>NC_091351.1:21279246-21409648 GCF_038502225.1 Cherax quadricarinatus | reverse complement strand
TTACCTAACATAATACTCCGTTCTAGTGATTACACAGCAACAATAAATAACCATATGACCTGTCTTTGTAATACTCATTTGTACTAAATTGTTACCTTTTTACAATAATTTTTGTACCACTGAATATATCATTGCTCAGTTAATCTTAAGTTAATTTTAAGCAGTCCATAATGTTCTGCATACAAGGAGCTTTGGCATGTTGCTCTTTAAAAATTGTATTCCTTGTACTTCTCTGTATCATGCTCAAATTAATAATAAGAAAAAAATAAAATAAAATAAAATTATTATTATTATTATTATTATTATTATTATTATTATTATTATTATTATTATCATGAGGGGGAGCTAAACCCGTAGGGAGGATTGGAAGGTGTTTAGGCTCAGTTCAGGGAACTGGAACATAGATCTAATTCCCTAGATCAAGAGCCCCTCACCAGGGGTTTAAACAACAAAACAATGAATGTGTTTGGGTCAAGTAATACATTATTATTGTGCTTTTAATTAGAATATTATTCACATTAACAAAATCATACAACAGAAAACTGAAAATAAATCTCGTTTAGTATAGAAAATACATTCCTGTACAGAGGATGTGTGGTGAATTAATAATTTTGTCGAGATCAACAAAACCGCTGATAAACACTCTATATTGCCAGATTCTGCTGATGAATATATCTGTATAGTTGTATCTGCTAACTTACACGGAGATAATAACCCCAAGTTGTAGTATTAAGTTTATTGTGGGACACCATATCGCTTTATCAAGTTATGGTAACTTGTTAAAGCTGTGAACAGGACGTAACATTGTCTCAGTAAAGATTGATCGTTCAGCTTGCATCTTGGTCGTCATAAACCCAGTAAGTCCACCATAACCTAACTGCTGGCGACTTGTTAGTGAAGTGAACACCATGGAGACTGCTGGAAGGACAGTGTACGTTATGTCAGTCGTACCCGACCTCTCCCTGAAGCTGCGCAACAAACTACCAGATGTGCAGGTGATAGATGTCAAGCGGAGAGGTAATTATTATTAGAATTATACACACGACCCCTGCAACCACAAATAGGTGAGTACACACACATTATATATATATATACATACATATATATATATATATATATATATATATATATATATATATATATATATATATATATATATATATATATATATATATATATATGTTGCGCCAAATAGGTAAAATTTGTGATTTTGCCTTAAATAGTAACGCTCTTCTAGCCGAATAAGTCAAGAGACAATTTGTGTTTACCTGGAATTTACCTAGAGAGAGTTTCGGGGGTCAACGCCCCCCGCGGCTAGGTCTGAGATCAGGCCTCATGGTGGATCAGGGTCTGATCAGCTGACGTACGAACCACAGCCAGGTTGGTCAGGTACTGACTTTAGGTGCCTGTCCAGTGCTTTCTTGAAGACAGCCAGGGGTCTATGCTGGGAGGCAGTTGAACAGTTTAGGGCCCCTGACACTTATTATGTTGTCTCTCAGTGTACACTGGGGGAATGTTGCATCTCCTGCCGAGTCTTTTGCTTTCATAGGGAGTGATTTTCGTGTGCAAGTTTGGTACTAATCCCTCTAGGACTTTCCATATGTATATTATCATGTATCTTTCTCGCCTGCGCTCCAGGGAATACAGATCAAGGGCCTTCAACCGTTCCCAGTAATTTAGGTGCCTTATCGTACTTATGTGTGGCGTGAAAGTTCTTTGTACACTCTCCAGGTCAGCAATTTCCCCTGTCTTGAAGGGAGCAGTTAGTGCACAGCAGCATTCCAGCCTAGAGAGAACAAGCGATTTGAGAAGAATCATCATGGGCTTGGCATCCCTAATTTTGAAGGTTCTCACTATCCATCTTATCATTTTCCTAGAAGATGCGGTGGATACATTGTTTAGGCCTTTGAAGGTGAGATCCTTTGACATTATCAGTCCCAGGTCTTTCACATTACTTTTCGCTCTATTGCATGGTTAAAATTTGTCGTATAAACTTATACAGTTTTAAATTCCTCAAGTTTTTCATATCTGAGTAGTTGAAATTTCTCTTCATTGAATTTCATATTGTTTTGAGCGGCCTATTTAAAGATTTGGTTGTTGTCCACCTGGAGTCTTGCGATGTCTTCGATGGAGGTCACTGCCATGGCAATCCAGGTGTCATCCGCAAAGGAAGACACGGTGGTCTGGTGGCTAAAGCTCCCGCTTCACACACGGAGGGCCCGGGTTCGATTCCCGGCGGGTGGAAATTCCGACACGTTTCCTTACACCTGTTGTCCTGTTCACCTAGCAGCAAATAGGTACCTGGGTGTTAGTCGACTGGTGTGGGTCGCATCCTGGGGGACAAGATTAAGGACCCCAATGGAAATAAGTTAGACAGTCCTCGATGACGCACTGACTTTCTTGGGTTATCCTGGGTGGCTAACCCTCCGGGGTTAAAAATCCGAACGAAATCTTATCTTACCTTCATGACTGATCACATTTTGCTGGCCAGAATCCCTGTGCATACATGTCTGTACCTCTATTATGTTGTGATCTGAGTGTATTGTTTTTGATACGGTTATATTAAGTATCAGATCGTCGTTGTTAGTGAAGATGAGCTCCAGGGTATTTTCTAGTCTTGTAGGCTCTAATATTTGGTGCAGAGATTTAATAGCTCATGTGTGTGTGAATTTTCATCTGAGCTGTCTCCTGGGGTGATCTCTGCTAAAATATTATTTGCTATACTCCTCCATTTTAGGTATCTCAAGTTGAAATCTCCTAGCAGCAACATGATTGGGGCAGGAGTTGGGAGATTTTCTAGACAGTGATAATTTTCCACAAGTTGCTCCCAGAAATGCTGGAAAATTGCATCTGGAGGCTTGTACACAACGACCGTAACAAGGTTTTGCTTTTCTATCTTTACTGCCACAACCTCAACTACATCATTTGAGGTGTTTAATAGTTCTGAGCAAATGAGCGACTCAGTGACGTACAGGCCAACCCGCCCTTGTTGCCTGTTTAGTCTGTCGCATCTGAATAGGTTATAACTTGTGATCCATATTTCATTGTCAAAATGATCCTTTGCGTGGGTCCTTGCGAATGCTGCAAACATTGCACTTGACTCTGTGAGCGATCTCATGATGTAAGGATTTTGATTGTTTGTTGACTGTTTTAGACTCTGTATGTTTGCAAAGACAAATAAATATCATAACATTGGTGGAATTTAGGGGGGTTTTATTTGCTGGCTCTAATATCTGTTGTTCTGGGGTTGAGACCAATGACTGCCTCTCCTCCAGTAGTGTTTTCACTTGGTGTAAGATTGCCGTCATTTTTCCTCCTGGCCCTAAAAAACCTCTTTCCCTAGAGAGATTATGGCTCCCTTTCTATGTTTCCCATAGTCTGGCTGGTCTGTATCTTCTTGCCCACTTTAGATGATGTGCCTGGCAGTATGTGTTTAGCATTTTCTTTCATGGAGTGACGAATGGCACATAACTGGGTGAAATAGGTTACAAGAAGGGGAGTTGCACTCTCCTGTTGCCATGTGGGTGCAGCATTTTTTGGAATGGTCAAAGGTGCATGTCTCACCTGTTTTACCAGATATACTGTGCCTGCAGATACCCAATGCATAGAATTTGTATAGATTGGAGTTCTGTTTGCTAGGATTTATTGCAGCTGCATTCACTGGTAGTGCATTTTTTCTGTTTCCTCTCAACGTACTGCCCCTGTTCGGACATCAGTGCTTCCACCAGGTTTTGCTGGTTTTGCATCAGGATTTGCATCATCCTCTTTTGTTCCATCTCCAGCAGTATCTCTATTTTGTACCTCTGTAAGCTGAACAGAGTTGCCTTTACTTGTTTCATAACCAAGGCCAATATCTTGTTTTGGTTCACTGTCCTCCAGGACAACACTAGCACCTTCAACAGCACTGTCTTCCAAGACAGCCCCCTCCAACCCCCCCCATTTTATTTTCCTATTTGCCATACCATGCTGACATGTCTTCCAAGAAGGATCTTTCATTGGTGTTCTTGTCTTTTAATACTGATGTAATTTTCTCAAACAGGTGTATCTCGCTTGGACAGACCCAAAAACATTTTTCTGATTTTATATCAGATGTGGTTGGTTTAAAATCCCTGTACACCCCATGGGACAATTTACCGCACAGATTGCAAGCAGTCCAGGCATGCTATCGTCTGTGACCCTTTCTGCAGACTACACAGACTTTCATGGTGGTGATCATCTTACAACACTTTACAACTCTCCTAGCTAGCTAGCTAGTCTATAATTTCTAGAAGTATTTAGTTGTCTTTACCAGTTCTTCCAGTTTGGCTGGCAAGGGTAAGTTTATTATATAAAAGATTACATATATATATATATATATATATATATATATATATATATATATATATATATATATATATATATATATATATATACATATATATATATATATATATATATATATATATATATATATATATATATATATATATATATATATATATATATATATATATATATATATATATATATATATATGTGTGTATATATATATATATATATATATATGTCGTGCCGAATAGGCAGAACTTGCGATCTTGGCTTAAATAGCAACGTTCATCTTGCCATATAGGACAAGTGAAAATTTGTGTATGCAATAATATCGCCAAAATCATTCTCAACCTAACGAAAAAAATATATTTCACTGTGTTTGTTTAGTATTAAATTATTGTAAACAAATCTAAAATATATTTAGTTGGGTTAGGCTAAAATAAATTGTTCTTGTTATAATAAGGTTAGGTAAGTTTTCTAAGATTCTTTTGGTGCAAAATTATTAATTTTTACATTAACATTAATGAAAAAAATATATCCTTAAACTTACAAGAGAAAATTTTAGAAAGGACTTAATTTTAAGTGAGTTCTTGCTAATTGACCAGTTTTACATATTCGGCACGACATATATATATATATATATATATATATATATATATATACATATATATATATATATATATATATATATATATATATATTATATATATATATTTAAATATAACAACACTGCGCTAGCCAAGGATTCGAACCCATGTTGTACTGGCCTGCCTCATGGTAAGCAAGAACCACATGACGCTTTAAAAGACAGGACCACCCAACCCTACAAGAATGGCGCAGCCAGCACACAGCTAGCTGTTGGGCCGCCATCCGAGGGCATACGGAGGTGTGGGAGCTTCTAAGCTAATTTTATTCTCATCCCTGTTTGGTGTACTAGCCTCACGAGCAGTATTTATATATTATAGTAACCACGAACGAGTGTTATTGATCAATAACAACACTGCGTATAATATGGGTAGCCTGTCCGAGAGCTGGAGCTGGACTTAGAGCACGGGTTGAGCCTAGGGTGACGCTGGAAGCAGGAACATTGTGTAGTTTGCTGTCTGGCACTGCATTAGCTTTGCCAATGCTTTACAAACTTTGCATGTCAATTGCCTTGCTATGGTCAGCCTTGTTATTGTATGATCGTTCAACAGCTCGCTACTAGCTTGTTCGGTGTGCTCGCTTCACTACGGTCAATCTTGTGTGAAGATTTTGCAGTCAGCTTTGCTATTGTGTATCCACCTTGCAAGCGCATGTGCGTATTCTGCAGTTATATTGTGCATAGCTAAGCATATACTGCAAATAACGTGTTATGTTTGGGTACAAGTATTCTGCAGTCATACTGTGCATAGCTAAGCGTGTTTTGCAAATAACGTGTTACGTTGGGGTACTCTGCAATCGTACTGTGCATAGCAAATAACTTACACATTGGGGTATGCCACCTAGATGAGTCAGACGTCTGGTGTCGGCATATACTTTATTTAACTTGCCTAAATTGTCCCTAAAGCATTGTTGGCAAATTGCTCGTTCCATTGGCATTTATTACGAACGCACTCTCGCAGCTGCGCAACTGCGTTCACTGATCACCGACAAACTTCGGGAAGAGGAGATAGCATATCAGACTCCTCCCTCTACGGGAGCCAGGAATAAAACTCCGATGTTCTCGCAGGAGGAAGATGATACATCAATGGAGCAAAATCGTAAGTCTAGTGCAGCATGGTTGTCTCAGAGCGAATCAGCTGCGTTGGCACTTGAGTTGGCAAAAATCAATCTTGAGCAGACTAGGGAGCAGAGAGCATTTGCCAAGGAAGAATTTGATAGGGAAAAAGAAAGAAGGCAGTTTTCGCAACTTGTAAATGAGGCCGCTTCAGTGAGGCCGAACCAGAACACTTTTTCGAAGCTTTGGAAAATCAGGCTCTAGCCTTGAGGTGGCCAGAACAGCAATGGGCGTCGTTGGTTCACACAGCATTGTTTGGTAAGGCACCGGAATTTACGTCAGTGTTACATGACACTGATTTTTCCGATTATAAAGTGGTGAAGACCACAGTTTTGGGAGCATATACATGTATCCCAGCTAAGTATAGGAAAAACTTCAAGTTAGGCAGACGACAGCTTGGTCAGTCACTGGTTGATTTTGTGCGACAGCAGACTAAAGCTTTTACCAACTGGTATAAAGCAAGTGGTGTTGCTACCTTCGATGGTCTTGTGCAGCTTATTCTGGTTGACAACCTGTTGGAGTCTGTGGGACCAGAGGTTGGTCTTTCTGCAAGATCGTGACTTAACCACTGCATTGGAGGCAGCCAGGTTGGCTGATACTTTTGAAGCTAACTGCTCTTTGTCCGAGCGGTCCCATCTATCTTTTCAACAGCCTGGCATGAGCAAAAGTCATCAACCTTGAAGGATGAAGTGCCAGCCGGAGGGAGAACGTCTACGTCAGCCAACTAAGCCACCTGGTGAGCCACGCTTCTCAACTTATGGTCCACCAGGTGAGAGACAAACCACTCAACATGGTATAACTAGACAACAGTATTCAGAGAGACACCAGCCAGAGCGACACCAGTTGCAACATCAGCAGGGAGTAAAGGGCATGCCTGTCGTCTGCTTCCTATGTAACAATGTAGGTCACATCCATCCCAACTGCCCCCACAAACCCCAACCTATTGGGAAAATCTCTAATATCCCTAGTAACATGTCCCTGAAAGAAGTAGAGAAAGGGATGGCCCCTTATTACTGTCAGAGTTTTATTTCCCTTCAGGAAAATTCAAAAACAACTTAAGTCAAAACCTTTAGAGATACTGGAGCATATTGCTCACTTATAAGAGAGGGAATATTACCCCTTTCAAAGAACACCTTAAATTCCTCTGTTTTGTTGGAAGCATTTGGAGGAGCTATATATTCTGTCCCTTTGCATAGAATTTATGTAGAGTGGTGCAAATATTACACTGGGTACTTGACTGTGGGTGTATCCGAGGGATTCCCCATGAAAAATGCCATGTTATTACTGGGAAATAACATTACCACTGCTAGTGTATGTCCTGAACCCATAATGATTAATTTTTCTCCAGTCCCCTACACTCTTTCGTTCCCCTCTACTTTGGTACAGTCCATTACTGTCCCAATCTTTACTCACCCTCCTCCTACCTCCAATATTGTTTCCCATACGTCTTTGAATTCAGAAACACTTGAAGCCATTTCAGAATATATTGCAGGGATTAAACCTTCAATAGACACTGATCCACCTCCTGTTCCTTCTCTTACCCTCTCCTCCATCTCCACAACTCCATTCTTCGCAACGCTCCGTTCCTTCGCTGCTTGAACGTCTTCCAATGCCACCGCACGTTGACTTTTCTAACCCCTCTAGTCCGTAGGTACCCTTCCCCACGGATTCCTGGTATTTTCCTCATTGCCAATCATGGCCTATTTTCAGTGGAATATCCGCAGCCTCAGAGGTAATCGGGGTGAGCTCCAGATGTTGCTTTCCAGGTCCAGGTTTTTCCCTGTTGGTGCTTGCTTACAAATACCAAAATTACACTCAGCTGTTTTCCAACCTATCTCAAGCTATAATTTATTGTATTCTTCGGATCCTTTCTCAGATGGGACCTTTAATGAAAGTGCCCTTCTTCTACGCAATGATATTCCGTACTGTCAACTATTTGTCCATACCTCGCTGCATTACACTGCAGCCCGTATCCACTTGAATAAGTGGTTTACAATATGTTCTTTATATCTCTCTCCTTCTCGAGCATTTTCTATCCCAGACTTTGCCTTTCTTGCTTCATCCTTACCACCACCACTTCTTTTACTTGACGATTTTAATGCCCACCATTTCCTCTGGGGGGGGGTCTCATTGTGACTCACGTGGCATCTAGTTGGAGGCTTTTCTCGCCTCTCACCCCCTCCATGTTTTAAATATGGGTACTCCCACCCATTTTTATCCTCGTACTCATACTCTCTCTTGCATCGATCTATCGGTATGCTCTTCCTCCACTGCACTAGACTTCGACTGGTCTGTTCTACCAGACTTACATGACAGCGATCATTTTCCAATCTTTCTTGCTTCTCCTTCGTATTCACCACCTTTCTGTAGCCCTCGCTGACAATTTGATCGGGCAAATTGGGACCTTTACTCGCAACTCACTGCTTTTAGTGAGGTTCCTCTTTCATCCTCCATTGATGAGCTCCTACACCTCTTCTCGACGTCAGTTTTAACCGCAGCTTCTCATTCTATACCCCAAACCTCAGGCAGGCATTCTCAGAAGTGTGTGCCTTGGTGGTCTCCTGCTTGTGCTCGTGCAGTACGTTTGAAATGCGCTGCATGGGGCAGGTACCGGTACAATAGAACCACGGAGGGACTTCTTGATTTTAAGCAGAAGCGTGCGATCGCTCGCCGTGTCATCTTTGATGCTAAACGCACTTGCTGGCGACATTATGTTTCTACCATCACCTCTGCTTCCTCTATGAGTGCAGTCTGGAAAAAAGTGAGGAAATTGAGTGGTAAATACACTCCTGACCCGGCTTCTGTTCTACGGGTCGCCGGTGTTGATGTAGCAAACCCTCTTGACGTTGCCATTGAAATTGGCACTCATCTGGTCCGTATTTCCCGGGGGCTCCATCTATGCCCCTCGTTTCTTTCCTCAAAGTCTGCCAGAGAGTTAGTACCCTTGGACTTTTCTTCTCTCAGAGAAGAGCAGTATAATGTGCCTTTTACACTTCGGGAAATGGAGGCAACACTCTCAGCTTGCCGATCATCGGCAGCTGGGCCTGACGACATTCATATTCGGATGTTACAACATTTACATCAGTCAGCCCTTGTAGTCCTCTTACACCTCTTCAAACTTATTTGGTCACAAGGAGTTCTTCTCCAGCTGTGGAAATCCGCTATTGTTCTCCCTTTCTGCAAGCCGGGTACTACGGGATATGATGCCTCCCACTATCGTCCCATTGCTCTTACTAGTGCAGTTTGCAAAGTGATGGAACGTCTGGTAAATCGACGTTTAATGTGGTATTTAGAGACACACAACAGTCTCTCCAGTAGTCAATATGGCTTTCGTAAAGGCCGATCTACCATAGACCCCTTACTATGCTTGGATACGTATGTTCGTAATGCCTTTGCGAATAACCACTCAGTTATTGCCATATTTTTTGACCTTGAGAAGGCATATGACACAACTTGGAGGTATAATATTTGGCCCAGGCCCACTCCTTAGGCCTCCGAGGCAATCTACCATCCTTCCTTAAGAACTTTTTAACTGACAGACATTTCCGTGTTCGGGTTAATAATGTGCTCTCCCGGACTTTGTCCAAGCTGAAGGTGTCCCTCAGGGATGTGTTATGAGCACAACACTTTTTTTCCTTGCTATAAATGATTTGGCCTCTAGTCTTCCATCAAATATTTGGTCATCACTCTATGTTGAAGACTTCGCTATTGCTTGTGCAGGCGCTGACTGTCATCTCATTACAGTTTCTCTCCAGCATGCGGTCGACCGTGTTTCCAATTGGGCCACCACGCATGGGTTTAAATTTTCCAATACCAAAACTCACCAAATTACTTTCACTATATGTTCTGTCATCTCCGATCATCCTTTGTACCTCTATGGCTCCTGTATTCCTGAACGTGATACAGTCAGGTTTCTAGGCCTTCTCTTTGACCGTAGGTTATCCTGGAAACTTCACATTACCTCTCTGAAGGTAGCTTGTCACAGCCAGCTGAACCTTCTTAAAACCCTTGCTCATCTTTCACCTACATTCAGCCCTCATTTTATCGAAACTCGATTATGGTGACCAGATCTATTCAGCGGCCTCTCCTGCTACTCTCTCTCTAGCCTTAACCCCATCCATCACCAAGGATTATGTTTATGCCTTGGTGCTTTTTGCTCTTCCCCTGTTGAGAGCCTCTATGCAGAAGCGAATGTTCCATCCCTGTCTGATCCCAGTGCTGCCCATTGCCTTCGCTACTATGTACGCTCTCACGATCTCCACAATCCTTCCATTTATAGGATGGTCACCGATATTAGTAGACATTATTTGTTCGCCGCCCCTGTTTGCACCATCCCTTCTCTCTCCACCTACATTCGCTCTTGTCTTCCCTTCAGTTACCACCTTTATATGTTCATGTAGCATCTCACTTTTCCCTGCCCCCCCTGGGAAGTTCCAGCTGTTCGGGTCTGTTCTTTCTCACTCCCTTGCTCGATAGCCGAACTGCCTACGGTGGCTTCCCGCTCTCTTTTTCTTGACCACTTCCACTCTCATTCTCATGCCATCGCAGTGTACACAGATGGCTCTAAGTCTTCTGACAGCGTCGGATTTGCAGCAGTGTTTCCAGACAGCGTTGTGCGAGTGCATTTACTATCTTCGGCTAACATTTTTACTGCTGAATTGTATGCCATTCTTGCATCACTTATTCGTATCGCATCTATGCCTGTGTCATCATTTGTGGTTGTCTCAGACTCCATTAGTGCTCTACAGGCTATACGGAAATTTGATACACCTCACCCCCTAGTTCTCCGTATCCAACTTTGGCTACGCCTTATCCCTACCAAGCATAAAGATATTGTTTTTTGTTGGGTTCCTGGTCATGTTGATGTACAGGGCAATGAACAGACAGACACTGCTGTGCGGTCAGCAGTACATGATCTACCAATTTCATATAGAGGTGTTCCATTTCTGGACTATTTTGCTGTTATAGCTACCCACCTTCACACCCGTTGACAACAACGTTGGTCAACTCTGCTCGGTAACAAACTTCATTCTATTAAGCCGAGCATAGGTTACTGGCCGTCTTCTTGTCATCATTGCCGAGGCTGGGAGACTACTCTCTCCCGCCTTCGCATTGGCCATACTCGTCTTACTCATGGGTATCTCATGGAGAGGCACCCTATACCTCTCTGTGAGCAGTGTCAAGTTCCAGTATCGATTAGCCACGTGCTGTTAGACTGCCCTTTCTATCAACGAGCACGCAGAATTTACCTACAATAGAATGAGCATGCAGAATTTACCTACAACGTAGTCTCCGTTCTACTACTCTCTCTTTACCTTCACTTCCTGCTGATGGACCCTCCTTCAATCCTGACTCTCTAATTGACTTCTTGACAACGACTGATTTACTCCACAAACTCTGATGATGATACCTTTCACACACCCCTTTCTTCCTCAGTCTCTTGCTGCCCTCTACACTTTCACCATCCACTGCCCCGCTGTTCTCCATAACCTATTACTCATCCATCTTCCTTTTTGCCACCTGATACCCTCGCTTCCTTCCTGCCCAGCAGTGCTGTATAGCCCTTGTGATTTAGCGCTTCTTTTTGATTATAATAATATAGTGAGGGACGCGGGCTACCAACTGCCCGTGTCTTGGATCTATGTTAGCCCGACTGTCTGCTGTCTCGCTCTGAGTTTAGAGTTTGGCTTTTTGTCACGAATAAAGCTGAGCTCTAAGAGTTGGATGGTTGAGAGGAAAGGTGGTCCCATTATTTGGTGCCATGGCGGCACGGTTACCACTGGGAGGTGGGAGCCTAATCCTGAGCCTTCTCGGGGTGGGGGAGTGGCATGCAAAGAGTATGTAACCTTTATTCGGTGCATGTACACACCCTCATTTACAGGCTATCTTCCCAACCAGCAAACCAGGGACTAAGGGTTGATGATGGGGCCCCATCGTTCAATCAGTACCCAGGTTCCAGCCAATGAGAAGATGGTTTTGGCAATCGCAGAGGTGATGTGGGTACAACTCACCTGTCTGCCATTGTCATTCCCATTCTAGAGCTGGTTGAAGCACGGTCTGCTTTCTAGTGTTTTCTATTCTGCCTTGCTTATCGTGGAGTGCACTAATACCTGTTGTTGTACATAGTGCATATAGTGTACATAATTCTGTTCTAAATTGGTGAAGGATAATGTAAGTCAAAAGTTTTTCTACTGTGCTTATTTTGCTCCCTTTGCACCCAGGATAACAGGCCTTTGGGACTCCTGGGTTGTAATACTGCACTAGCCAAGGATTCGAACGCATGTTGTAGTGGTCTGCCTCATGGTAAGCAAGAACCACATGACACTTTAAACAACAGGACCACCCAACCCTACAAGAATGGCACAACCAACACATGAGGCTAGTGCACCAAACAGGGATGAGAATGAAATAAGCTTAGAAGCTCCCACACCTCCGTATGCCCTCGGATGGCGGCCCAATAGTTAGGTGTGTGCTGGCTGCGCCATTCTTGTAGGGTTGGGTGGTCCTGTTTAAAGCGTCATGTGGTTCTTGCTTACCATAAGGCAGGCCAGTACAACATGGGTTCGAATCCTTGTTATTGATCAATACCACTCGTTCGTGGTTACAATATATATATATATATATATATATATATATATATATATATATATATATATATATATATATATATATATATATATATATATATATATACAAGGAATTCGCAAGAGCATGCGAAATATACAGAAACACTGATCTCTGGCTGAAGGAGACTCGAACCTACGAACCTTGGAACAAGGTACGCAGTGCTTTACCAATCTACCCACACTGGACCAATACATTGGAGTCCAGCTTGCGCTAGACTTTGTGGTGATACGAGATAATCTTACATTTGCTAGCAGTAACTGTTTGGGTGTTTGGTTTGATACAGGCACCTAAAAACCCCGTCAGCTTGTGGATGCAGTCAGGAGATACCTTGCTTTATTTTTCAATCCAGTCATCTTTAAGTCTGGTCATGAGTTCACGAATCCGGACGAATCCGATCAGTGGATCAGTTTTTTTGAACGAATTTGGTCTGTGATTTTGACTAGCTCGTGTAAAGGACTACTGGAATATTATTTACAAAGTAATGTGTGATCAGTTTGATCCAAAAAGGTATAAATTGTGTGTTGGGGAAGCCGGTGAGTTCTGGCAGCTTCTACTATAACGAAACGGCCGGCCGACACCCACTTTTTTTTTTTTTTACTTCTTGAGTTATTCGGCACTTACATCACTTTATTTACCCTTCAAGTTTTTTCCACCTCCACTACATCAGATACTATTTTATCACTATTGTTGCCTATGTTAAGGCGACTGATGAAGAAACATTACTTGAAGAATATTTGTTTTCCATTTGTATATTGTGTCCGCTGCTGACTACACCACTTCTTATATTGTGTCCACTGCTGACTACACCACTTCTTATATTGTGTCCGCTGCTGACTACACCACTTCTTATATTGTGTCCGCTGCTGACTACACCACTTCTTATATTGTGTCCGCTGCTGACTACACCACTTCTTATATTGTGTCCGCTGCTGACTACACCACTTCTTATATTGTGTCCGCTGCTGACTACACCACTTCTTATATTGTGTCCGCTGCTGACTACACCACTTCTTATATTGTGTCCACTGCTGACTACACCACTTCTTATATTGTGTCCGCTGCTGACTACACCACTTCTTATATTGTGTCCGCTGCTGACTACACCACTTCTTATATTGTGTCCGCTGCTGACTACACCACTTCTTATATTGTGTCCGCTGCTGACTACACCACTTCTTATATTGTGTCCACTGCTGACTACACCACTTCTTATATTGTGTCCGCTGCTGACTACACCACTTCTTATATTGTGTCCGCTGCTGACTACACCACTTCTTATATTGTGTCCACTGCTGACTACACCACTTCTTATATTGTGTCCGCTGCTGACTACACCACTTCTTATATTGTGTCCGCTGCTGACTACACCACTTCTTATATTGTGTCCGCTGCTGACTACACCACTTCTTATATTGTGTCCGCTGCTGACTACACCACTTCTTATATTGTGTCCGCTGCTGACTACACCACTTCTTATATTGTGTCCGCTGCTGACTACACCACTTCTTATATTGTGTCCGCTGCTGACTACACCACTTCTTATATTGTGTCCGCTGCTGACTACACCACTTCTTATATTGTGTCCGCTGCTGACTACACCACTTCTTATATTGTGTCCGCTGCTGACTACACCACTTCTTATATTGTGTCCGCTGCTGACTACACCACTTCTTATATTGTGTCCACTGCTGACTACACCACTTCTTATATTGTGTCCGCTGCTGACTACACCACTTCTTATATTGTGTCCGCTGCTGACTACACCACTTCTTATATTGTGTCCACTGCTGACTACACCACTTCTTATATTGTGTCCGCTGCTGACTACACCACTTCTTATATTGTGTCCGCTGCTGACTACACCACTTCTTATATTGTGTCCGCTGCTGACTACACCACTTCTTATATTGTGTCCGCTGCTGACTACACCACTTCTTATATTGTGTCCGCTGCTGACTACACCACTTCTTATATTGTGTCCACTGCTGACTACACCACTTCTTATATTGTGTCCGCTGCTGACTACACCACTTCTTATATTGTGTCCGCTGCTGACTACACCACTTCTTATATTGTGTCCACTGCTGACTACACCACTTCTTATATTGTGTCCGCTGCTGACTACACCACTTCTTATATTGTGTCCGCTGCTGACTACACCACTTCTTATATTGTGTCCGCTGCTGACTACACCACTTCTTATATTGTGTCCGCTGCTGACTACACCACTTCTTATATTGTGTCCACTGCTGACTACACCACTTCTTATATTGTGTCCGCTGCTGACTACACCACTTCTTATATTGTGTCCGCTGCTGACTACACCACTTCTTATATTGTGTCCACTGCTGACTACACCACTTCTTATATTGTGTCCGCTGCTGACTACACCACTTCTTATATTGTGTCCACTGCTGACTACACCACTTCTTATATTGTGTCCACTGCTGACTACACCACTTCTTATATTGTGTCCGCTGCTGACTACACCACTTCTTATATTGTGTCCGCTGCTGACTACACCACTTCTTATATTGTGTCCACTGCTGACTACACCACTTCTTATATTGTGTCCGCTGCTGACTACACCACTTCTTATATTGTGTCCGCTGCTGACTACACCACTTCTTATATTGTGTCCGCTGCTGACTACACCACTTCTTATATTGTGTCCGCTGCTGACTACACCACTTCTTATATTGTGTCCGCTGCTGACTACACCACTTCTTATATTGTGTCCACTGCTGACTACACCACTTCTTATATTGTGTCCACTGCTGACTACACCACTTCTTATATTGTGTCCACTGCTGACTACACCACTTCTTATATTGTGTCCGCTGCTGACTACACCACTTCTTATATTGTGTCCACTGCTGACTACACCACTTCTTATATTGTGTCCGCTGCTGACTACACCACTTCTTATATTGTGTCCGCTGCTGACTACACCACTTCTTATATTGTGTCCACTGCTGACTACACCACTTCTTATATTGTGTCCGCTGCTGACTACACCACTTCTTATATTGTGTCCGCTGCTGACTACACCACTTCTTATATTGTGTCCGCTGCTGACTACACCACTTCTTATATTGTGTCCGCTGCTGACTACACCACTTCTTATATTGTGTCCGCTGCTGACTACACCACTTCTTATATTGTGTCCGCTGCTGACTACACCACTTCTTATATTGTGTCCGCTGCTGACTACACCACTTCTTATATTGTGTCCGCTGCTGACTACACCACTTCTTATATTGTGTCCGCTGCTGACTACACCACTTCTTATATTGTGTCCGCTGCTGACTACACCACTTCTTATATTGTGTCCACTGCTGACTACACCACTTCTTATATTGTGTCCGCTGCTGACTACACCACTTCTTATATTGTGTCCACTGCTGACTACACCACTTCTTATATTGTGTCCGCTGCTGACTACACCACTTCTTATATTGTGTCCGCTGCTGACTACACCACTTCTTATATTGTGTCCGCTGCTGACTACACCACTTCTTATATTGTGTCCGCTGCTGACTACACCACTTCTTATATTGCTGCTGACTACAACACTTCTTATATTGTGTCCGCTGCTGACTACACCACTTCTTATATTGTGTCCGCTGCTGACTACACCACTTCTTATATTGTGTCCGCTGCTGACTACACCACTTCTTATATTGTGTCCGCTGCTGACTACACCACTTCTTATATTGTGTCCGCTGCTGACTACACCACTTCTTATATTGTGTCCGCTGCTGACTACACCACTTCTTATATTGTGTCCGCTGCTGACTACACCACTTCTTATATTGTGTCCGCTGCTGACTACACCACTTCTTATATTGTGTCCGCTGCTGACTACACCACTTCTTATATTGTGTCCGCTGCTGACTACACCACTTCTTATATTGTGTCCGCTGCTGACTACACCACTTCTTATATTGTGTCCACTGCTGACTACACCACTTCTTATATTGTGTCCGCTGCTGACTACACCACTTCTTATATTGTGTCCGCTGCTGACTACACCACTTCTTATATTGTGTCCGCTGCTGACTACACCACTTCTTATATTGTGTCCGCTGCTGACTACACCACTTCTTATATTGTGTCCGCTGCTGACTACACCACTTCTTATATTGTGTCCGCTGCTGACTACACCACTTCTTATATTGTGTCCGCTGCTGACTACACCACTTCTTATATTGTGTCCGCTGCTGACTACACCACTTCTTATATTGTGTCCGCTGCTGACTACACCACTTCTTATATTGTGTCCGCTGCTGACTACACCACTTCTTATATTGTGTCCGCTGCTGACTACACCACTTCTTATATTGTGTCCGCTGCTGACTACACCACTTCTTATATTGTGTCCACTGCTGACTACACCACTTCTTATATTGTGTCCACTGCTGACTACACCACTTCTTATATTGTGTCCGCTGCTGACTACACCACTTCTTATATTGTGTCCGCTGCTGACTACACCACTTCTTATATTGTGTCCGCTGCTGACTACACCACTTCTTATATTGTGTCCGCTGCTGACACCACCTCGTATATTGTGTCCTCTGCTGACTACACCCCTTCTTATATTGTGTCCGCTGCTGACTACACCACTTCTTATATTGTGTCCGCTGCTGACTACACCACTTCTTATATTGTGTCCGCTGCTGACTACACCACTTCTTATATTGTGTCCGCTGCTGACTACACCACTTCTTATATTGTGTCCGCTGCTGACTACACCACTTCTTATATTGTGTCCGCTGCTGACTACACCACTTCTTATATTGTGTCCGCTGCTGACTACACCACTTCTTATATTGTGTCCGCTGCTGACTACACCACTTCTTATATTGTGTCCGCTGCTGACTACACCACTTCTTATATTGTGTCCGCTGCTGACTACACCACTTCTTATATTGTGTCCGCTGCTGACTACACCACTTCTTATATTGTGTCCGCTGCTGACTACACCACTTCTTATATTGTGTCCACTGCTGCTGACTACACCACTTCTTATATTTTGTCCGCTGCTGACTACACCACTTCTTATATTGTGTCCGCTGCTGACTACACCACTTCTTATATTGTGTCCGCTGCTGACTACACCACTTCTTATATTGTGTCCGCTGCTGACTACACCACTTCTTATATTGTGTCCGCTGCTGACTACACCACTTCTTATATTGTGTCCGCTGCTGACTACACCACTTCTTATATTGTGTCCGCTGCTGACTACACCACTTCTTATATTGTGTCCGCTGCTGACTACACCACTTCTTATATTGTGTCCGCTGCTGACTACACCACTTCTTATATTGTGTCCGCTGCTGACTACACCACTTCTTATATTGTGTCCGCTGCTGACTACACCACTTCTTATATTGTGTCTGCTGCTGACTACACCACTTCTTATATTGTGTCCGCTGCTGACTACACCACTTCTTATATTGTGTCCGCTGCTGACTACACCACTTCTTATATTGTGTCCGCTGCTGACTACACCACTTCTTATATTGTGTCCGCTGCTGACTACACCACTTCTTATATTGTGTCCGCTGCTGACTACACCACTTCTTATATTGTGTCCGCTGCTGACTACACCACTTCTTATATTGTGTCCGTGTCCGCTGCTGACTACACCACTTCTTATATTGTGTCCGCTGCTGACTACACCACTTCTTATATTGTGTCCGCTGCTGACTACACCACTTCTTATATTGTGTCCGCTGCTGACTACACCACTTCTTATATTGTGTCCGCTGCTGACTACACCACTTCTTATATTGTGTCCGCTGCTGACTACACCACTTCTTATATTGTGTCCGCTGCTGACTACACCACTTCTTATATTGTGTCCGCTGCTGACTACACCACTTCTTATATTGTGTCCGCTGCTGACTACACCACTTCTTATATTGTGTCCGCTGCTGACTACACCACTTCTTATATTGTGTCCGCTGCTGACTACACCACTTCTTATATTGTGTCCGCTGCTGACTACACCACTTCTTATATTGTGTCCGCTGCTGACTACACCACTTCTTATATTGTGTCCACTGCTGACTACACCACTTCTTATATTGTGTCCGCTGCTGACTACACCACTTCTTATATTGTGTCCGCTGCTGACTACACCACTTCTTATATTGTGTCCGCTGCTGACTACACCACTTCTTATATTGTGTCCGCTGCTGACTACACCACTTCTTATATTGTGTCCGCTGCTGACTACACCACTTCTTATATTGTGTCCACTGCTGACTACACCACTTCTTATATTGTGTCCGCTGCTGACTACACCACTTCTTATATTGTGTCCGCTGCTGACTACACCACTTCTTATATTGTGTCCGCTGCTGACTACACCACTTCTTATATTGTGTCCGCTGCTGACTACACCACTTCTTATATTGTGTCCGCTGCTGACTACACCACTTCTTATATTGTGTCCGCTGCTGACTACACCACTTCTTATATTGTGTCCGCTGCTGACTACACCACTTCTTATATTGTGTCCGCTGCTGACTACACCACTTCTTATATTGTGTCCGCTGCTGACTACACCACTTCTTATATTGTGTCCGCTGCTGACTACACCACTTCTTATATTGTGTCCGCTGCTGACTACACCACTTCTTATATTGTGTCCGCTGCTGACTACACCACTTCTTATATTGTGTCCACTGCTGACTACACCACTTCTTATATTGTGTCCGCTGCTGACTACACCACTTCTTATATTGTGTCCGCTGCTACACCACTTCTTATATTGTGTCCGCTGCTGACTACACCACTTCTTATATTGTGTCCACTGCTGACTACACCACTTCTTATATTGTGTCCATTGCTGACTACACCACTTCTTATATTGTGTCCGCTGCTGACTACACCACTTCTTATATTGTGTCCACTGCTGACTACACCACTTCTTATATTGTGTCCGCTGCTGACTACACCACTTCTTATATTGTGTCCGCTGCTGACTACACCACTTCTTATATTGTGTCCGCTGCTGACTACACCACTTCTTATATTGTGTCCGCTGCTGACTACACCACTTCTTATATTGTGTCCGCTGCTGACTACACCACTTCTTATATTGTGTCCGCTGCTGACTACACCACTTCTTATATTGTGTCCGCTGCTGACTACACCACTTCTTATATTGTGTCCACTGCTGACTACACCACTTCTTATATTGTGTCCACTGCTGACTACACCACTTCTTATATTGTGTCCGCTGCTGACTACACCACTTCTTATATTGTGTCCGCTGCTGACTACACCACTTCTTATATTGTGTCCGCTGCTGACTACACCACTTCTTATATTGTGTCCGCTGCTGACTACACCACTTCTTATATTGTGTCCGCTGCTGACTACACCACTTCTTATATTGTGTCCGCTGCTGACTACACCACTTCTTATATTGTGTCCACTGCTGACTACACCACTTCTTATATTGTGTCCGCTGCTGACTACACCACTTCTTATATTGTGTCCGCTGCTGACTACACCACTTCTTATATTGTGTCCGCTGCTGACTACACCACTTCTTATATTGTGTCCACTGCTGACTACACCACTTCTTATATTGTGTCCGCTGCTGACTACACCACTTCTTATATTGTGTCCGCTGCTGACTACACCACTTCTTATATTGTGTCCGCTGCTGACTACACCACTTCTTATATTGTGTCCACTGCTGACTACACCACTTCTTATATTGTGTCCGCTGCTGACTACACCACTTCTTATATTGTGTCCGCTGCTGACTACACCACTTCTTATATTGTGTCCACTGCTGACTACACCACTTCTTATATTGTGTCCGCTGCTGACTACACCACTTCTTATATTGTGTCCGCTGCTGACTACACCACTTCTTATATTGTGTCCGCTGCTGACTACACCACTTCTTATATTGTGTCCGCTGCTGACTACACCACTTCTTATATTGTGTCCGCTGCTGACTACACCACTTCTTATATTGTGTCCGCTGCTGACTACACCACTTCTTATATTGTGTCCGCTGCTGACTACACCACTTCTTATATTGTGTCCACTGCTGACTACACCACTTCTTATATTGTGTCCGCTGCTGACTACACCACTTCTTATATTGTGTCTGCTGCTGACTACACCACTTCTTATATTGTGTCCACTGCTGACTGCTGCTACACCACTTCTTATATTGTGTCCGCTGCTGACTACACCACTTCTTATATTGTGTCCGCTGCTGACTACACCACTTCTTATATTGTGTCCGCTGCTGACTACACCACTTCTTATATTGTGTCCGCTGCTGACTACACCACTTCTTATATTGTGTCCACTGCTGACTACACCACTTCTTATATTGTGTCCGCTGCTGACTACACCACTTCTTATATTGTGTCCGCTGCTGACTACACCACTTCTTATATTGTGTCCACTGCTGACTACACCACGTCTTATATTGTGTCAGCTGCTGACTACACCACTTCTTATATTGTGTCCGCTGCTGACTACACCACTTCTTATATTGTGTCCGCTGCTGACTACACCACTTCTTATATTGTGTCCACTGCTGACTACACCACTTATTATATTTCACTAACATGTTACTGTTACACTGGTGAACATGTTACTGTTAAGTAACACTATGTTACTGTTATTAGTAACACTGGTGAACATCTGTTAAGTAACACTTGAACATGTTACTGTCACTGGTGAACATGTTACACACAGAGTATTAGTAACACTGGTGAACATGTTACTGTTATTAGTAACACTGGTGAACATGTTACTGTTATTAGTAACACTGGTGAACATGTTACTGTTATTAGTATTGAACATGTTACTGTTATTAGTAACACTGGTGAACATGTTACTGTTATTAGTAACACTGGTGAACATGTTACTGTTATTAGTAACACTGGTGAACATGTTACTGTTATTAGTAACACTGGTGAACATGTTACTGTTATTAGTAACACTGGTGAACATGTTACTGTTATTAGTAACACTGGTGAACATGTTACTGTTATTAGTAACACTGGTGAACATGTTACTGTTATTAGTAACACTGGTGAACATGTTACTGTTATTAGTAACACTGGTGAACATGTTACTGTTATTAGTAACACTGGTGAACATGTTACTGTTATTAGTAACACTGGTGAACATGTTACTGTTATTAGTAACACTGGTGAACATGTTACTGTTATTAGTAACACTGGTGAACATGTTACTGTTTCTTAGTAACACGGGTGAACATGTTACTGTTATTAGTAACACTGGTGAACATGTTACTGTTATTAGTAACACTGGTGAACATGTTACTGTTATTAGTAACACTGGTGAACATGTTACTGTTATTAGTAACACTGGTGAACATGTTACTGTTATTAGTAACACTGGTGAACATGTTACTGTTATTAGTAACACTGGTGAACATGTTACTGTTATTAGTAACATTAGTTACTGTTATTAGTAACACTGTTACTGTTATTAGTAACATGTGAACATACTGTTATTAGTAACACTGGTGAACATGTTACTGTTATTAGTAACACTGGTGAACATGTTACTGTTATTAGTAACACTGGTGAACATGTTACTGTTATTAGTAACACTGGTGAACATGTTACTGTTATTAGTAACACTGGTGAACATGTTACTGTTATTAGTAACACTGTAACATGTTACTGTTATTAGTAACACTGGTGAACATGTTACTGTTATTAGTAACACTGGTGAACATGTTACTGTTATTAGTAACACTGGTGAACATGTTACTGTTATTAGTAACACTGGTGAACATGTTACTGTTATTAGTAACACTGGTGAACATGTTACTGTTATTAGTAACACTGGTGAACATGTTACTGTTATTAGTAACACTGGTGAACATGTTACTGTTATTAGTAACACTGGTGAACATGTTACTGTTATTAGTAACACTGGTGAACATGTTACTGTTATTAGTAACACTGGTGAACATGTTACTGTTATTAGTAACACTGGTGAACATGTTACTGTTATTAGTAACACTGGTGAACATGTTACTGTTATTAGTAACACTGGTGAACATGTTACTGTTATTAGTAACACTGGTGAACATGTTACTGTTATTAGTAACACTGGTGAACATGTTACTGTTATTAGTAACACTGGTGAAAATGTTTTTGGATGATAAATAGTGTTGTGCATCCTGCGTTCATTAACAACTGTTGTTGTGTATCCTGTGTTCACTAACAACTGTTGTTGTGTATCTTGTGTTCACTAACAACTGTTGTTGTGTATCCTGCGTTCATTAACAACTGTTGTTGTGTATCCTGCGTTCACTAACAACTGTTGTTGTGTATCCTGCGTTCATTAACAACTGTTGTTGTGTATCCTGTGTTCACTAACAACTGTTGTTGTGTATCTTGTGTTCACTAACAACTGTTGTTGTGTATCCTGCGTTCATTAACAACTGTTGTTGTGTATCCTGTGTTCACTAACAACTGTTGTTGTGTATCCTGTGTTCACTAACAACTGTTGTTGTGTATCCTGTGTTCACTAACAACTGCTGTTGTGTATCTTGTGTTCACTAACAACTGTTGTTGTGTATCCTGTGTTCACTAACAACTGTTGTTGTGTATCCTGTGTTCACTAACAACTGTTGTTGTGTATCCTGTGTTCACTATCAACTGTTGTTGTGTATCATGTGTTCACTAACAACTGTTGTTGTGTATCTTGTGTTCACTAACAACTGTTGTTGTGTATCTTGTGTTCACTAACAACTGTTGTTGTGTATCCTGTGTTCACTAACAACTGTTGTTGTGTATCCTGTGTTCACTAACAACTGTTGTTGTGTATCTTGTGTTCACTAACAACTGTTGTTGTGTATCTTGTGTTCACTAACAACTGTTGTTGTGTATCCTGTGTTCACTAACAACTGTTGTTGTGTATCCTGTGTTCACTAACAACTGTTGTTGTGTATCTTGTGTTCACTAACAACTGTTGTTGTGTATCTTGTGTTCACTAACAACTGTTGTTGTGTATCCTGTGTTCACTAACAACTGTTGTTGTGTATCCTGTGTTCACTAACAACTGTTGTTGTGTATCCTGTGTTCACTAACAACTGTTGTTGTGTATCCTGTGTTCACTAACAACTGTTGTTGTGTATCCTGTGTTCACTAACAACTGTTGTTGTGTATCTTGTGTTCACTAACTACTGTTGTTGTGTATCTTGTGTTCACTAACAACTGTTGTTGTGTATCCTGTGTTCACTAACAACTGTTGTTGTGTATCCTGTGTTCACTAACAACTGTTGTTGTGTATCCTGTGTTCACTAACAACTGTTGTTGTGTATCCTGTGTTCACTAACAACTGTTGTTGTGTATCCTGCGTTCAGTGACAACTCTGCACTGTTGTTGTGTATCCTGCGTTCACTAACAACTCTGTGGAAAATACTGTAATATTTTCCAGAAATACAGTAGTTATATGTAAATAGATGGCCATACTGTATTTAATAAAAATTATGTTATAAAAAATGGGAAGAAGCTGCACCTGCGCAGAGGAGACTCGCTATTGTTGTTTGAATCAACACAAACGTTAGTTAATAATGTGAAGAATTTTCGTGCTCTAGAGGTAAAATTGGGTTGACACCTCTCAGATAGGAGGCAAAATTGTTGAATGTGTATTCCTGCATAAATTGAGATATCACACGACTGGACAAGACAACTCCAGGAACCTCAGATAATGCAACAGTTAGGTATCTTTATTGTGAAACGTTTCGCCTACACAGTAGGCTTCTTCAGTCAAGTACAGAAAAGTTGATAGAAGCAGAAGATACTTGAAGACGATGTAATCAGTCCATCACCCTTAAAGTTTTGAGGTGGTCAGTCCCTCAGTCTGGAGAAGAGCATTGTTCCATAGTATGAAACAATATTGTTTCATACTATGGAACAATGCTCTTCTCCAGACTGAGGGACTGACCACCTCAAAACTTTAAGGGTGATGGACTGATTACATCGTCTTCAAGTATCTTCTGCTTCTATCAACTTTTCTGTACTTGACTGAAGAAGCCTACTGTGTAGGCGAAACGTTTCACAATAAAGATACCTAACTGTTGCATATGTGTCTTACCTAACAACCTGTCGGTATTTTATACCATTTTAATGTTCAACCTCAGATAAGCTATCAGTATTTTCATAAATTTAGTTAGTGAGGTTTTCTGAGTAGTTTAAGATAATCTTCTTCTGTTATATAAATGTATATATATATATATATATATATATATATATATATATATATATATATATATATATATATATATATATATATATATATATATCAATTATTAATTTTAATATACAGTCCACAAATTTATATATTTACCAGAATTCCTGGTGATGTATATTTCATTTGTAATTAATTGGTCTAGAGCAACTTGTGGATATGACAGTGGTAGGTATCGAAGGGGGACATTTTTGCGACCTAGGTGTCCCAAATTCCTACTTGTCTATGTAACTCTGATTAATAATTATCGTTGTTATTTACTGGTATGTACATTATGAGTTACATACAGATAAATGTAATTATCCACAAACTCTGTACTGTTGTTGAGTATCCTGCGTTCACTGACAACTCTGCACTGTTGTTGAGTATCCTGCGTTCACTGACAACTCTGCACTGTTGTAGAGTATCCTGCGTTCACTGACAACTCTGCACTGTTGTTGAGTATCCTGCGTTCACTGACAACTCTGCACTGTTGTAGAGTATCACTGACAGCTCTACTCTGTTGTTGAGTATCCTGCGTTCACTGACAACTCTGCACTGTTGTTGAGTATCCTGCGTTCACTGACAACTCTGCACTGTTGTTGAGTATCTTGCGTTCACTGACAACTCTGCACTGTTGTTGAGTATCCTGCGTTCACTGACAACTCTGCACTGTTGTTGAGTATCTTGCGTTCACTGACAACACTACACTGTTGTTGTATCCTGCGTTCACTGACAACACTACACTGTTGTTGTATCCAGTGTTCACTGACAACACTACACTGTTGTTGTATCCAGTGTTCACTGACAACACTACACTGTTGTTGTATCCAGTGTTCACTGACAACACTACACTGTTGTTGTATCCAGTGTTCACTGACAACACTACACTGTTGTTGTATCCAGTGTTCACTGACAACACTACACTGTTTATCGTGCATCAGCAACACTGTACACTTCTCACATTCCCTCAAGGTAGCGCACCTCTCCTATCTCAATGGCATTTTTTTTCAGTGTATCACTAGATAATGTGTCAGGTACACCAGCATTATTAATACGAGGTTACCTGTGTGGCAGGATCTTGCGACCACTGTGATATACACTACGGTACCACTGTGATATACACCATTGTACCACTGTGATATACACAACGGTACCACTGTGATATACTCTACAGTACCACTGTGATATACACCATTGTACCACTGTGATATACTCTACAGTACCACTGTGATATACACCATTGTACCACTGTGATATACACAACGGTACCACTGTGATATACTCTACAGTACCACTGTGATATACACCTAGGCTTATGGTTCCCCTCTGTTGCACACGGCACCTAGGCCTATTGTTCCCCTCTGTTGCACACAGCACGTTGGCATATGGTTCCCCTCTGTTGCAAACAGCACCTAGGCCTATGGTTCCCTCTGTTGCACATGGCACCTTGGCCTATGGTTCCCCTCTGTTGCACACGGCACCTAGGCGAAAGGTTCCCCTCTGTTGCACACGGCACCTAAGCCTATGGTTCCCCTCTGTTGCACACGGCACCTAGGCCCATGGTTCCCATCTATTACACACGGCACCTAGACCTATGGTTCCCATCTGTTGCACACGGTATCTAGGCCTATGGTTCCCCTCTGTTGCACACGGCACCTAGGCCTATAGGTCCCATCTCTTGCACACGGCATCTAGGCCTGTGGTTCCCCTCTGTTGCACACGGCACCTAGGCCTATGGTTCTCCTCCGTTGCACATGGCACCTAGGCCTATGGTTCCCCTCTGTTGCACACAGCACCTAGGCCTATTTTTCCATTCTGTTGTGCACAGCACTTAGGCCTATGGTTCCCCTCTGTTGCAAATGGCACCTAGGCCTATGGTTCCCCTCTGTTGCACACAGCACTTAGGCCTATGGTTCCCCTCTGTTGCACATGGCACCTAGGCCTATGATTCCCCTCTGTTGCAAATGGCATCTAGGCCTATGGTTCCCCTCTGTTGCACATGGCACCTAGGCCTATAGTTATATTCTATTGCACACGGCACCTAGGCCTATGGTTCCCCTCTGTTGCACACGGCACCTTGGCCTATGGTTCCCCTCTGTTGCACACGGCATCTAGGCCTATGGTTCCCCTCTGTTGCACACAGCACCTAGGCCTATGGTTCCCCTCTGCTGCACATGTCACCTAGGCCTTTAGTTCCCCTCTGTTGCACATGGCACCTAAGTCTATGATTCCCCTCTGTTGCACATGGCACCTAGGCCTATTGTTCTTCTCTAATGCACATGTCACCTAGGCCTATGGTTCCCCTCTGTTGCAAATGGCATCTAGGCCTATGGTTCCCCTCTGTTGCACACAGCACCTAGTCCAATGGTTCCACTCTGCCGCATATGGCACCTAGGCCTTTGGTTCCCCTCTGTTGCACATGGCACCTAGGCCTATGGTTCCCCTCTGTTGCACATGGCACCTAGGCCTATGGTTCCCCTCTATTGCACATGTTACCTAGGCCTATGGTTCCCCTCTGTTGCACACAACACCTAGGTCTATGGTTCCCCCTTGTTGCACATGGCACCTAGGCCTATGGTTCCCCTCTTTTGCACACGACACGTAGACCTATGGTTCCCCTCTGTTGCACACAGCACCTAGGCCTATGGTTCCCCTCTATTGCACACAGCACCTAGGCCTATGGTTCCCCTTTGTTGCACATGGCACCTAGGCCTATGCTTCCCCTCAGTTGCACACGGCATCTAGGCCTATGGTTCCCCTTTGTTACACACGGCACCTAGGCTTATGGTTCCCCTTTATTGCACATGGCACCTAGGCCTATGATTCCCCTTCATTGCACACGGCACCTAGGCCTATGGTTCCTCTCTGTTGCACACGGCACCTAGGCCTATGGTTCCCCTCTGTTGCACACAGCACCTAGGCCTATGGTTCCCCTCTGTCGCACACGGCACCTTGGCCTATAGTTCCCCTCTATAGCACATGGCACCTAAGCCTACGGTTCCTCTCTGTTGCACACGGCATCTAGGCCTATGGTTCCACTCTGTTGCACACAGCACCTTAGCCTATGGTTCCCCTATATTGCACACGGCACCTAGGCCTATGGTTCCCTTCTCTTGCACACGGCACCTAGGCCTATGATTTCCCTCTGTTGCACATGACATCTAGGCCTATGGTTTCCCTCTGTTGCACGCGGCACCTAGGCCTATGGTTCCTGTATGTTGCATGCGGCATCTAGGCTTATGGTTCCCGTATTTTGCACGCGGCACCTAGGCCTATCGTTCACGTATGTTGCACGCGGCACCAAGGCCTATGGTTCCCGTATGTTGCACGCGGCACCTAGGCCTATGGTTCCCGTAAGTTGCATGCGTCACCTAGGCCTATCCTTCCCCTCTGTTGCACGCGGCACCTAGCCCTATGGTTCCCGTATGTTGCACGCGGAACCTAGGCCTATGGTTCCCGTATGTTGCACGCGGCACCTAGGCCTATGGTTTCCGTATGTTGCACGCGTCACTTAGGCCTATGGTTCCCGTATGTTGCATGCAGCACCTAGGCCTATAGTTCCCATATGTTGCACGCTGCACCTAGGCCTATGGTTCCCGTATGTTGCACACGGCACCTAGGCCTATGGTTCCCGTATGTTGCACGCGGCACCTAGGCCTATGGTTCCCGTATGTTGCACACGGCACTTAGGCCTATGGTTCCCATATGTTGCACACAGCATCTAATCCTATGGTTTCCCTCTGTAGCACACGGCACCTAGGCCTATGGTTTCCCTCTGTTACACGCAGCACCTAGGCCTATGGTTCCCGTATGTTGCACGTGGCACCTAGGCCTATGGTTCCTGTATGTTGCACATGGCACCGAGGCCTATGGTTCCCGTATGTTGCACTCAGCACCTAGGCCTATGGTTCCCCTCTGATGCACACGGCATCTAGGCCTATGGTTCCCTTCTGGGAGAATGACTCGCCACAATTTTCATACTTTTCATGACTCAATGTATGCTAATTTTTGGTTAGATTAGTTGCAAGCGATGGAGGGATGTACCTTATAAGTTCACTGGATGGTTGTATCTTTAAAGTTCACTGGATGGTTGTACCTTTAAAGTTCACTGGAGGGTTGTACCTTAAAAGTTCACTGGAGGGTTGTACCTTAAAAGTTCACTGGAGGGATGTACCTTAAATGTTAACTGGAGGGTTGTAACTTCAAAGTTCACTGGAGGAAAGAACCTTAAAAGTTCACTGGAGGGATGTACCTTAAAAGTAAACTGGAGGGTTGAACCTTAAATGTTCACTGGAGGGTTGTACCTTATAAGTTCCCTGGAGGGTTGTACCTTATAAGTTCACTGGAGGGTTGTACCTTTTAAGTTAACTGAAGGGATGTACCTTATAAGTTCACTGGAAGGTTGTTCCTTATAAGTTCAATGGAGGGTTGTACCTTATAAGTTCACTGGAGGGATGTGCCTTATAAGTTCACTGGAGGGATGTACCTTATAAGTTCACTTGAGGGATGTACCTTATAAATTCACTGGAGGGTTGAACCTTATAAGTTCAATGGAGGGTTGAACCTTGTATGTTCACTGGAGGGCTGTACCTTAAAAGTTCACTGGAGGGTTGCAACTTATAAGTTCGCTGGAGGGTTCTACCTTATAAGCTCACTGGAGGGATGTACCTTAAATGTTCAATCGAGGGATGTTCCTTATAAGTTTATTGGAGGGTTGTACCTTTTAAGTTCACTGGAGATATGTACGTTAAATGTTCACTGAAGGGATGTACCTTAAAAGTTCACTGGAAGGTTGTACGACATAAGTTCACTGGAGGGTTGTAGCTTGTAAGTTCACTGGAGAGATGTGCCTTACAAATTTACTGGAAGGATGCACCTTATAAGTTCACTGGAGGGTTGAACCTTATAAGTTCACTGGAGGGTTGTACCTTGTAAGTTCACTGGAGGGATGTACCTTACAAATTTACTGGAGGGATGTACCTAATAAGTTCACTGGAGGGTTGTACCTTATAAGTTCACTGGAGGATTGTACCTTATAAGTTCACTGGAGAGATGTACCTTATAAGTTCACTGGTGAGATGTACCTTATAAGTTCACTGGAGGGCTGTACCTTAGAAGTTCACTGGAGTGTTGAACCTTAAAAGTTCACTTGAGGGATGTACCTTGTAGTTCACTGGAGGGATATATCTTAAAAGTTCACTGGAGGGTTGTACGTTATAAGTTCACTGGAGAGTTTTACCTTAAAAGTTCACTGGAGGGTTGCACCTTATAAGTTCACTGGAGTGTTGTACCTTATATGTTCACTGGAGGGTTGTACCTTAAAAGTTCACTGGAGGGTTGTACCTTAAAAGTTCACTAGAGGGTTGTACCTGAAAAGTTCACTGGAGGGATGTACCTTACAAGTTCACTGGAGAGATATATCTTATAAATTCACTGGAGGGTTGTACCTTTAAAGTTCAATGGAGGGTTGTACATTAAAAGTTCACTGGAGGGATGTGCCTTTAAAATTCACTGAAGGGATGTACCTTAAAAGTTCACTGGAGGGTTGTACCTTTAAAGTTTACTGGAGGGTAGTACCTTAAAAGCTCACTGGAGGGTTGTACCTTAAAAGTTCACTGGAGGTATGTACCTTAAATGTTCACTGGAGGGTTGTACCTTAAAAGTTCACTGGAGGGATGTACCTTAAAAGTTCCCTGGAGGGATGTACCTTAAAAGTTCACTGGAGAGTTGTATTTTAAATGTGCAATGGGGGGATGTACCTTATAATTTCACAGGAGGGATGTACCTTGTAAGTTCACTCGAGTGTTGTACCTTATAAGTTCATTGGAGGGACGAACCATGTAAGTTCACTGGAGGGTTGTACCTTATAAGTTCACTGGAGGGTTGTGCCTTATAAGTTCACTGGAGGGTTGCACCTTATAGGGATGTACCTTATAAGTTCACTGTAGGGTTGCACCATATAAGTTCACTGGAGCGATGTGCCTCTAAGTTCACTTGAGGAATGTACCTTAATTGTTTACTGGATGGATGTTCTTTATAAATTCAGTGGAGGGATGTACCTTATAAGTTCACTGGAGGGTTGTACCTTATAAGTTCACTGTAGTGTTGTACCTTATAAGTTCACTGGAGAGATGTGCCTTACAAATTTACTGGAGGGAAGAACCTTGTAAGTTCACTGGACGGTTGTACCTTATAAGGATGTACCTTACACTGGAGGGTTGTGCTTACCTTAAAGTTTAACACTGGAGGGATGTACCTTATAAGTTCACTGGAGGGATGTACCTTATAAGTTCACCGGAGGGATGTACCTTAAAAGTTCACTGGAGGAATGTACCTTATAAGTTCACTGGAGGGTTGTACCTTAAAAGTTCACTGGAGGGTTGTACCTTATAAGATCACTGGAGGGATGTACCTTACAAATTCACTGGAGGGATGTACCTTATAAGTTCCCTGGAGGGTTGTACGTTATAAGGGAGGGTTGTGCCTTACAAGTTCACTGGAGGGATGTACCTTAAAAGTTCACTGGATAGTTGTACCTTTAAAGTTCACTGGAGGGTTGTACCTTTAAAGTTCACTGAAGGGTTGTACCATATAAGTTCACTGGAGGGTTGTACCTTATATGTTCACTGGAGGGTTGTACCTTAAAATTTCACTAGAGGGTTGTGCCTTAAAAGTTCACTGGAGGGTTGTACCTTAAAAGTTCACTGGAGGGATGTACCTTAAAAGTTCACTGGAGGGATGTACCTTATAAGTTCACTTGAGGGTTGTACCTTTAAAGTTCACTGGAGGGTTGTACATTAAAAGTTCACTGGAGGGTTGTGCCTTTAAAGTTCACTGAAGGGATGTACCTTAAAAGCTCACTGGAGGGTTGTACCTTTAAAGTTCACTGGAGGGTTGTACCTTAAATATTCACTGGAGGGTTGTACCTTAAAAGTTCACTGGAGGGATGTACCTTAAATGTTCACTGAAGGGTTGTACCATATAAGTTCACTGGAGGGATGTACCTTGTAAGTTCACCGGTGGGATGTACCTTAAATGTTCACTGGATTTATGTACCTTATAAGTTCTTTTGGGGGGATGTACCTTACAAATTTACTGGAGGGATGTACCTTATAAGTTCACTGGAGGGTTGTACCTTACAAGTTCACTGGATGGTTGTACCTTATAAGTTCACTGGAGGGTTGTACCTTTAAAGTTCACTGGAGGGTTGTACCTTAAAAGTTCTCTGGAGGGATGTACCTTAAAAATTCACTGGAGGGATGTACCTTAAAAGTTCATTTGAGGGTTGTACCTTAAAAGTTCACCTGATGGATGTACCTTAAAAGTTCACTGGAGGGATGTACCTTATAAGTTCCCTGGAGGGTTGTACCTTATAAGTTCACTAGAGGGTTGTACCTTTTAAGTTACCTGGAGGGATGTACCTTATAAGTTCACTGGAAGATTGTACCTTATAAGTTCACTAGAGGGTTGTACCTTATAAGTTCACTGGAGGGATGTACCTTAAAAGTTCACAAGAGGGTTGTACCTTATAAGTTCACTATAGGGTTGTACCTTATAAGTTCACTGGAGGGATGTACATTATAAGTTCACTGGAGGGTTGTACCTTATAAGTTCACTAGTGGGTTGTACCTTATAAGTTCACTGGAGGGTTGTACCTTATAAGTTCACTGGAGGGTTGTACCTTATAAGTTCACTGGAGGGATGTACCTTATAAGTTCACTGGAGGGTTGTACCTTATAAGTTCACTGGAGGGTTGTACCTTATAAGTTCACTGGAGGGTTGTACCTTATAAGTTCACTGGAGGGTTGTACCTTATAAGTTCACTGGAGGGTTGTACCTTATAAGTTCACTGGAGGGTTGTACCTTATAAGTTCACTGGAGGGTTGTACTTTATAAGTTCTCTGGAGGGTTGTACCTTATAAGTTCACTGGAAAGATGTACCTTATAAGTTCACTGGAGTGTTGTAGCTTATAAGTTCACTGAAGGGATGTGCCTTATAAGTTCACTGGAGGGTTGTACCTCATAAGTTCACTGGAAAGTTGTACCTTATAAGTTCACTGGAGTGTTGTACCTTATAGGTTCACTGGAGGGATGTACCTTGTAAGTTCACTGGATGGTTGTACCTTTTAAGTTTACTGGAGGGTTGTACCTTATAAGTTCACAGGAGGGTTGTACCTTTTAAGTTAACTGGAGGGACGTAATTAAAATGTTCACTCGAGGGAAGTTCCTTTAAGTTCACTCGAGGGTTGTACCTTATAAGTTCACTGGAGGGACGTACCTTGTAAGTTCACTGCAGGGTTGTACCTTATAAGTTCACTGGAGGGTTGTGCCTCATAAGCTCACTAGAGTGATGTACCTTAAATGTTCACTTGAGGGATGTTCCTTATAAGTTTACTGGAGGGTTGTACCTTTTAAGTTCACTGGACGGATGTACCTTACAAATATACTGGAGGGTTGTACCTTATAAGTACACTGGAAGGTTGCACCATATAAGCACACTGGAGGGATGTACCTTATAAGTTCACAGAAGGTTTGTACCTTATAAGTTCACTGGAGGATTGTACCTTAAAAGTTCACTGGAGAGTTGTGCCTTACAAATTTACTGGAGGGATGTACCTTATAAGTTCACTGGTGGGTTGTACCTTATAAGTTCACTAGAGGGTTGTACCTTATAAGTTCAATGGAGGATTGTATCTTAAAAGTTCACTGGAGAGATGTGCCTTACAAATTTACTGGAGGGATGTACCTTATAAGTTCACTGGAGGGTTGTACCTTATAAGCTCACTGGAGGGTTGTACCTTATGAGTTCACTGGAGGCATGTACCTTACAAATTTACTGGAAGGATGTACCTTATAAGTTCACTGGAGGGTTGTGCCTTATAAGTTCAGTGGAGGGTTTTTCCTTATAAGCTCACTGGAGGGTTGTACCTTATGAGTTCACTGGAGGGATGTACCTTACAAATTTACTGGAAGGATGTACCTTATAAGTTCACTGGAGGGATGTATCTTATAAGTTCACTCGAGAGATGTGCCTTACAAATTTACTGTAGGGATGTACCTTATAAGTTCACTGGAGAGTTGTTCCTTATAAGTTCACTCTAAAGATGTACCTAATAAGTTCACTGGAGAGTTGCACCTTAAAAGTTCACTGAAGGGTTGTACCTTAAAAGTTCACTGGACGGATGTACCTTATAAGTTCACTGGAGGGATGTAATTTAAGAGTTCACTGGAGGGTTGTACCTTAAAAGTTCACTGAAGGGTTGTACCTTAAAAGTTCACTGGACGGATGTACCTTATAAGTTCACTTGAGGGATGTACCTTAAGAGTTCACTGGAGGGTTGCACCTTTAAAGTTCACTGGACGGTTGTACCTTTAAAGTTCACTGGAGGGTTGTACATTAAAAGTTCACTGGAGGGTTGTTCCTTAAAAGTTCACTGGAGGGATGTACCTTTTAAGTTCACTTGAGGGATGTACCTTAAATGTTAATTTGAGGGTTGTACCTTTAAAGTTCACTGGAGGGTTGTACCTTTAAAGTTCACTTGAGGGTTGTACCTTATAAGTTCACTGGAGTGTTGTATCTTATAAGTTCTCTAGGGTTCTTCCTTAAAAGTTCACTGGAGGGATGTACCTTAAAAGTTCACTGGAGGGTTGTACCTTAAAAGTTCACTGGAGGGATGTACCTTATAAGTTCACTGGATGGTTTTACCTCATAAGTTCACTTGAGGGTTGTACCTTATAAGGTCACTGGAGGGTTGTACCTTTAAAGTTCACTTGAGGGTTGTACCTTATAAGTTCACTGGATGGTTTTACCTTATAAGTTCACTGGAGGGTTGTACCTTATAAGTTCAATGGAGGGATGTTCCTTATAAGTTCAATGGAGGGATGTACCTTATAAGTTCACTTGAGGGATGTACCTTATAAGTTCACTGGAGGGTTGTACCTTATAACTTCACTGAATGGTTTTACCTTATAAGTTCACTGGAGGGTTGTACCTTATAAGTTCAATGGAGGGATGTACCTTGTAAGTTCACTGGAGGGATGTACCTTATAAGTTCACTTGAGGGATGTACCTTGTAAGTTCACCTGAGGGATGTACCTTATAAGTTCACTGGAGGGTTGTACCTTATACGTTCACGGGAGGGTTGTACCTTTTAAGTTAACTGGAGGGATATACCTTATAAGTTCACTGGAGGGTTGTACCTCAAAAGTTCACTGGAGGGATGTACCTTTTAAGTTCACTGGAGGAATGTACCTTAAATGTTAACTGGAGCGTTGAACCTCTAAAGTTCACTGTAGGTTTGTTCCTTTAAAGTTCACTGGAGGGTTGTACGTTATAAGTTCACTGGAGGGTGGTATCTTATAAGTTCACTGGAGGGTTGTACCTTAAAAGTAGATTGGAGGGTCGTACCTTAAAAGTTCGCTTGAGGGTTGTTCATTAAAAGATCACTGGAGGGATGTACCTTATAAGTTAACTGGAGGGATATGCTTTATAAGTTCACTGGAGGGTTTTACCTTTAAAGTTCACTGGAGGGTTGCACACTAAAAGTTCACTGGAAGGTTGTACCTTTAAAGTACCCTGGAGGGTTGTATCTTAAAAGTTTACTGGAGGGTTGTTCCTTAAAATTTCACTGGAGGGATAAACCTTGAAGGTTCACTGGAGGGATGTAACTTAAAAGTTCACTGGTGTGTTGTACCTTAAATGTTCATTGGAGGGATGTACCTTAAAAGTTCACTGGAGGGATGTAATTTATAATTTCACTTGAAGGATGTACCATATATGTTCACTGGAGGGATGTACCTTATAAGTCCACTGGAGGGTTGTACCTTATAAGTTCACTGGAGGGATGCACCTCACAAGTTAACTGGAGGGATGCACCTTAAAAGTTCACTGGAGGGATGTACCTTATAAGTTCACTGGAGGGATGTCCCTTATAAGCTCACTGGAAGGTTGTACCTTATAAGTTCCCTGGAGGGTTGTACCTTATAAGTTCACTGGAGGGTTGTACCTTATAAGTTCACAGGATGGATGTGCATTATAAGTTCACTAGGGGTTGTACCTTTTAAGTTATTTGGAGGGATGTACCTTATAAGTTCACTGGAGGGTTGTGCCTTATAAGTTCACTGGAGGGTTTTTCCTTATAAGCTCACTGGAGGGTTGTACCTTATGAGTTCACTGGAGGGATGTACCTTACAAATTTACTGGAAGGATGTACCTTATAAGTTCACTGGAGGGATGTATCTTATAAGTTCACTCGAGAGATGTGCCTTACAAATTTACTGTAGGGATGTACCTTATAAGTTCACTGGAGAGTTGTTCCTTATAAGTTCACTCTAAAGATGTACCTAATAAGTTCACTGGAGAGTTGCACCTTTAAAGTTCACTGAAGGGTTGTACCTTAAAAGTTCACTGGACGGATGTACCTTATAAGTTCACTGGAGGGATGTAATTTAAGAGTTCACTGGAGGGTTGTACCTTAAAAGTTCACTGAAGGGTTGTACCTTAAAAGTTCACTTGAGGGATGTACCTTATACGTTCAGTTGAGGGATGCATCTTGAAAGTACACTGGAGGGTTGTACTTTTAAAGTTCACCGTAGGGTTGTACCTTATAAGTTCACTGGAGGGTATTACTTTAAAGGTTCACTAGAGGGTTGTACCATAAAGGTTCACTGTAGGGATGTACCTTATAAGTTCACTGGAGGGATGTACCTTAAAAGTTCACTGGAGGGTTGTACCTTTAAAGTTCACTGGAGGGTTGTACCTTTAAAGTTCACTGGAGGGTTGTACGTTAAAGGTTCACTGGAGGGATGTACCTTAAAAGTACACTGGAGGGATGTTCCTTATAAGTTCACTGGAGGGATGTCCTTTATAAGCTCTCTGGAAGGTTGTACCTTATAAGTTCCCTGGAGGGTTATACCTTATAAGTTCACTGGAGGGTTGTACCTTATAAGTTCACTGGAGGGATGTGCATTATAAGTTCACTAGGGGTTGTACCTTTTAAGTTATTTGGAGGGATGTACCTTATAAGTTCACTGGAAGGTTGTACCTTATAAGTTCACTGGAGGGTTGTACCTTATAAGTTCACTAGAGCGTTGTACCTTATAAGTTCACTGTAGGGTTGTACCTTATAAGTTCACTAGAGCGTTGTACCTTAAAAGTTCACTGGAGCGATGTACCATAAAAGTTCACTGGAGGGTTGTACCTTATAAGTTCACTATAGGGTTGTACCTTATAAGTTGACTTGAGGGATGTACCTTATAAGTTCACTGGAGGGTTGTACCTTAGAAGTTCACTAGTGGGTTGTACCTTATAAGCTCACTGGAGGGTTGTACATTTTAAGTTCACTGGAGGGATGTGCATTATAAGTTCACTTGAGGTTTGTACCTTATAAGCTCAATTTAGGATTGTACCTTATATGTACACTTGAGGGATGTACCTCATAAGGTCACTGAAGGGTTGTACCTTATAAGTTCACTGGAGGGTTGTACCTTATAATTTCAATGGAGGGTTGTACCTCATAAGTTCACTGGAGGGATGTAACTTTCAAATTTACTGGAAGGATGTACCTTATAAGTTCACTGGAAGGTTGTACCTTATAAGTTCACTGGAAAGATGTACCTTATAAGGTCACTGGAGTGTTGTACCTTATCAGTTCACTGGAGGGTTGCACCTTTTAAATTCACTGGAGGTATGTACAATATAAGTCAACAGGAGGGATGTACCTTTTAAGTTCTCTGGTGGTATGTACCTTAAAAGCTCACTGAAGGGATGTACCTTATAAGTTCACTGTAGGGATGTACCTTAAAAGTTCACTGGAGGAATGTACCTTATCAGTTCACTGGAAGATTGCACGTTATTTGTTCACTGGAGGGTTGTAGCTTATAAGTTCCCTGGAGGGATGTACCTTATAAGTTCACTTGAGGGATGTACCTTATAAGTTCACTTGAGGGATGTACCTTATAAGCTCAATGTAGGGATGTACCTTATAAGTTCACTGGAGGGATGTACCTTATAAGTTCACTGGAGGGATGTACCTTATAAGTTCACTGGAGCGTTGTACCTTTTAAGTTCACTTGATGGTTGTACCATATAAGTTCACTGGAGGGTTGTACCTTTTAAGTTCACTGGAGGGATGCACCTTAAAAGCTCACTGGAGGGATGTACCTTAAAAGTTCACTGGAGGGATGTACCTTATAAGTTAACTGGAGGGTTGTACCATAAAAGTTCACCGAGGGTTGTACCTTTTAAGTTAACTGGAGGGATGCACCGTATAAATTCACTGGAGGTTTGTAGCTTATAAGCTCACGGGAGAGTTGTACATTATAAGTTCACTGGATGGATGCACCTTATAAGTTCACTGGAGGGTTGTACCTTATAAGCTCACTGGAGGGTTGTACCTTATAAGTTCACTGGAGGGTTGTACCTTATAAGCTCACTGGAGGGTTGTACCTTAAGTAAGGGTTGTACATAAGTTAACTGGAGGGATGTACCGTATAAATTCACTGGAGGTTTGTAGCTTATAAGCTCACGGGAGAGTTGTACATTATAAGTTCACTGGATGGATGCACCTTATAAGTTCACTGTAGGAATGTACCTTAAATGTTTACTGGATGGATGTACTTTATAAGTTCAGTGGAGGGATGTACCTTATAAGTTCACTGGAGGGATGCACCTTATAAGTTCACTGGAGGGTTGTACCTTATAAGTTCACTGAAGGGTTTACCTTATAAGTTCACTGGAAGGATGTACCTTAAATGTTCACTCGAGGGATGTTCCTTATAAGTTCACTGGAGGAATGTAACTTATAAATTCACTGGAGGATTGCACCTTATAAGTTCAGTGGAGGGATGTACCTTATAAGTTCACTTGAGGGATGTACCTTATAAGTTCAATGGAGGGATGTACCTTATAAGTTCACTGGAGGGATGTACCTTATAAGTTCACTGGAGGGATGTACCTTATAAGTTCACTGGAGGGTTGTACCTTATAAGTTCACTGGAGGGTTGTACCTTATAAGTTCACTGGAGGGATGTACCTTATAAGTTCACTGGAGGGTTGTACCTTATAAGTTAACTGGAGAGATGTACCTTATAAAATCACTGGAGGTTTGTACCTTATAAGCTCACTGGAGGGTTGTACCTTATATGTTCACTGTAGGAATGTACCTTAAATGTTTACTGGATGGATGTACTTTATAAGTTCAGTGGAGGGATGTACCTTATAAGTTCACTGGAGGGTTGTACCTTATAAGCACAATAGAGAGATGTACCTTACAAATTTACTGGAGGGATGTACCTTATAAGTTCACTGGAGGGTTGTACCTTATAAGTTCACTGGAGAGATGCACCTTATAATTTCTCTGGAGAGTTGTACCTTATAAGTTCACTGGAGAGAAGTACCTTTTAAGTTCACTTGAGGACTGTACCTTATTAGTTCACTGGACTGTTGTACCTTATAAGTTCACTGGAGGGTTGTACCTTATAAGTTCACTGGAGGGTTGTACCTTATAAGATCACTGGGGATGTACCTTATAAGTTCACTGGAGGGATGTACCTTATAAGTTCACTGGAGGGTTGTACCTTATTCACTGGAGGGTTGTACCTTATAAGTTCACTGGAGGGTTGTACCTTATAAGTTCACTGGAGGGTTGTACCTTATAAAGTTCACTGGAGAGTTGTACCTTATAAGTTCTCTGGAGAGATGTACCTTATAAGTTCACAGGAGGGTGGTACCTTATAAGTTCACTGGAGGGTTGTACCTTCAAAGTTCACGGGAGGGTTGTACCTTAAAAGTTCACTGGAGGGTTGCACCTTTAAAGTTCACTGGAGGGTTGCACCTTAAAAGTTCTCTGGAGGGATGTACCTTGAAAATTGACTGGAGGGATGTACCTTAAAAGTTCATTTGAGGGTTGTACCTTAAATGTTTACCTGATGTATGTACCTTAAAGTTTCACTGGAGGGATGTACCTTATAAGTTCACTTGAAGGATGTACCTTATATGTTCACTTGAGGGTTGTACGTTATAAGTTCGGTGGAGGGTTGTACCTTATAAGTTCACTGGAGGGATGTACCTTATAAGTTCACTGGAGGGATGTACCTTATAAGTTCACTGGAGGGTTGTACCTTATAAGTTCACTGGAGGGTTGTACCTTATAAGTTCACTGGAGGGATGTACCTTAAAAGTTCACTGGAGGGATGTACCTTAAAAGTTCACTGAAGGGATGTACCTTATAAGTTCACTAGAGGGATGTACCTTAAAAGTTCACTGGAGGAATGTACCTTATAAGTTCACTGGAAGATTGTACCTTATAAGTTCAGTGGAGGGATGTACCTTATAAGTTCACTGTAGGGATGTACCTTAAAAGTTCACTGGAGGAATGTACCTTATAGGTTCTTTGGAGGGTTGTACCTTATAAGTTCACTGGAGGGTTGTACCTTATAAGTTCACTGGAGGGATGTACCTTATAAGTTCACTGTAGGAATGTACCTTAAATGTTTACTGGATGGATGTACTTTATAAGTTCAGTGGAGGGATGTACCTTATAAGTTCACTGGAGGGTTGTACCTTTTAAGTTCACTGGAGGGTTGTACCTTATAAGTTCACTGGAGAGATGTACCTTATAAATTTACTGGAGGGATAACCCTTATAAGTTCACTGGAGGGTTGTACCTTATAAGTTCACTGGAGGGTTGTACCTTATAAGTTCACTGGAGGGATGTACCTTACAAATTTACTGGAGGGATGTACATTATAAGTTCACTGGAGAGATGTACCTTATAAGTTGACTGGAGAGATGTACCTTATAAGATCAATGGAGGGCTGTACCTTATAAGTTCACTGGAGGGTTGTACCTTATAAGTTCACTGGAGAGATGTACCTTATAAGTTGACTGGAGAGTTGTACCTTATAAGTTCACTGGAGGGTTGTATCTTATAAGTGCTCTGGAGGGTTGTACCTTAAATGTTCTCTGGAGGGTTGTACGTTAAAAGTTCACTGTTGGGATGTACCTTATAAGTTAGCTGGATGGATGTATCTTAAAAGTTCACTGGAGTGTTGTACCTTTAAAGTTCACTGGAGGGTTGTACCTTTAAAGTTCACTGGAGGTATGTACCTTAAATGTTGACTGGAGGGTTGTTCCTTTAAAGTTCACTTTAGGGTCGTACCTTTAAAATTCACTGGAGGGTTGTACCTCTAAAGTTCTTTTGAGTGTTGTACCTTATAAGTTCACTGGAGGGTCTTACCTTATAAGTTCACTAGAGGGTTGTACCTTAAAAGATCACTTGAGTGTTGTTCCTTAAAAGTTTGCTGGAGGGTTGTACCTTAAAAGTTCACTGGAGGGATGTACCTTATAATTAACTGGAGGGATGTACTTTATAAGTTAACTGGAGGGTTTTACCTTTAAAGTTCACTGGAGGGTTGTACATTAAAAGTTCACTGGAAGGTTGTACCTTTTAAAGTTCACTGGAGGGTTGTACCTTCAAAGCTCACTTGAGGGTTGTACCTTAAAAGTTCACTGGAGGGATTTACCTTAAAAGTTCACTGGTGGGTTGTTCTTTAAATGTTCACTGGAGTGATGTACCTTAAAAGTTCACTGGAGGGATTTACCTTAAAAGTTCACTGGAGGAATGTACCTTATAAGTTCACTTGAAGGATGTACCTTATATGTTCACTGGAGGGTTGTACGTTATAAGTTCACTGGAAGGTTGTACCTTATAAGTTCACTGGAGGGATGTACCTTATAAGTTCACTGGAGGGTTGTACCTTTTAAGTTAACTGGAGGGATGTACCTTATAAAATCACTGGAGGGATGTACCTTATAAGCTCACTGGAGGGATGTACCTTATAAGTTCACTGGAGGGTTGTACCTTATAAGTTCACTGGAGGGTTGTACCTTATAAGTTCACTGGAGGGTTGTACCTTATAAGTTCACTGGAGAGATGTACCTTATAAGTTCACTAGAGGGTTGTACCTTATAAGTTCACTGGAGAGATGTACCTTATAAGTACTGGAGGGTTGTATTAAGTTCACTGGAGGGTTGTACCTTATAAGTTCACTGGAGGGTTGTACCTTCTAAGTTCACTGGAGGGTTGTACCTTATAAGTTCACTGGAGGGTTGTACCTTATAAGTTGTACCTTACACTGGAGGGTTTTACCATATAAGTTCACTGGAGGGATGTATCTTATAAATTCACTGGAGGGATGTACCTTATAAGTTCACTGAAGTGATGTACCTTATAAATTCACTGGAGGGTTGTGCCTTAAAAGTTCACTGAAGGAATGTACCTTATAAGTTCACTGGAGTTTTGTGCCTTATAAGTTCTCTTGAGGGTTGTACCTTATAAGTTCACTGTAGGGTTGCACCTTATAAGTTCAATGGAGGGATGTACCATATAAGTTCACTGGAGGGATGTATCTTATAAATTCAGTGGAGGGATGTACCTTATAAGTTCACTGAAGGGTTGTACCTTATAAGTTCAATTGAGAGATGTGCCTTACAAATTTACTGGAGGGATGTACCTTATAAGTTCACTGGAAGGTTGTACCTTATAAGTTCACTGGAGGGTTGTACCTTATAAGTTCACTGGAGGGTTGTACCTTATAAGTTCACTTGAGGGATGTACCTTAAAAGTTCTCTGGAGGGATGTACCTTAAGAGTTCACTGGAGGGTTGTACCTTACAAGTTCCGTGGAGGGATGTACCTTATAAGTTCACTGGAGGGTTGTACCTTATAAGTTCACTGGAGGGTTGTACCTTATAAGTTCACTGGAGGGTTGTACCTTATAAGTTCACTGGAGAGATGTACCTTATAAGTTCACTGGAGAGATGTACCTTATAAGATCACTGGAGGGTTGTACCTTATAAGTTCACTGGAGGGTTGTACCTTATAAGTTCACTGGAGGGTTGTACCTTATAAGTTCACTGGAGGGTTGTACCTTATAAGTTCACTGGAGGGTTGTACCTTATAAGTTTGCTGGCGGGTTGTACCTTATAAGTTCACCGGAGGGTTGTACCTTATAAGTTCGCTGGAGGGTTGTTCCTTATTAGTTCACTGGAGAGATGTTTCTTACAAATTTACTGAAGGGATGTACCTTATAAGTTCACTGGAGGGTTGTACCTTATAAGTTCACTGAAGGGTTGTACCTTATAAGTTCACTTGAGGGATGCACCTTACAAATTTACTGGAGGGATGTACCTTATAAGTTCACTGGAGGGATGTACCTTATAAGTTCACTGGAGGATTGTACCTTATAAGTTCACTGGAGGGTTGTACCTTATAAGTTCACTGGAGGGTTTTACCTTATAAGTTCACATAAGGGTTGTACCTTATAAGTTCACTGGAGGGTTGTACCTTATAAGTTCACTGGAGGGTTGTACCTTATAAGATCACTGGAGGGTTGTACCTTATAAGTTCACTGGAGGGTTGTACCTTATAAGTTCACTGGAGGGCTGTACCTTATAAGTTCACTGGAGGGTTGTACCTTATAAGTTCACTGGAGAGATGTACCTTATAAGTTCACTGGAGGGTTGTACCTTTTAAGTTAACTGGAGGGTTGTGCCTCATAAGTTCACTGGAGGCTTGTACTTTATAAGTTCACTAGGGGGTTGTGTCTTATAAGTTCACTGGAGGGATGTAACTTAAAAGTTCACTGGAGGGTTGTACCTCATAAGTTCACTTGAGGGATGTACCTTAAAAGTTCTCTGCAGGGATGTACCTTAAGAGTTCACTCTAGGGATGTTCCTTATAAGTTCAATGGAGGGTTGTACCTTAAAAGTTCATTGGAGGGTTGTACCTTTAAAGTTCACTGGAGAGTTGTACCTTATAAGTTCACTGTAGGGTTGTACCTTATAAGTTCACTGGAGGGTTGTACCTCATAAGTTCACTTTAGGGATGTACCTTAAAAGTTCTCTGCAGGGATGTACCTTATAAGTTCTTACTTGTACCTTATAAGTAGGAGAGATGTACCTTACAAATTTACTGGAGTGATGTACCTCATAAGTTCACTTGAGGGATGTACCTTAAAAGTTCTCTGGAGGGATGTACCTTAAGAGTTCACTGGAGGGTTGTACCTTTTAAAGTTCACTGGAGAGTTGTACCTTATAAGTTCACTGTAGGGTTGTACCTTATTAGTTCACTGGAGGGTTGTACCTTAAAAGTTCACTGGAGGGATGTACCTTAAAAGTACACTGCAGGGTTGTACCTCAAAAGTTCACTTGAGGGATGTTCCTTATAAGTTCAATGGAAGAATGTACCTTATAAATTCATTGGTGGGTTGTACCTTTAAAGTTCACTGGAGGGTTGTACCTTATAAGTTCACTGAAGGGTAGTGCCTTTAAAGTTCACTGGAAGGTTGTACCTTAAAAGTTTACTGGAGGGTTGTACCTTAAAAGTTCACTGAAGGGTAGTGCCTTTAAAGTTCACTGGAGGGTTGTACCTTAAAAGTTCACTGAAGGGTAGTGCCTTTAAAGTTCACTGGAAGGTTGTACCTTAAAAGTTCACTGGAGGGTTGCACCTTTAAAGTTCACTGGAGGGTTGTACCTTAAAAGTTCTCTGGAGGGATGTACCTTGAAAATTGACTGGAGGGATGTACCTTAAAAGTTCACTGGAGGGTTGTACCTTTTAAGTTCACTGGAGGGATGCACCTTAAAAGTTCACTGGAGGGATGTACCTTATAAGTTCACTGGAGGGATGTCCCTTATAAGCTCACTGGAAGGTTGTTCCTGATAAGTTCCCTGGAGGGTTGTACCTTATAAGTTCACTTGAGGGTTGTACCTTATAAGTTCACTGGAGGGATGTACATTATAAGTTCACTAGAGGGTTGTACCTTTTAAGTTAACTGGAGGGATGTACCTTATAAGTTCACTGGAGGGTTGTACCTTATAAGTTCACTGGAGGGTTGTACCTTATAAGTTCACTGGATATTTGTACCTTTTAAGTTCACTGTAGGGTTGTACGTTACAAGTTCACTGGAGTGATGTTCCTTAAATGTTCACTGGAGGGATATACCTTAAAAGTTCACTTGAGGGTTGCACCTTATAAGTTCACTGGAGAGTTGAACCTTATAAGTTCACTGGAGGGCTGTACCTTATAAGTTCACTGGAGGGTTGTACCTTATAAGTTCACTGGAGAGATGTACCTTATAAGTTGACTGGAGAGATGTACCTTATAAGATCACTGGAGGGCTGTACCTTATAAGTTCACTGGAGGGTTGTACCTTATAAGTTCACTGGAGGGCTGTACCTTATAAGTTCACTGGAGGGTTGTACCTTATAAGTTCACTGGAGAGATGTACCTTATAAGTTCACTGGAGGGTTGTACCTTATAAGTTCACTGGAGGGATGTACCTTGTAAGTTCTCTGGTACAGTTTGAAAGTTCGTAGCACGCTTAAAAAAAAAACGTGAAAATCTTCAGGAACGACGGAGCACAGTGATGCACGGTGGAGCACAGTGATGCACGGTGGAGCACAGTGATGCACGGTGGAGCACAGCGATGCACGGTGGAGCACAGCGTTGCACGGTGGAGCACAGCGATGCACGGTGGAGCACAGCGATCAGCGATACACGGTGGAGCACAGTGATGCACGGTGGAGCACAGCGATGCACGGTGGAGCACAGTGATGCACGGTGGAGCACAGCGATGCACGGTGGAGCACAGTGATGCACGGTGGAGCACAGCGATGCACGGTGGAGCACAGCGATGCACGGTGGAGCACAGCGATGCACGGTGGAGCACAGCGATGCACGGTGGAGCACAGCGATGCACGGTGGAGCACAGTGATGCACGGTGGAGCACAGTGATGCACGGTGGAGCACAGGGATGCACGGTGGAGCACAGCGATGCACGGTGGAGCACAGCGATGCACGGTGGAGCACAGCGATGCACGGTGGAGCACAGTGATGCACGGTGGAGCACAGCGATGCACGGTGGAGCACAGCGATGCACGGTGGAGCACAGCGATGCACGGTGGAGCACAGTGATGCACGGTGGAGCACAGCGATGCACGGTGGAGCACAGTGATGCACGGTGGAGCACAGCGATGCACGGTGGAGCACAGTGATGCACGGTGGAGCACAGCGATGCACGGTGGAGCACAGCGATGCACGGTGGAGCACAGCGATGCACGGTGGAGCACAGCGATGCACGGTGGAGCACAGCGATGCACGGTGGAGCACAGTGATGCACGGTGGAGCACAGTGATGCACGGTGGAGCACAGCGATGCACGGTGGAGCACAGCGTTGCACGGTGGAGCACAGCGATGCACGGTGGAGCACAGCGATGCACGGTGGAGCACAGTGATGCACGGTGGAGCACAGCGATGCAGGGTGGAGCACAGCGATGCACGGTGGAGCACAGCGATACACGGTGGAGCACAGTGATGCACGGTGGAGCACAGCGATGCACGGTGGAGCACAGTGATGCACGGTGGAGCACAGCGATGCACGGTGGAGCACAGTGATGCACGGTGGAGCACAGCGATGCACGGTGGAGCACAGCGATGCACGGTGGAGCACAGCGATGCACGGTGGAGCACAGCGATGCACGGTGGAGCACAGCGATGCACGGTGGAGCACAGTGATGCACGGTGGAGCACAGTGATGCACGGTGGAGCACAGGGATGCACGGTGGAGCACAGCGATGCACGGTGGAGCACAGCGATGCACGGTGGAGCACAGCGATGCACGGTGGAGCACAGCGATGCACGGTGGAGCACAGTGGTGCAGGGTGGAGCACAGTGATGCAGGGTGGAGCACAGTGATGCACGGTGGAGCACAGCGATGCACGGTGGAGCACAGCGATGCACGGTGGAGCACAGCGATGCACGGTGGAGCACAGTGATGCACGGTGGAGCACAGTGATGCACGGTGGAGCACAGTGATGCACGGTGGAGCACAGTGATGCACGGTGGAGCACAGAGATGCACGGTGGAGCACAGAGATGCACGGTGGAGCACAGCGAGGCACGGTGGAGCACAGCGATGCACGGTGGAGCACAGCGAGGCACGGTGGAGCACAGCGATGCACGGTGGAGCACAGTGATGCACGGTGGAGCACAGTGATGCACGGTTGAGCACAGTCATGCACGGTGGAGCCCAGCGATGCACGGTGGAGCACAGTGATGCACGGTGGAGCACAGCGATGCACGATGGAGCACAATGATGCGCGGTGGAGCACAGTGATGCACGGTGGAGCACAATGATGCGCGGTGGAGCACAGTGATGCACGGTGGAGCACAGTGATGCACGGTGGAGCACAGTGATGCACGGTGGAGCACAGTGAAGCACGGTGGAGCACAGTGATGCGCGGTGGAGCACAGTGATGCACGGTGGAGCACAGTCATGCACGGTGGAGCCCAGCGATGCACGGTGGAGCACAGTGATGCACGGAGGAGCACAGCGATGCACGATGGAGCACAGTGATGCACGGTGGAGCACAGTGATGCACGGTGGAGCACAGTGATGCACGGTGGAGCACAGTGATGCACGGTGGAGCACAGTGATGCACGGTGGAGCACAGTGAAGCACGGTGGAGCACAGTGATGCGCGGTGGAGCACAGTGATGCACGGTGGAGCACAGTCATGCACGGTAGAGCCCAGCGATGCACGGTGGAGCACAGTGATGCACGGTGGAGCACAGTGATGCACGGTGGAGCACAGTGATGCGCGGTGGAGCACAGTGATGCGCGGTGGAGCACAGTGATGCACGGTGGAGCACAGTGATGCACGGTGGAGCACAGTGATGCACGGTGGAGCACAGTGATGCACGGTGGAGCACAGCGATGCACGGTGGAGCACAGTGATGCACGGTGGAGCACAGTGATGCACGGTGGAGCACAGTGATGCACGGTGGAGCACAGCGATGCACGGTGGAGCACAGCGATGCACGGTGGAGCACAGTGATGCACGGTGGAGCACAGTGATGCACGGTGGAGCACAGTGATGCGCGGTGGAGCACAGTGATGCGCGGTGGAGCACAGTGATGCACGGTGGAGCACAGTGATGCACGGTGGAGCACAGTGATGCACGGTGGAGCACAGCGATGCACGGTGGAGCACAGTGATGCACGGTGGAGCACAGTGATGCACGGTGGAGCACAGTGATGCACGGTGGAGCACAGTGATGCACGGTGGAGCACAGTGATGCACGGTGGAGCACAGTGATGCACGGTGGAGCACAGTGATGCACGGTGGAGCACAGTGATGCACGGTGGAGCACAGTGATGCACGGTGGAGCACAGTGATGCACGGTGGAGCACAGTGATGCACAGTGGAGCACAGTGATGCACGGTGGAGCACAGTGATGCGCGGTGGACCACAGTGATGCACGGTGGAGCACAGCGATGCACGGTGGAGCACAGTGATGCACGGTGGAGCACAGTGATGCACGGTGGAGCACAGTGATGCACGGTGGAGCACAGTGATGCACGGTGGAGCACAGTGATGCAGGGTGGAGCACAGTGATGCACGGTGGAGCACAGCGATGCACGGTGGAGCACAGTGATGCACGGTGGAGCACAGTGATGCAGGGTGGAGCACAGTGATGCACGGTGGAGCACAGTGATGCACGGTGGAGCACAGTGATGCACGGTGGAGCACAGTGATGCACGGTGGAGCACAGTGATGCACGGTGGAGCACAGCGATGCACGGTGGAGCACAGTGATGCACGGTGGAGCACAGTGATGCACGGTGGAGCACAGTGATGCACGGTGGAGCACAGCGATGCACGGTGGAGCACAGCGATGCACGGTGGAGCACAGTGATGCACCGTGGAGCACAGTGATGCAGGGTGGAGCACAGTGATGCACGGTGGAGCACAGTGATGCACGGTGGAGCACAGTGATGCACGGTGGAGCACAGTGATGCACGGTGGAGCACAGTGATGCACGGTGGAGCACAGTGATGCACGGTGGACCACAGTGATGCACGGTGGAGCACAGTGATGCGCGGTGGAGCACAGTGATGCACGGTGGAGCACAGTGATGCACGGTGGAGCACAGTGATGCACGGTGGAGCACAGTGATGCACGGTGGAGCACAGTGATGCACGGTGGAGCACAGTGATGCACGGTGGAGCACAGTGATGCACGGTGGAGCACAGCGATGCACGGTGGAGCACAGCGATGCACGGTGGAGCACAGCGATGCACGGTGGAGCACAGTGATGCACGGTGGAGCACAGTGATGCACGGTGGAGCACAGTGATGCACGGTGGAGCACAGTGATGCACGGTGGAGCACAGTGATGCACGGTGGAGCACAGTGATGCACGGTGGACCACAGTGATGCACGGTGGAGCACAGTGATGCACGGTGGAGCACAGTGATGCACGGTGGAGCACAGTGATGCACGGTGGAGCACAGTGATGCACGGTGGAGCACAGTGATGCACGGTGGAGCACAGTGATGCACGGTGGAGCACAGTGATGCACGGTGGAGCACAGTGATGCACGGTGGAGCACAGTGATGCACGGTGGAGCACAGTGATGCACGGTGGAGCACAGTGATGCACGGTGGAGCACAGTGATGCACGGTGGAGCACAGTGATGCACGGTGGAGCACAGCGATGCAGGGTGGAGCACAGTGATGCACGGTGGAGCACAGTGATGCACGGTGGAGCACAGCGATGCAGGGTGGAGCACAGCGATGCAGGGTGGAGCACAGTGATGCACGGTGGAGCACAGTGATGCACGGTGGAGCACAGCGATGCAGGGTGGAGCACAGTGATGCACGGTGGAGCACAGCGATGCACGGTGGAGCACAGCGATGCAGGGTGGAGCACAGTGATGCACGGTGGAGCACAGTGATGCACGGTGGAGCACAGTGATGCACGGTGGAGCACAGTGATGCACGGTGGAGCACAGTGATGCACGGTGGAGCACAGTGATGCACGGTGGAGCACAGTGATGCACGGTGGAGCACAGTGATGCACGGTGGAGCACAGTGATGCACGGTGGAGCACAGTGATGCACGGTGGAGCACAGTGATGCACGGTGGAGCACAGTGATGCACGGTGGAGCACAGTGATGCACGGTGGAGCACAGTGATGCACGGTGGAGCACAGTGATGCACGGTGGAGCACAGCGATGCAGGGTGGAGCACAGCGATGCAGGGTGGAGCACAGTGATGCACGGTGGAGCACAGTGATGCACGGTGGAGCACAGCGATGCAGGGTGGAGCACAGTGATGCACGGTGGAGCACAGCGATGCACGGTGGAGCACAGCGATGCAGGGTGGAGCACAGTGATGCACGGTGGAGCACAGTGATGCACGGTGGAGCACAGTGATGCACGGTGGAGCACAGTGATGCACGGTGGAGCACAGTGATGCACGGTGGAGCACAGTGATGCACGGTGGAGCACAGTGATGCACGGTGGAGCACAGCGATGCAGGGTGGAGCACAGTGATGCACGGTGGAGCACAGTGATGCAGGGTGGAGCACAGCGATGCAGGGTGGAGCACAGCGATGCAGGGTGGAGCACAGTGATGCACGGTGGAGCACAGTGATGCACGGTGGAGCACAGTGATGCACGGTGGAGCACAGCGATGCAGGGTGGAGCACAGTGATGCACGGTGGAGCACAGTGATGCACGGTGGAGCACAGTGATGCACGGTGGAGCACAGCGATGCAGGGTGGAGCACAGTGATGCAGGGTGGAGCACAGTGATGCACGGTGGAGCACAGCCAGAAGCATTATGCAATAATTTCGCAAATCATTCTTAACGTAACGGAAAAAAAATATTTCCTTTTGTTTGTTTATTATTAAATTTTTGTAAACTTCTGGAAAATATATATATGTGGGTTAGGATAGATTAAATTTGGCTTGTTATGAGAAGATAAGTTTACGGATCTGCAGGACGTGGGTCCGGGAGATGCGACGGGAGATGCGACGGGAGATGCGACGGGAGATGCGACGGGAGATGCGACTGGAGATGCGACGGAAGATGCGACGGGAGATGCGAAGGGATGCTGGGTCGGGAAAGGGATGCTGGGTCGGGAAAGGGATGCTTGGTCGGGGAAGGGATGCTGGGTTGGGGAAGGGATGCTGGTTCGATGAAGGGATGCTGGTTCCGGGAAGGGATGCTGGGTCGGGAAAGGGATGCTGGGTCCGGAAAGGGATGCTGGGTCGGGGAAGGGATGCTGGGTCGGGAAAGGGATGCTGGGTCGGGAAAGGTATGCTGGGTCGGGAAAGAGATGCTGGGTCGGGAAAGGGATGCTGGGTCGGGAAACGAATGCTGGGTCGGGGAAGGGATGGTGGGTCGGGGAAGGGATGCTGGGTCGGGAAAGGGATGCTGGGTCGGGGTAGGGATGCTGGGTCGGGGAAGGGATGCTGGGTCGGGGAAGGGATGCTGGGTCGGGGAAGGGATGCTGGGTCGGGAAAGGGATGCTGGGTCGGGGAAGGGATGCTGGGTCGGGGAAGGGATGCTGGGTCGGGAAACGAATGCTGGGTCGGGGAAGGGATGCTGGGTCGGGGAAGGGATGCTGGGTCGGGGAAGGGATGCTGGGTCGGGAAAGGGATGCTGGGTCGGGGAAGGGATGCTGGGTCGGGGAAGGGATGCTGGGTCGGGGAAGGGATGCTGGGTCGGGAAAGGGATGCTGGGTCGGGGAAGGGATGCTGGGTCGGGGAAGGGATGCTGGGTCGGGGAAGGGATGCTGGGTCAGGAAAAGGATGCTGGGTCGGGGAAGGGATGCTGGGTCGGGGAAGGGATGCTGGGTCGGGGAAGGGATGCTGGGTCGGGAAAGGGATGCTGGGTCGGGGAAGGGATGCTGGGACGGGGAAGGGATGCTGGGTCGAGAAAGGGATGCTGGGTCGGGAAAGGGATGCTGGGTCGGGAAAGGGATGCTGGGTCGGGGAAGGGATGCTGGGTAGGAAAAGGGATGCTTGGTCGGGGAAGGGATGCTGGGTCGGGGAAGGGATGCTGGGTCGGGGAAGGGATGCTGGGTCGGGGAAGGGATGCTGGGTCGGGGAAGGGATGCTGGGTCGGGAAAGGGATGCTGGGTCGGGAAAAGGATGCTGGGTCGGGGAAGGGATGCTTGGTCAGGATAAGGATGCTGGGTCGGGGAAGGGATGCTGGGTCGGGGAAGGGATGCTGGGTCGGGGAAGGGATGCTGGGTCAGGGAAGGGATGCTGGGTCGGGGAATGGATGCTTAGTCGGATAAGGGATGCTGGGTCGGGAAAGGGATGCTGGGTCGGGAAAAGGATGCGGGGTCGGGGAAGGGATGCTTGGTCAGGATAAGGATGCTGGGTCGGGGAAGGGATGCTGGGTCGGGGAAGGGATGCTGGGTCGGGGAAGGGATGCTGGGTCAGGGAAGGGATGCTGGGTCGGGGAAGGGATGCTGGGTCGGGGAAGGGATGCTGGGTCGGGGAAGGGATGCTGGGTCGGGGAAGGGATGCTGGGTCGGGGAAGGGATGCTGGGTCGGGGAAGGGATGCTGGGTCGGGGAAGGGATGCTGGGTCGGGGAAGGGATGCTGGGTCAGGGAAGGGATGCTGGGTCAGGGAAGGGATGCTGGGTCGGGGAAGGGATGCTGGGTCGGGGAAGGGATGCTGGGTCGGGGAAGGGATGCTGGGTCAGGGAAGGGATGCTGGGTCAGGGAAGGGATGCTGGGTCAGGGAAGGGATGCTGGGTCGGGGAAGGGATGCTGGGTCGGGGAAGGGATGCTGGGTCGGGGAAGGGATGCTGGGTCGGGGAAGGGATGCTGGGTCGGGGAAGGGATGCTGGGTCAGGGAAGGGATGCTGGGTCAGGGAAGGGATGCTGGGTCGGGGAAGGGATGCTGGGTCGGGGAAGGGATGCTTGGTCGTAGAAGGGATGCTGGGTCAGGGAAGGGATGCTGGGTCCGGGAAGGGATGCTGGGTCAGGGAAGGGATGCTGGGGCGGGGCAGGGATGCTGGGCCCGGGAAGGGATGCTGGGTCTGGGAAGGGATGCTGGGTCGGGGAAGGGATGCTGGGTCGGGGAAGGGATGCTGGGTCGGGGAAGGGATGCTGGGTCGGGGAAGGGATGCTGGGTCTGGGAAGGGATGCTGGGTCGGGGAAGGGATGCTGGGTCGGGGAAGGGATGCTGGGTAGGAAAAGGGATGCTTGGTCGGGGAAGGGATGCTTGGTCAGGAAAAGGATGCTGGGTCGGGGAAGGGATGCTGGGTCGGGGAAGGGATGCTGGGTCGGGGAAGGGATGCTGGGTCGGGAAAGGGATGCTGGGTCGGGAAAAGGATGCTGGGTCGGGGAAGGGATGCTTGGTCAGGATAAGGATGCTGGGTCGGGGAAGGGATGCTGGGTCGGGGAAGGGATGCTGGGTCGGGGAAGGGATGCTGGGTCAGGGAAGGGATGCTGGGTCGGGGAATGGATGCTTAGTCGGATAAGGGATGCTGGGTCGGGAAAGGGATGCTGGGTCGGGAAAAGGATGCTGGGTCGGGGAAGGGATGCTTGGTCAGGATAAGGATGCTGGGTCGGGGAAGGGATGCTGGGTCGGGGAAGGGATGCTGGGTCGGGGAAGGGATGCTGAGTCAGGGAAGGGATGCTGGGTCGGGGAAGGGATGCTGGGTCGGGGAAGGGATGCTGGGTCGGGGAAGGGATGCTGGGTCGGGGAAGGGATGCTGGGTCGGGGAAGGGATGCTGGGTCGGGGAAGGGATGCTGGGTCGGGGAAGGGATGCTGGGTCGGGGAAGGGATGCTGGGTCAGGGAAGGGATGCTGGGTCAGGGAAGGGATGCTGGGTCGGGGAAGGGATGCTGGGTCGGGGAAGGGATGCTGGGACAGGGAAGGGATGCTGGGTCAGGGAAGGGATGCTGGGTCAGGGAAGGGATGCTGGGTCGGGGAAGGGATGCTGGGTCGGGGAAGGGATGCTGGGTCGGGGAAGGGATGCTGGGTCGGGGAAGGGATGCTGGGTCGGGGAAGGGATGCTGGGTCAGGGAAGGGATGCTGGGTCAGGGAAGGGATGCTGGGTCGGGGAAGGGATGCTGGGTCGGGGAAGGGATGCTGGGTCAGGGAAGGGATGCTGGGTCAGGGAAGGGATGCTGGGTCAGGGAAGGGATGCTGGGTCAGGGAAGGGATGCTGGGTCGGGGAAGGGATGCTGGGTCAGGGAAGGGATGCTGGGTCGGGGAAGGGATGCTGGGTCGGGGAAGGGATGCTGGGTCGGGGAAGGGATGCTGGGTCGGGGAAGGGATGCTGGGTCGGGGAAGGGATGCTGGGTCGGGGAAGGGATGCTGGGTCAGGGAAGGGATGCTGGGTCAGGGAAGGGATGCTGGGTCGGGGAAGGGATGCTGGGTCGGGGAAGGGATGCTGGGTCAGGGAAGGGATGCTGGGTCAGGGAAGGGATGCTGGGTCGGGGAAGGGATGCTGGGTCGGGGAAGGGATGCTGGGTCGGGGAAGGGATGCTGGGTCGGGGAAGGGATGCTGGGTCAGGGAAGGGATGCTGGGTCAGGGAAGGGATGCTGGGTCAGGGAAGGGATGCTGGGTCGGGGAAGGGATGCTGGGTCGGGGAAGGGATGCTGGGTCGGGGAAGGGATGCTGGGTCAGGGAAGGGATGCTGGGTCGGGGAAGGGATGCTGGGTCGGGGAAGGGATGCTGGGTCGGGGAAGGGATGCTGGGTCAGGGAAGGGATGCTGGGTCAGGGAAGGGATGCTGGGTCGGGGAAGGGATGCTGGGTCAGGGAAGGGATGCTGGGTCAGGGAAGGGATGCTGGGTCGGGGAAGGGATGCTGGGTCGGGGAAGGGATGCTGGGTCAGGGAAGGGATGCTGGGTCAGGGAAGGGATGCTGGGTCGGGGAAGGGATGCTGGGTCAGGGAAGGGATGCTGGGTCAGGGAAGGGATGCTGGGTCAGGGAAGGGATGCTGGGTCGGGGAAGGGATGCTGGGTCAGGGAAGGGATGCTGGGTCAGGGAAGGGATGCTGGGTCGGGGACGGGATGCTGGGTCAGGGAAGGGATGCTGGGTCAGGGAAGGGATGCTGGGTCGGGGAAGGGATGCTGGGTCGGGGAAGGGATGCTGGGTCGGGGAAGGGATGCTGGGTCAAGGAAGGGATGCTGGGTCAAGGAAGGGATGCTGGGTCAAGGACACGCTCAACAATGAACTAACATAAAATAGAAACTTTTTACCTGCAAACTCATCCCGTGGCTGGTAGGTAATGTTCTCGACTAACAAGCTTAGTGCCTAAGGTTCGATCCCCGTCCGGGTGGAAACAATAGGTGTGTTTTCTTATACCTGCTGTCCTTGTTAACCTAACAACCAAGTAGCTACCTGGGTGTTACTGGGTTGGTATGGGACGCATCCTGGGGGACAAGATTGAATTATAACAGACAGACCTCGATGACGCAGTCACTTGGGTTATCCTGGGTGGATAACCTTCCATCAGATTATCCTGGGTGGATAACCTTCCCCTAGATTATCCTGGGTGGATAATCTTCCCCAGATTATCCAGGGAGGATAACCTTCCCCAGGTTATCCTGGGTGGATAACCTTCCCCCAGATTATCCTGGGTGGAAAACCTTCCCCCAGATTATCCTGGGTGGATAACCTTCCCCAGGTTATCCTGGGTGGATAACCTTCCCCCAGATTATCCTGGGTGTATAACCTTCCCCCAGGTTATCCTGGGTGGAAAACATTCCCCCAGATTAAACTGGGTGGATAACATTCCCGCAGGTTATCCTGGGAAGATAACCTTCCCCTAAGTTATCCTGGGTGTCTAACCCTCCCCCAGGTTATCCTGGGTGGATAACTTTCCCAGAGATTATCCTGGGTGGATAACCCTCCCCCAGATTATCCTGGGTGGATAATCTTCCCCAGATTATCCTGGGTGGATAACCTTCTCCAGGTTATCCTGGATGTCTAACTTTCCCCACGTAATCCTGGGTGGATAACTCTCACCCAGGTTATCCTGGGTGGATAACCTTCCCCAGGTTATCCTGGGTGGATAACCTTCCCCAGGTTATCCTGGGTGGATAACCTTCCCCCAGGTTATCCTGGGTGTCTAACCCTACCCCAGGTTATCCTGGATGTCTAACCTTCCCCAGGTTATCCTGGGTGGATAACCCTCTCCAGGTTATCCTGGTTGGATAACCTTCCCCAGGTTATCCAGGTTGGATAGCCTTCCCACAGGTTATCCTGGTTGGATAACCTTCCCCAGGTTATCCTGAGTGGATAACCATCCCCCAGTTTATCCTGAGTGGATAACCATCCCCCAGGTTATCCTGCGTGGATAACCTTCCCCCAAGTTATCCTGGGTGGATAACCTTCCCCCAGGTTATCCTGGGTGGCTAACCCCTCCCCAGGTTATCCTGGGTGGATAACCTTCCTCCAGGTTATACTAGGTGGATAACCTTTTCCAGGTTATCCTGCGTGGATAACCTTCCCCTAGTTTATCCTGGGTGGATAACCCTCCCCAGGTTATCCTGCGTTGATAACCTTCACCCAGGATATCTTTGGAGGATAACCCTCCCCGAGGTTATCCTAAGTGGCAAACCCTCCCCCAGGTTATCCTTGGTGTCTAACCTTCCCCCAGGTTATCCTGGGTGGCTAACGCTCCCTCACGTTATCCTGGGTGGCTAACCATCCCCCAGGTTATCTTTGGTGGATAACCTTCCCCCAGATTATCCAGGGTGGCTAACCCTCTCTCAGGTTATCCTGGGTGGCTAACCCTCTCCGAGGTTATCCTGGGTGGATAACCTTCCGCAGATTATCCTTGGTGGATAGCCTTCCCCAGGTTATCCTGAGTGGATAACCTTCCCCAGGTTATCCTGGGTAGATAACCTTCCCCAAGGTTATCCTGGGTGTCAAACCTTCCCCTAGGTTATCCTGGGTGGATAACCCTCTCCCAGGTTAACCTGGTTGGATAACCTTCCCCAGATTATCCTGGGTGGATAGCCTTTCCCAGGTTATCCTGAGTGGATAACCTTCCCAAGGTTATCCTGGGTGTCTAAACTTCCCCAGGTTATCCTGGTTGGATAACCTTCCCCCAGATTATCCTGGGTGGATAACCTTCCCCCAGATTATCCAGGGTGGATAACCTTCCCCCAGGTTATCATGGGTGGATAACCTTCCCCCAGGTTATCCTGGGTGTCTAACCCTCCCCAGGTTATCCTGGTTGGATAACCTTCCCCCAGGTTATCCTGGGTAGATAACCTTCCCCCAGGTTATCCTGGGTGTCAAACCTTTCCCCAGGTTATCCTGGGTGGATAACTCTCCCCAGGTTTTCCTGGGTGGATAACCTTCCCTCACGTTATCCTGGTTGGATAACCTTCCCCCAGCTTATCTTGGGTGTCTAACCCTCCCCAGGTTATCCTGGGTGTCTAACCTTCCCCCAGGTTATCCTGGGTGGTTAACACTCTCCCAGGTTACTCTGGTTGGATAACCTTCCCCAGGTTATCCTGAGTGGATAACCCTCCCCAGGTTATCCTGGGTGGATAACCTTCCCACAGGTTATGCTGAGTGGATAACCTTCCCCCATGTTATCTTGGGTGGATAACCTTCCCCAAGTTATCCTGGGTGGATAACTATCCCCAGAGTATCCTGGGTGTCTAACCTTTCCCCAGGTTATCCTGGGTGGATAACCCTCCCGCAGGTTATCCTGGGTGTATAACCTTCCCACATGTTATTCTGGGTGGATAACCTTCCCCAGGTTATCCTAGTTGGATAACCTTCCCCCAGGTTATCCTGGGTGAATAACCCTCCCTAGGTTATTCTGGGTGGATAACCTTCGCCCAAGTTATCTTTGGTGGATAACCCTCTCCCAGGTTATCCTGGGTGGCAAACCCTCCCTCAGGTTATCCTGTGTGGCTAACCCTCCCCTAGGTTATCCTTGGTGGATAACCTTCCTCCAGGTTATCCAGGGTGGCTAACCCTCTCTCAGATTATCCTGGGTGGCTAACCCTCTCCCAGGATATCCTGGGTGGATAACCTTCCCCAGGTTATCCTGGGTGGATAACCTTCCACATGGTTATCCTGGGTGTCTAACCCTTCCCCAGGTTATCCTGGGTGGCTAACACTCCCCCTGGTTATCCTGGGAGGCTAACACTCCCCCAGGTTATTCTGGGTGGATAACCTTCCCCCAGGTTATCCAGGGCGGTTTATCCTCCCCCAGGTTATCCTGGGTGGATAACCTTCCCCCAGGTTATCCTGGGTGGCTAACCCTCTCCCAGGTTATATTTGGTGGATAACCTTCCTCCAGGATATCCTGGGTGGGTAACACTTCCCCAGGTTATCCTGGGTGGATAACCTTCCCTCAGGTTAACCTGGGTGGATAACCTTCCCCCAGGTTCTCCTGGGTGGATAACCTTCCCCCAGGTTACCATGGGTGGATAACCCTACCCCAGGTTATCCTGGGTGGATAACCTTCCCCAGGATATATTAGGTGGATAACCCTCCCCCAGGTTATCCTGTGTGGCTAACCCTCCCCAGGTTATTCTGGGTGTCTAACCTTCCCCCAGGTTATCCTGGGTGGATAACCTTCCCGCAGGTTATACTGGGAAGATAACCTTCCCCCAAGTTATCCTGGGTGTCTAACCCTCCCCCAGGTTATCCTGGGTAGACAACTTTCCCAGAGATTATCCTGGGTGGAAAACCTTCCCCCAGATTATCCTGGGTGGATAACCTTCCCCAGGTTATGATGGGTGGATAACCTTACCCGGTTATCCTGGGTGTCTAACCCTCCCTAGGTTATCCTGGGAGGATAACCTACCCCCAGATTATCCTTGATGGATAATCTTCCCCAGATTATCCTGGGTGGATAACCTTCTCCAGGTTATCCTGGATGTCTAACTTTCCCCAGGAAATCCAGGGTGGTTAACTCTCACCCAGGTTATCCTGGCTGGATAACCTTCCCAAGGTTATCCTGGGTGGATAACCTTCCCGAGGTTATCCTGGGTGGGTAACCTTCCCCCAGGTTAACCTGGGTGTCTAACCCTCCCCCAGGTTATCCTAGGTGTCTAACTTTGCCCAGGTTATCCTGGGTGGATAATCCTCTCCCAGGTTATCCTGGTTGGATAACCTTCCCCAGGTTATCCTGGGTGGATAACCTTCCCACAGGTTATCATGGTTGGATAACCTTCCCCAAGTTATCCTGAGTGGATAACCATCCCCCAGGTCATCCTGCATGGATAACCTTCCCCCAGGTTACCCTGTGTGAATAACCTTCCCACAGGTTATCCTGAGTGGAAAACCATCCCCTAGGTTATCCTGGGTGGATAACCTTCCCGCAGGTTATGCTAGGTGGATAACCTTTTCCAGGTTATCCAGCATGGATAACCTTCCCCTAGGTTATCCTGGGTGGATAACCCTCCCCAGGTTATCCTGCGTGGATAACCTTCACCCAGGTTATCCTGGGTGGCAAACCCTCCCCCAAGCTATCCTGGGTGTCTAACCTTCCCCCAGGTTATCCTGGGTGGCTAACGCTCCCTCAGGTTATCCTGAGTGGCTAACCATCCCCAAGGTTATCTTTGGTGGATAACCTTCCCCCAGGTTATCCAGGTAGGCTAACCCTCTCTCAGGTTATCCTGGGTGGCTAACCCTCTCCGAGGTTATCCTGGGTGGATAACCTTCCCAGGTTATCCTGGGTGGATAACCTTCCCCAAATTATCCAGGGTGGATAGCCTTTCCCAGGTTATCCTGAGTGGATAACCTTCCCCAGGTTATCCTGGGTGGATAACCTTCCCCAAGGTTATCCTTGGTGTCTAACCTTCCCCCAGGTTATCCTGGTTGGATAACCTTCCCCAGATTAACCTGGGTGGATAGCCTTCTCCAGATTATCCTGAGTGGATAACCTACCCCAGGTTATCCTGGGAGTCTAACCCTCCCCAGGTTATCCTGGGTGGATAACCTTCCCCTAGATTATGCTGGGTGGATAACCTTCCCCCAGATTATCCTGGGTGGATAACCTAACCCCAGGTTATCCTGGGTGGATAACCTTCCCCCAGGTTATCCTGGGTGTCAAACCTTTCCCCAGGTTATCCTGGGTGGATATCTCACCCCAGGTTTTCCTGGGTGGATAACCTTCCCCCACGTTATCCTGGTTTGATAACCTTCCACCAGCTTATCCTGGGTGTCTAACCCTTCCCCAGGTTATCCTGGGTGTCTAACCCTCCCCAGGTTATCCTGGGTGTCTAACCTTCCCCCAGGTTATCCTGGGTGGTTAACCCTCTCCCAGGTTACTCTGGTTGGATAACCTTTCCCAGGTTATCCTGAGTGGATAACCCTCCCCCATGCTATCCTGGTTGGATAACCTTCCCACAGGTTATCCTGAGTGGATAACCTTCCCCCATGTTATCTTGGGTGGATAACCTTCCTCCAGGTTATCCTGGGTGGATAACCATCCCCAGGGTATCCTGGGTGTCTAACCTTCCCCCAGGTTATCCTGGGTGGATAACCGTCCCGCAGGTTATCCTGGGTGTATAACCTTCCCACATGTTATCCTGGTTGGATAACCTTCCCCAGGTTATCCTAGTTGGATAACCTTCCCCTAGGATATCCTGGGTGAATAACCCTCCCCAGGTTATTCTGGGTGGATAACCTTCGCCCAAGTTATCTTTTGTGGATAACCCTCCCCCAGGTTATCCTGGGTGGCAAACCCTCCCTCAGGTTATCCTGTGTGGCTAACCCTCCCCTAGGTTATCCTTGGTGGATAACCTTCCTCCAGGTTATCCAGGGTGGCTAACCCTTTCTCAGGTTATCCTGCGTGGCTAACCTTCTCCCAGGATATCCTGGGTGGATAACCTTCCCCAGGTTATCCTGGGTGCATAACCTTCCCCCTGGTTATCCTGGATGTCTAACCCTTCCCCAGGTTTTCCTGGGAGGCTAACACTCCCCCAGGTTATTCTGGGTGGATAACCTTCCCCCAGGTTATCAAGGGCGGTTTACTCTCCCCCAGGTTATCGTGGTTGGATAACCTTCCCCCAGGTTATCCTGGGTGGCTAACACTTCCCCAGGTTATCCTGGTTGGATAACCTTCCCCCAGGTTATCCTGGGTGGCTAACCCTCTCCCAGGTAATTCTTGGTGAATAACCTTCCCCCAGGTTATCAAGGGCGGTTTACTCTCCCCCAGGTTATCCTGGTTGGATAACCTTCCCCCAGGTTTTCCTGGGAGGCTAACACTCCCCCAGGTTATTCTGGGTGGATAACCTTCCCCCAGGTTATCAAGGGCGGTTTACTCTCCCCCAGGTTATCCTGGTTGGAAAACCTTCCTCCAGGATATCCTGGGTGACTAACACTTCCCCAGGTTATCCTGGGTGGATAACCTTCCCTCAGGTTAACCTGGGTGGATAGCCTTCCCCCAGGTTATCCTGGGTGGATAACCTTCCCCCAGGTTATCCTGGGTGGATAACCTTCCATCAGGTTAACCTGGGTGGGTAACCTTCCCCCAGGTTATCCTGGGTGGATAACCTTCCCCCAGGTTATCCTGGGTGGATAACCTTCCCCAGGTCATCCAGGGTGGATAACCCTCCCCAGGTTATCCTGGGTGGATAACCTTCCCCCAGGTTATATTGGGTGGATAACCCTCCCCCAGGTTATCCTGGGTGGCTAACCCTACCCAGGTTATCCTGGGTGTCTAACCTTTCCTCAGGTTATCCTGGGTGGCTAACCCTCCCTCAGGTTATCCTGGGTGGCTAACCCTCTCCCAGGTAATTCTTGGTGAATAACCTTCTCCAGGTTATCCTGGGTGGATAACCTTCCCTCAGGTTACCCTGGGTGGCTTACCCTTACCCAGGTTATCCTGGGTGGCTAACTCTCCCCCAGGTTATCCTGGGTGGCTAACTCTCCCCCAGGTTATCCTGGGTGGCTAACACTCCCCCGGGTTATCCTGGGTGGATAACCTTCCCACAGGTTATCCTGGGTGGATAACCTTCCACCAGGTTATCATGGGTGTCTAACCTTCCCACAGGTTATCCTGGGTGGATAACCCTCTCCCAGGTTATCCTCGTTGAATAACCTTCCCCAGGTTATCCTGGGTGGATAAGCCTCTCCAGGTTATCCTGGGTGGATAACCTTCCCCCAGATTATCCTTGGTGGATAACCTTCCCCAGGTTATTCTGGGTGGATAACCTTCCCCCTGGTTGTCCTGGGTGGATAACCTTCCCCCAGGTTATCCTGGGTGGATAACCTTCCCCCAGGCTATCCTAGGTGGATAACCTTCTCCAGGTTAACTCTCTCCAGGTAGGTTATCCTGGGCGGATAACCTTCCCCAGGTTATCCTGGGTGGATAACCTTCCCCAGGTTATCTTGGGTGGATAACCCTCCCCCAGGTTATCCTGGGTGGCTAACCCCCCTCCAGGTTATCCTGGGTGTGTAACCTTCCCCTTGGTTATCCTGGGTGGCTAACTCTCCCTCGGTATCACCATGACACGACACCTTCCCTCAATCATGCTGCACTAGTGATAGCTGTGCTGACGTGAACCATCGGGATCACCATGACACGACACCTTCCCTCAATCATGCTGCACTAGTGATAGCTGTGCTGACGTGAACCATCGGGATCACCATGACACGACACCTTCCCTCAGTCATGCTCCACTAGTGATAGCTGTGCTGACATGAACCATCGGGATCACCATGACACGACACCTTCCCTCAGTCATGCTCCACTAGTGATAGCTGTGCTGACATGAACCATCGGGATCACCATGACACGACACCTTCCCTCAATCATGCTCCACTAGTGATAGCTGTGCTGACGTGAACCATCGGGATCACCATGACACGACACCTTCCCTCAATCATGCTCCACTAGTGATAGCTGTGCTGACATGAACCATCGGGATCACCATGACACGACACCTTCCCTCAATCATGCTCCACTAGTGATAGCTGTGCTGACGTGAACCATCGGGATCACCATGACACGACACCTTCCCTCAATCATGCTCCACTAGTGATAGCTGTGCTGACATGAACCATCGGGATCACCATGACACGACACCTTCCCCCAGTCATGCTCCACTAGTGATAGCTGTGCTGACATGAACCATCGGGATCACCATGACACGACACCTTCCCTCAATCATGCTCCACTAGTGATAGCTGTGCTGACATGAACCATCGGGATCACCATGACACGACACCTTCCCTCAATCATGCTCCACTAGTGATAGCTGTGCTGACATGAACCATCGGGATCACCATGACACGACACCTTCCCTCAGTCATGCTCCACTAGTGATAGCTGTGCTGACATGAACCATCGGGATCACCATGACACGACACCTTCCCTCAATCATGCTGCACTAGTGATAGCTGTGCTGACGTGAACCATCGGGATCACCATGACACGACACCTTCCCTCAATCATGCTCCACTAGTGATAGCTGTGCTGACATGAACCATCGGGATCACCATGACACGACACCTTCCCTCAATCATGCTCCACTAGTGATAGCTGTGCTGACATGAACCATCGGGATCACCATGACACGACACCTTCCCTCAATCATGCTCCACTAGTGATAGCTGTGCTGACATGAACCATCGGGATCACCATGACACGACACCTTCCCTCAATCATGCTCCACTAGTGATAGCTGTGCTGACATGAACCATCGGGATCACCATGACACGACACCTTCCCTCAATCATGCTCCTAGTGATAGCTAGTGGGATCACCATGACACGACACCTTCCCTCAATCATGCTCCACTAGTGATAGCTGTGCTGACATGAACCATCGGGATCACCATGACACGACACCTTCCCTCAATCATGCTGCACTAGTGATAGCTGTGCTGACATGAACCATCGGGATCACCATGACACGACACCTTCCCTCAATCATGCTGCACTAGTGATAGCTGTGCTGACATGAACCATCGGGATCACCATGACACGACACCTTCCCTCAGTCATGCTCCACTAGTGATAGCTGTGCTGACGTGAACCATCAGGATCACCATGACACGACACCTTCCCTCAGTCATGCTGCACTAGTGATAGCTGTGCTGACATGAACCATCGGGATCACCATGACACGACACCTTCCCTCAGTCATGCTCCACTAGTGATAGCTGTGCTGACGTGAACCATCAGGATCACCATGACACGACACCTTCCCTCAGTCATGCTGCACTAGTGATAGCTGTGCTGACATGAACCATCGGGATCACCATGACACGACACCTTCCCTCAGCCATGCTGCACTAGTGATAGCTGTGCTGACATGAACCATCGGGATCACCATGACACGACACCTTCCCTCAGCCATGCTCCACTAGTGACAGCTGTGCTGACGTGAACCATCGGTAAAATTGATGCCAGACATACCACGGACCCGTTGTTATATTTTAATAATTTTATTGGAATATTGGAGTTTATAGGTTATGTAAGCTAACTTAACGGAGCACTTCTTGGCCTATTCTAGCCTAAGGTAAACATACCTTAATTAGTTACTTTTCAATATTCGCTTGTAACTTTACGCTGATGCGTCCAGTTAACACGTTACGTGAATTAATATATGTATGTGACTGTGTATGTTGGGACTTGTGTTTATGTCAGTTATCTGTGAAGTAAATCAGGGTGGTCCAGCTTCTTCAACACCGTGGACCACTTCTCTTGTGCAAATTGTAGGACCCATATCGTCGGTGAAGTGGATAAAAAGACTTCTAGTAAGAATATTTTGATTTCTTCTTGAAGCTATTTGAATATTCCACTTCCCCTACCACCTCATATTTTCACTTTTTACCACTAGGTGCATTTTTGTAATATAATAATATAATATCTTTACTTCTGCAAGTACATGTACAAGGTATACAAGCCTAGCTGACATCAAATGGTCATCGACACCATGCCCAGCCTTTCTAGGGCAGGGTAGGTGCCTGTGCCAGAGCTTGCAGCTTACAAGATTGCCATTCCCATTAGCCCCCTTGGGGTGGGGATGGCAGACCAGAGAGGCCTAGCTTCTCCCTACGAGCCCCGTGAGGGCGGAGAATATGGCTAGGCCTGGAGACAGTTGGTCCTGACGATGAGGAGGTACCTGCACCTACTCCCATGGCAGACATTAGTCTGAGATACTCCCGAGAAAGGGAGCCAAGGCCAGGCCACCACTTGAAAGAGGCCCGGGCCGGGAGAGTACCGGCGAATCAAGAATAAGAAGACATCAGTGAGATAGAAAGCCGCTTCTTATGCAGATCATTACGGGCAAATTAGGTCAGTTTTGTTCCAGGATGAGACCAACACCAGTCGACTAACACCCGGGTACCCATTTTGTAATGATGAGCAAACATGAATAGCAGGTGTCTTAAGTAAACACGTCCTAATGTTTTCCAGCCGTACCTGGGATTCGATCTCCGGACCTCTGTGTGCGAGTTGAGTGCGTTAGCGATCGAGCTACGGTACACCTTAGATTTAAAAGATAGTTTGTTGGTTCAAAGATGGTATTTACAGTACATGAGACTTGAGGGATACATTTCAAGTGCACATTGCTACATGATTATCACAGATTACAATTTAAAACCTCCAGTTCCTCAGAGCTGAGGCTCGTACCCAAGATATAGTAGGCATTACGCCTCTGAACCACAGCGCTGTCATTGGAATAGAAAACTAGCTGCCCTGGGATCCTTAGTTTGCCTGGCTTCTTAAGGAACTTAGATGCACTTTTTGCCCCTGAGCCAAGAGTCTCCAAGCCCATGAGAACAAACATATAATGATGGGGAAGTTTAGCATATTTTCTAGACTTTCTGAACTCCTTGAAGCTGGCAGCTTTCACTCCTTCCTCCCTGGTGTATTGGAGATAGATCTCAGCCAGTGTGGATGCACATGTGTAGTCCCACCTAAAGCTCTCGCTTCACACGGCTAGGGTCTGGGTTCGATTCTCAGCCAGGTTAGAAACACTGGGCGTGTCTCTTTACACCTGCTGTCTATGTTCACCCATCGGTAAAATGGGTACCTGGGTGTTAGTCGACTGGTGTGGGTCGCATCCTAGGACACTGACCTAATTTGCCCAAAATATTCAGCATAACAAGGGGTTTTCTGTATAGTAATATGTCAGTGATGTCAGCTAGGCCTGTATACTAGTTACATGTACTTGTAGAAAATAAAGATATTATTCACGCACACAAGACCATGGTACCCGAATCGGTCTGCCGATGCAAATGGTCTTTGGGTCGAGACGTGTGCTAAAGGTTAAGTTGGGAAGAGCCAACAGAAAGTCCCCTGAAAGAGGAGCTCTCACTGCCAGGAGGCGGACTCTGTCCTTCCCCGACACATTCTAAAGCAGCTGAGGCTATATTTTACACTGTAGGTGTTGGGGGGAGCAGGTCTGGTTTCAGAGCTCGTTAGATTATCCCAGAGTCTGGCTCCGAAAACTAACTTTTGCTCATGGACTCCAACCTTGTCCCTAAGATGTTCAGGGGAAATCGCTGCTATAAGTCAACTGGATGTAGCACTTGAGAACACTAAAGCAGGTAGCGCAATCTGTGATGCCTTGCGGGCACCAATGCCTCCTAGTCTGAGTGGAAGTGTAGCTTGGTCCCACTGTGCTTCTTCCAGAGTAAGATTAGATTAGATTAGATTTTGCCACTGAAGTGGCTAGTTTATTGTGCACCCCATATACATCCTGTGGACGGTAGCGCGAGAGCATATAGGTACACAAAAGGCCTAGAAACTAGGCCCCAAAAGGGTTAACAGGTGTACATATGGATTTATATCTATATATCTACAGTTCACTTATCTGTTACAAGCAAATTTAGGAAATTTGCCTAGTATATCTGGTATCTTATTTTCATTAATAAAATATCTTGACATGTCACATAGGTTATTATACTGTCTGTCTCTGTATTCCTCAATAAGTGGACAATTAAGCACATAGTGTTCAAGAGAGTGACCATATGCCTGATCACATAATTTACATTTAGTTTGATCATCATCTGTGTGTCTCCCAAACTGCCAGAAGTACTTGTAACCAAGCCTAAGCCTGGCCACTACAACATCAGTCAGTCTGTTCACATTGCAAGTTGCTCCATAAACATACTTATCTACGTTCATGTTATCATAGTGGGTTATAGATCTACTCAGGCTTCTAACTGCATTCCTATAACAATCATTTTCATTATTTAATTCTCTCCTAATATTTTTTCCTAATGCTGGACACAGATATACCAATGTTATATTCTACGTTCTCCTTCTGGATACTCTTCTTGGCTAACATATCAACTTTATCATGAAGGAGTAATAAAATGTGTGATGGGATCCATAGCAATTGTACATTAATTTCTTTGTCCCGGATTTTTGAGTATCTATACCTGGCTTCCCCAATGAGCATGTTGTTGGAGTCATTATATGAGCCAAGAGCCTTCAATGATGACATAGAATCAGTGATGATGATAAAGTCAAGCTCAGCGTCATAGGTTAGCTTTAGCGCCATTAGGATTGCAAACAATTCAGTTTGCAGTGTAGACGCCCAGTTGTTAATTCTTATGCCTAACTCAACAAATTTATTATGGTTCTTAACTAGGGAGGTGGCAACAAGAGCAGATGCAGCCCTGCCAGAAGATTCCTGTTTAGATCCATCAGTGTATATAACTTGTGATAACTTATTACTACCAGCTAGGTGAGAAATTTCTTCTTGAGCAGTTGCTCTAACAAGAGATTTAAGGAAGGGATTACTAGCAATGAGCTTCTTGGGAGGGACTTGTAGGTATGTGATATTAAATGAACACATCTTCCATGGAGGGGTGAAATGCTCTTGTTGCCTACAGTGATACTGTTCATGTAGGTTATAAAACTTAATGCAATTGCACGTTTTCACAATCCATTTAGATCTGTGTGTATTTACTTTCAGACACTTAGTAAGGTTCATTGTGACAGTGTCTGGTTCATTTCTTAACATTCTAATACCGAGTACAATGTTAATCTCAACAATCTTATCACTGATATTAGAAATACCAAGCTCATCCCTCATATTAAGAACCTTTGTAGATTTGGGACAACCAAGAACAATTCTGAAAGCTTCATTTTGCATTAACTCCAAGGATAGGAGAGAACTTTTTCTAGCTAATATCAACATGGGAGCAGCATAATCAATAAATGACCTAACATGGGTTATGTACATAATTCTCACGATTCTCAGAGTGAGTCCTTTCGTACAAATATGCCTCAGGGTTCTGTCGTATTCATGCAGTATGGGAAACAAACGATACCCGGGTGGGGTTAGAACCCGCGATCAGAGAATCACAAAACTCCAGATCGATACGCCAACCACTGGGCCACCTACCTACAACAGCATTCATCCAGCTAGGTATATTTCTACACCACAGGAAGGTTAGCACAGGCATCACTGTGACCACAAATACAAGTTTTTACAGACGAATCTCCCGCTAGCGTGGCAGTGACGAACTCTAGTTCAGTGGCTAGCGCGTCGGTCTGAAAATTTGTGACTCTGATCGCAGGTTCTAACCCTCCCCCCGTGGTATGGTTTGTTTGCAATCGTGTCATTACGATTTCGTGAGTCATGCAATATAGGGTTATGTGAGTGTGCAGATCTTAGGAAATATGTTAACCTGGGCAGACTCAAGCACTTGTGAGAAGGTACAAGGCATCGTGGGTGTCAAGATTACCTATTCGTTGCTCCATTTTCCTCAACTCTTTCAGTTTCTTCCTGAGAATTGTGTCAATGGCATCACTTCCAAGAGGTGCACCAATCAAGACGCTATTTGTGGGGGGCAATGACTGATGCTCCTGGTAGTCTTGATCTCACTGCGTCGATCATTTGTTGAATGACTGAGATGATTTCACCTGTGTAAGATCATCTAGAAGGGATTCTTTTGTACCTACTATTGTGCCATCATCCAGGAACCAGATGTTTAGCTCACTGGTCAGTCTGATTGTGATTTCCCTAACTGCTATACAGAAGAGAAATGGTGCAAGAGGATCCCCTTGCTGGACACCCTCTGATGATGTGATTTTATGCTCTCCAAACAGGAGCATTGATTCCTTGCTGTATGCAGCTGAAACAAAAGGGAAGAGACCAAGGAAATGTTCTCGTACAGCTGTTCATACCACGTGTCTTCTCAGGAGATTCAATGCATTCTTGAAGTCGAATTCTACTACTGCAACGTCCTCAGGCAGATTGTTGATATATGCCCATGTTGCATGAGCCGCTGACAACATAAGAACATAAGAAAGGAGGAACACTGCTGCAGGCCTACTGGCCCATTTTGAACATACTGAACAGGTCCTTATCAAATCTAAACACACTAACAAAAATATTTGCCCAACACATTTTCAGTGTTACCCAGGCTTCCTTCAGGAACTCCAAAACCAAGATAATTTGGTTGAAACATATATATATATATATATATATATATATATATATATATATATATATATATATATATATATATATATATATATATATATATATATATATATATATAATATATATATATTTATTTATTTATTTATTTAACAAGTCGGCCGTCTCCCACCGAGGCAGGGTGACCTAAAAAAGAAAGAAAATCCCCAAAAAGAAAATACTTTCATCATCATTCAACTCTTTCACCTCACACATAATCACTGTTTTTGCAGAGGTGCTCAGAATACAACAGTTTAGAAGCAAATACATATGAAGATACACAACATATCCCTCCAAACTGCCAATATCCTGAACTCCTTCTTTAAAGTGCAGGCTTTGTACTTCCCATTTCCAGGACTCAAGTCCGACTACATAAAAATAACCGGTTTCCCTGAATCCCTTCAATAAATATTACTCTGCTCACACTCCAGCAGATCGTCAGGTCCCAAATATGATTCGTCTCCATTCACTCCTATCTAACACGCTCACGCACGCTTGCTGGAAGTCCAAGCCCCTCGCCCACAAAACCTCCTTTACCCCCTCCATCCAACCTTTTCGAGGACGACCCCTATCCCACCTTCCTTCCCCTACAGATTTATACGCTCTCCATGTCATTCTACTTTGATTCATTCTTTCCAAATAATCAAACCACCTCAACAACCCGTCTTCAGCCCTCTGACTAATACTTTTATTAACTCCACACCTTCTCCTAATTTCCACACTCAGAATTTTCTGCATAATATTCACACCACACATTGCCCTTAGACAGGACATCTCCACTGCCTCCAACCACCTCCTCGCTGCAACATTCACAACCCAAGCTTCACACCCATATAAGAGTGTTGGCACTACTATACTTTCATACATTCCCTTCTTTGCCTCCATAGATAACATTCTTTTGTCTCCATATATACCTCAATGCACCACTCACCTTTTTTCCTTCATCAATTCTATGATTAACCTCATCCTTCATAATTCCATCCACTGACACGTCAACTCCCAAATATCTTAAAACATTCACTTCTTCCATACTCCTAATCCCCAATTTGATATCTAATTTTTCTTTATCTAAATCATTTGATACCCTCATCACCTTACTCTATTCTATGTTCACTTTCAACTTTCTACCTTTACACACACTCCAAAACTCGTATACTAGCCTTTGCAATTTTTCTTTAGAATCTCCCATAAGCACAGTATCATAAGCAAAAAGTAACTGTGTATATTCCCATTTTGTATTTGATTCCCCATAATTTAATCCCACCCCTCTCCCGAACACCCTAGCAGTTACTTCTTTTTCAACCCCATCTATAAATATATTAAACAATCATGGTGACATTACACATCCCTGTCTAAGACCTACTTTTACCGGGAAGTATTCTCCCTCTCTTCTACACACCCTAACCTGAGCCTCACTATCCTCATAAAAGCTCTTTACAGCATTTAGTAACTTACCACCTATTCCATAAACTTGCAACATCTGCCACATTGCTCCTCTATCCACTCTATCATATGCCTTTTCTAAATCCATAAATGCAATAAAAACTTCCCTACCTTTATCTAAATACTGTTCACATATATGCTTCAATGTAAACACTTGATCTACACATCCCCTACCCACTCTGAATCCTCCTTGCTCATCCGTAATTCTACATTTTGTCTTCTAATTCTTTCAATAATAACCCTACCGTACACTTTTCCTGGTATGCTCAGTAAACTTATTCCTCTATAATTTTTACAATCTTTTTTGTCCCCTTCCTTTTATATAAAGGCACTATAAATGCTCTCCGCCAATCCCTAGGTACCTTCCCCTCTTTCATACATTTATTAAACAAAAATACCAACCACTCAAACACTATATTCCCCCTGCTTTTAACATTTCTGTCATGATCCCGTCAGTTCCAGCTGCTTTACCCCCTTTCATTCTGCATAATGCCTCACGTACCTCCCCACACACTCACATCCTGCTCTTTTTCACTCCTAAAAGATGGTATACCTCCCTGGCCAGTGCATGAAATTACCACCTCCCTTTCTTCGTCGACATTTAAAAGTTCCTTTAAATATTCTCACCATCTACCCAAAACCTCCATCTGCCCATCTACTAACTCCACTACTCTGTTTTTAACTGACAAATCTATTCGTTCCCTTGGCTTTCTTGACTTGTTTAACTCGCTCCCAAATTTTTTCTTATTTTCATTAAAATTCCTTGACAGTTCCTCTCCCACTCTATCATCTGCTCTTCCTTTGCACTCTCTCACCACTCTCTTCACCTTTCTTTTACTCTACTCTTCTTATAGCACTTCTGCTTTGTAAAAACCTCTCATAAGCTACCTTTTTCTCTTTTATCACACCCTTTACTTCATCATTCCACCAATCACTCCTCTTTTCTCCTGCACCCACCATCTTATAACCACAAACTTATATATATATATATATATATATATATATATATATATATATATATATATATATATATATATATATATATATATATAATGGGTTTGTTTGGTATGTGCTGTAAGCGAGTGGTTAAAAGATACGTCTTCGAGGCTTCTTACTTTATTGTTAAGTCGTGGTGGGTACACAGGCTTGTGTTGTGCCCATGGCCCGGGCAGGGCCATCCCAGGAGAGAGAGCTGGGAGTACTTGTGTCTTCCTGCTAGGCCGCTGTGTGAGTGAGAGAGAGGCATGGGCCGGCAGGCTGGCGTGCCTACCTAGAGGCCTGGCTACAGAGGGCAGCACCTGAGTGGCGCAAAATATGAACTAAGCTGGCAGACAGCATGGGCTGTCTATGCAGACAGTACAGGCTGTCTACATACGCTCGGCCACCTACCACGCATCGTCCCGACGCGACAATACTGGTGGTAAAAGAAACTCGGTCTCTCTCTCGTAGGAACAGGGCACAGAACACAAAATAAAAACATATATATATACATATGAACATGGAAAAAAAAACTTCCTACAGGGAGGGAAGAAAAAAACATGTGGGGTGTGCTAAACATCGTGGTCAAAGGCAGTGAGCGTCGAAGGGCATCACTGCACGCCTTCCTGCATCTGGACAGATACTGCAACACAGGAGACATCGCTGCGGCTGAGCTGTGACGTAACAGGTTACGGTCTCCTCTGGAACGGTGAAGCAGTCATCGTAGGAGTCTCTGCAGGTTTTCACTCAACCTGGGGCACGACATGCTGGTGCCCTCGAGTGAGGCGTCGACAAAACTCGGCAACTGGGCAGGACTTCTGGCTAGCGACTCAGGAGGACACTTCTCGACTGGTATTGTCGCTGGGCTGTCACTGCCGGCGAGCGTGGAGCGAGTTGTGGAGCGAGTCGTGGCAGAGACGACTGGGCGAAACATCTGGGAGTCGTAACATCATACACCAGACTGCAGTGAGAGAGCTAGCAGTCAAAGTGACATCTTCTATGTGCAGGCTGCTCAGTAAAGCTTGTGACACGAGGCTGACACAGTGTGTCATTCTCTCGACAGTTGGAGTAACTTACTCTTTCCTGTATTCACTTTTAATTTTCTTCTTTTGCACACCCTACCAAATTCATCCACCAATCTCTGCAACTTCTCTTCAGAATCTCCCAAGAGCACAGTGTCATCAGCAAACAGCAACTGTGACAACTCCCACTTTATGTGTGATTCTTTATCTTTTAACTCCACGCCTCTTGTCAAGACCCTCGCATTTACTTCTCTTACAACCCCATCTATAAATATATTAAACAACCACGGTGACATCACACATCCTTGTCTAAGGCCTACTTTTACTGGGAAATAATTTCCCTCTTTCCTATGTACTCTAACTTGAGCCTCACTATCCTCGTAAAAACTCTTCACTGCTTTCAGTAACCTACCTCCTACACCATACACCTGCACCATCTGCCACATTGCCCCCCTATCCACCCTGTCATACGCCTTTTCCAAATCCATAAATGCCACAAAGACCTCTTTAGCCTTATCTAAATACTGTTCACTTATATGTTTCACTGTAAACACCTGGTCCACACACCCCCTACCTTTCCTAAAGCTTCCTTGTTCATCTGCTATCCTATTCTCAGTCTTACTTTTAATTCTTTCAATAATAACTCTACCATACACTTTACCAGGTATACTCAACAGACTTATCCCCCTATAATTTTTGCACTCTCTTTTGTCCCCTTTGCCTTTATACAAAGGAACTATGCATACTCTCTGCCAATCCCTAGGTACCTTACCCTCTTCCATACATTTATTAAATAATAGCACCAACCACTCCAAAACTATATCCCCACCTGCTTTTAACATTTCTATCTTTATCCCATCAATCCCGGCTGCCTTACCCCCTTTCATTTTACCTACTGCCTCACGAACTTCCCCCACACTCACAACTGGCTCTTCCTCACTCCTACAAGATGTTATTCCTCCTTGCCCTATACACGAAATCACAGCTTCCCTATCTTCATCAACATTTAACAATTCCTCAAAATATTCCCTCCATCTTCCCAATACCTCTAACTCTCCATTTAATAACTCTCCTCTTCTATTTTTAACTGACAAATCCATTTGTTCTCTAGGCTTCCTTAACTTGTTAATCTCACTCCAAAACTTTTTCTTATTTTCAACAAAATTTGTTGATAACATCTCACCCACTCTCTCAATTGCTCTCTTTTTACATTGCTTCACCACTCTCTTAACCTCTCTCTTTTTCTCCATATACTCTTCCCTCCTTGCATCACTTCTACTTTGTAAAAACTTCTCATATGCTAACTTTTTCTCCCTTACTACTCTCTTTACATCATCATTCCACCAATCGCTCCTCTTCCCTCCCGCACCCACTTTCCTGTAACCACAAACTTCTGCTGAACACTCTAACACTACATTTTTAAACCTACCCCATACCTCTTCGATCCCACTGCCTATGCTCTCATTAGCCCATCTATCCTCCAATAGCTGTTTATATCTTTCCCTAACTGCCTCCTCTTTTAGTTTATAAACCTTCACCTCTCTCTTCCCTGATGCTTCTATTCTCCTTGTATCCCATCTACCTTTTACTCTCAGTGTAGCTACAACTAGAAAGTGATCTGATATATCTGTGGCCCCTCTATAAACATGTACATCCTGAAGTCTACTCAACAGTCTTTTATCTACCAATACATAATCCAAGAAACTACTGTCATTTCGCCCTACATCATATCTTGTATACTTATTTATCCTCTTTTTCTTAAAATATGTATTACCTATAACTAAACCCCTTTCTATACAAAGTTCAATCAAAGGGCTCCCATTATCATTTACACCTGGCACCCCAAACTTACCTACCACACCCTCTCTAAAAGTTTCTCCTACTTAAGCATTCAGGTCCCCTACCACAATTACTCTCTCACTTGCTTCAAAGGCTCCTATACATTCACTTAACATCTCCCAAAATCTCTCTCCCTCTCCTCTGCATTCCTCTCTTCTCCAGGTGCATACACGCTTATTATGACCCACTTCTCTCATCCAACCTTAACTTTAATCCACATAATTCTTGCATTTACACATTCATATTCTCTGTTTTCCTTCCATAACTGATCATTCAACATTACTGCTACCCCTTCCTTTGCTCTAACTCTCTCAGATACTCCAGATTTAATCCCATTTATTTCCCCCCACCGAAACTCCCCTACCTCCTTCAGCTTTGTTTCGCTTACGGCCAGGACATCCAACTTCTTTTCATTCATAACATCAGCAATCATCTGTTTCTTGTCATCTGCACTACATCCACGCACATTTAAGCATCCCAGTTTTATAAAGTTTTTCTTCTTCTCTTTTTTAGTAAATGTCTACAGGAGAAGGGGTTACTAGCCCATTGCTCCCGGCATTTTAGTCGCGTCATACGACACGCATGGCTTACGGAGGAAAGATTCTTTTCCACTTCCCCATGGACAATAGAAGAAATAAAGAAGAACAAGAGCTATGTAGAAAAAGGAGAAAAACCTAGATGTATGTATATATATATATGCATGTGCATGTCTGTGAAGTGTGACCAAAGTGTAAGTTGGAGTAGCAAGATATCCCTGTTATCTAGCGTGTTTATGAGACAGAAAAAGACACATAAGAACATAAGAACATAAAGGAGGAACACTGCAGCAGGCCTGTTGGCCCATACTAGGCAGGTCCTTTACAATTCATCCCACTAACAAACATTTGACCTACCCAATTTTCAATGCTACCCAAGAAATAAGCTCTGATGTGCAAGTCCCACTCAAATCCAACCCATCCCACTCATGTATTTATCCAACCTAAATTTGAAACTACCCAAAGTCCCAGCCTCAATAACCCAATTAGGTAGACAGTTCCACTCATCTACTACCCTATTTCCAAACCAATACTTACCTATGTCCTTCTTAAATCTAAAATTATCTAATTTAAATCCATTACTGCGGGTTCTCTCTTGGAGAGATATCCTCAAGACCTTGTTAACATCCCCTTTATTAATACCTATCTTCCACTTATACACTTCGATTAGGTCTCCCCTCATTCTTCGTCTAACAAGTGAATGTAACTTAAGAGTCTTCAATCTTTCTTCATAAGGAAGATTTCTAATGCTATGTATTAATTTAGTCATCCTACGCTGAATGTTTTCTAACGAATTTATGTCCATTCTGTAATATGGAGACCAGAATTGAGCTGCATAATCTAGGTGAGGCCTTACTAATGATGTATAAAGCTGCAGTATGACCTCTGGACTTCTGTTGCTTACACTTCTTGATATAAATCCCAGTAATCTATTTGCCTTATTACGTACGCTTAGGCATTGCTGTCTTGGTTTAAGGTTGCTGCTTACCATAACCCCCAAGTCCTTTTCGCAATCTGTATGGTTAAGTTCTACATTATTTAACTTGTAAGTGCTAGGGTTATGGACACTCCCGAGCTTCAGAACCTTGCATTTATCTACATTGAACTGCATCTGCCACTTTTCTGACCAAGAGCAGAGTTTGTCTAAATCCTCCTGAAGTTCCCTAACATCTACGTTTGAATCAATTATCCTACCTATCTTCGTGTCATCGGCGAATTTGCTCATATCACTAGTAATTCCTTCATCAAGATCATTGATATATATTATCAACAACAACGGGCCCAAGACTGATCCCTGCGGAATGCCACTTGTTACTGATCCCCACTCGGATTTAACCCCATTTATGGACACTCTTTGCTTCCTGTCTGTGAGCCATGATTCGATGCACGAGAGCACCCTTCCCCCAATGCCATGAGCTGCTACTTTCTTCAACAGTCTTTGGTGCGGAACTCTATCAAATGCCTTACTAAAATCTAAGTAAATAATATCAAATTCTTTATCGTGGTCAACAGCCTCAAAAGCTTTACTGAAGAATGACATGTATGCCAGGGATGGGGTTCACTTATCCAGGGCAGGTGTGGGTTTTCTTGCTAACTCAGTTGAGGGGGTTGTCAGGACTTTAAACTAGGATTAGTTAGAGGTATGGGTTTAGAAATGATTAATAATGAGTATGGATATATTGACTTATGCTCTGATATTAAGAATCTTAATAGTAACTGTCATGGAGTAACTCTGGGTAATGATAATTTCAGAAATTGTGTAAAAACAAAGATGAATTGGAAAAATGTACAGAAGAAAAAAACATATGATGGTATTTTATGCTAACAGTCGAAGTGCAAGAAATAAAATTAATGAACTACGTTTGGTAGCATGTGCTGGGAACTTTGATATCATTGCATTAACTGAAACGTGGTATGATTTAAAGAGTCGGGATATGACTGCTGAGTGTAATATTCAGGGATTTAAGTTATTCAATGTGGATAGATGTAATGGGAAGGGGGGAGGAGTTGCATTGTATGTTCGAGAAAATATTAATTGTTGCATAAAAACAGGTATAAAAATAGATGGAGCAGTAACAGAGTCTGTTTGGGTAGAGTTCGTGGAGGGTCAAGAAAAACTAATTCTAGGTGTAATATACCGACCTCCAGGCTTGGATCACGATAGAGGGAGACTTCTTTGGGACGAAATTGTTAGGGCTTCTGGACACAGTAACGTAGTCATAGTAGGGGACTTTAACTTTAGCCAAATTGACTGGAATTCTTTGACAGGTAATCTAGAGTCCAGTGACTTCATGGAAACAGTTCAGGACTGTTTTCTGAAACAGAGTGTAACTGAACCTACCAGGGGTAATAATTTGCTAGACCTAGTCTTGTCAAATAAGGAAACACTCGTGAATAATCTGGAGATCACTGAAGAGCTTGGCGCAAGTGATCACAAATCCATCACCTTTAGCATTAATTGGGAATGCAAGAATAATGATAATACAGTAAAAATCCCCGATTTTCGTTCTGCCGATTATAATGGACTTAGGGAACATCTGTCTAATCTTGATTGGGGTTATCTAGCTAATGATTTTATTGACAATAATCATACTTATGAATATGAAGGGATCTGCTTTTATGATTGTTTTCTTAATAATGTACACAGTGCCCAGAGTATATACATTCCCCAGAGAGAAATTAGGTCTAATAATAACGATCCCAAATGGGTTAACAGGAGGCTAAAGCATCTATTAGGGGAGAAAAGGGGAATTTATAGGCGCATCAGAAGAGGAGAGGTTAACCTTACTGACCAATATGTTCAGCTTAAAAGAGAAGTAAAAAAGGCGATTAGAAAGGCTAAACGTGACTATGAAATTAGAGTTGCTAATGAATCAAAGACTAATCCAAAGGGGTTCTTTCAATTGTATAGGACGAAGGTGAAGGAAAAAGTAGGACCTCTGAAATCTGGGAATGGACAGCTGACGGATAATGAACTGGAAATGTGTTCCTTATTTAATGACTATTTTTTGTCAGTTTTTACACAGGAAGATGTAAATGAGATTCCAGTAATTAACAATTATTTAGTTCCTGATGAATTTAAGTTAACTAATATTACTGTCACGAGGGACATGGTTATTAAACAGATAGACAAACTGAAACAAAATAAGTCCCCGGGACCCGATGAGTTGTTTTCAAGGGTACTTAAGGAATGCAAGATGGAGCTTAGTCAGCCATTAACGAGTGTATTCAATGCGTCCATCCTTACCAGTGTTGTGCCAGAGATGTGGAAGATGGCTAATGTGGTTCCTATATTCAAATCAGGGGATAAGTCCACTCCTTCAAATTACCGTCCAATAAGCCTGACATCTATAGTGGGCAAGTTATTAGAATCAATTATAGCTGACATTATCAGAAGTCACCTTGAAGAGCATAACTTGATAAATGAATCTCAGCATGGATTCACGAGAGGTCGTTCCTGCCTGACAAACTTACTGTCGTTCTTCAATAGAACATTTGAGGCAGTTGACAGTGATAAGGAATATGATATTGTTTATATAAACACAAATGCAGTATAATGTGATCCTTTATTGACTACGTTTCGCCCACACAGTGGGCTTTTTCAAGTCACAAACAGAACTACCTGGGGTGGAAGGAACGCGAGTATTTATAGTCCGGCTGAGGTCAGGTGAAGAATGCTGCATCTGATGATGTACCGAGTTGGGTTGTAGAGTCTAAAAACTTGGGTAGCTTGGAAAGGAGACTGGACAAGTTTGTGAGCAGACCTTCTACAGTGTTCTTATGTGGGATAGCGATGAAGAAGTTTCTTGGCAAGTGGTTCAGCTATGTTATAGAAGCCACTATTCTGGTTGAAGTTGTCGGATATAGAAATAAGTGATGATTCCAGGATTCTTCGGTATTGAGTGTTGTCTTCTGTGGCGATAAGTCTTGAGTTTCTGTAGTTTATCAAGTGGTTGTGTGAATTACGGTGTTGTACGCAGGCATTCCTTGTGTCGTCAGACCTGCTTGCGTATTGGTGTTCTGAAATACGTGTTTGGAGGTCCCTTGATGTTTCGCCCACGTATAACTTGTTGCAGTCATTACAAGGGATTATGTATACCCCTGCAGAGGATGGAGGCTTGTCCTGCCTACTACTGGTGATGTCCTTGATGGTCGTGGTTGTGGAGGTAGATACTTGGAATGATGTTTTGGCAAAGATGTTGGAAACATGTTTGGCAATGGAGTTGGTGGGAAGGACTATGTATCTCTTCTCGGCAGTGTCTTCTCTGGGTGTGTTGAAGATGTTTAGTGCTCGCCGTCTGCAGTCTCTGATGAAGTGACGAGGATAGTGGAGTTTGGAAAATACCTGTTCAATTATAGTGCATTCTTCCTCAAGGAACTCGTTGCTGCAGATTCTGAGTGCACGCAGGAAGAAGCCTATAATTACACCACGTTTGGTTTTGGTGTCGTGGTGAGAGTAGAAGTGGAGAAGATCGTTTTGGTTGGTGGGTTTTCGATAGACTTTAAAACGAAGTTCGTGGTCAGCTTTGCAGAGTAGAACATCAAGGAAAGGAAGAGTGTTGTCGACCTCTTCTTCAAGTGTGAACTGGATTGAAGGCTCGACCTGGTTGAGCTTGTCTTGGAGAGCTTGAACGTTGAAGCGTTTAGGAGTTATGAGGAGAATGTCGTCAACATAACGGAGCCAGGTGACAGACGAAGGAATAATGGTGGAGAAACGTTCGGCTTCTAGATGTTCCATGTATAGGTTCGCTAGGACTGCACTGAGTGGCGAACCCATGGGTAGTCCAAAAGTCTGCTGAAAGAGGTGATTTTCAAAAGAGAAACACGTAAAGCCAACACATAGTTCAACCAGGTCGATGAAGTCGCTGGCTGGAATGGGAAGATCAAGTGAATCGTCAATTTTCTTGCGCAAGAGATCGATGGCTTGTTTAGTAGGTACTTTAGTGAATAGGGAAGTCACGTCAAGGCTGGAAAGTTTCTTGTTCCTGATGTTGATGTTGCGAATGCGATTGAGAAGATCACCTGAGTGTTTGAGATGTGCTGGACTGATAGTGCCCAAGAGTTTCGAGAGGTGTTTGGCGAGAATTCCTGAGAGCTTGTGGGGAGCACTGCCTATTCCCGAGGATATGGGCCTCAGTGGGATACCAGGCTTGTGAGTCTTTGGCAGGCCGTACATTCTGGCAGGTCTGGGGTTGCTGGGCATGGTGTGCAGAAGTTTCTTCCCTTGTTCTGAGCTCCTCAGAATGCGGCGAGTCCTTTGAAGAAAAGTTTTAGTAAGGTTGTCCACTTGGTTAGTTGTGAGAGGTTTGTAGGTATCTGGGTCATTAAGTAGATTGAGCATTTTGTTCCTGTAATCGTCAGTGTTCATGATAACAACACCACCTCCTTTATCAGCGGTGGTGACCCTGATGGTCGTGTCTTCTGCTAAACCTTTGAGTGCATTGATGTAACGTCGGGGTATGACTGGGGAGCTGCGTGTTGAGATGGCTGCTGAGATGATGCCTTGAAGATAGCCTTTTTGGAAGTCGGAGTCATTGTGTCTGTAGTTTTTGGCGATGAAATTGAGGTCTTGTTTTGGTTTCGTAATTCCTGTTGCGAATTTGAGGCCTAAGCTGAGGGCTTCAGTTTCTGTGGTTGACAGTGGACGAGATGAAAGATTTTGAATAATTTCAGGTCTTCCTAAACTTTTCCAATTACTATTATCGCAGAGTGTTTGTAGTTTCCTAGTAAGTCTGATCTTCTGTTGAACATTCGCTGTGGTAACTCTGCTGCGAATGATTTCGGCGGTGCGTCTGTTCATGTTGCCCCGGAGTGTTGTGCCTAGTGTTCTGGCTTGGAGAAAAGCTTCCTTTGTAGCATTGTTTAAGTCATCTGCACACTCTTCAAGGTAGGTCCGAGCTGTAGCGGAGAAAGGTGGTTTGATGTTGGCAATTTGAGGAGGAGTAGATCTTGGTAAGACCATTTCTTGGATGCAGTCACGAAGAAAATTGTGTCTGTTGCGAAGTGAGTAAGCTTTTAGGAGAAGGTCCAGGTATTCTCTGTGTGAAGGATCCATTTCTACTGCAGTGTTTGACACGATGGAAATAAATGGTATAAAATACCGACACAATGGCAATATAAACACAAATGCAGTATAATGTGATCCTTTATTGACTACGTTTCGCCCACACAGTGGGCTTTTTCAAGTCACAAACAGAACTACCTGGGGTGGAAGGAACGCGAGTATTTATAGTCCGGCTGAGTTTAGGAAGACCTGAAATTATTCAAAATCTTTCATCTCGTCCACTGTCAACCACAGAAACTGAAGCCCTCAGCTTAGGCCTCAAATTCGCAACAGGAATTACGAAACCAAAACAAGACCTCAATTTCATCGCCAAAAACTACAGACACAATGACTCCGACTTCCAAAAAGGCTATCTTCAAGGCATCATCTCAGCAGCCATCTCAACACGCAGCTCCCCAGTCATACCCCGACGTTACATCAATGCACTCAAAGGTTTAGCAGAAGACACGACCATCAGGGTCACCACCGCTGATAAAGGAGGTGGTGTTGTTATCATGAACACTGACGATTACAGGAACAAAATGCTCAATCTACTTAATGACCCAGATACCTACAAACCTCTCACAACTAACCAAGTGGACAACCTTACTAAAACTTTTCTTCAAAGGACTCGCCGCATTCTGAGGAGCTCAGAACAAGGGAAGAAACTTCTGCACACCATGCCCAGCAACCCCAGACCTGCCAGAATGTACGGCCTGCCAAAGACTCACAAGCCTGGTATCCCACTGAGGCCCATATCCTCGGGAATAGGCAGTGCTCCCCACAAGCTCTCAGGAATTCTCGCCAAACACCTCTCGAAACTCTTGGGCACTATCAGTCCAGCACATCTCAAACACTCAGGTGATCTTCTCAATCGCATTCGCAACATCAACATCAGGAACAAGAAACTTTCCAGCCTTGACGTGACTTCCCTATTCACTAAAGTACCTACTAAACAAGCCATCGATCTCTTGCGCAAGAAAATTGACGATTCACTTGATCTTCCCATTCCAGCCAGCGACTTCATCGACCTGGTTGAACTATGTGTTGGCTTTACGTGTTTCTCTTTTGAAAATCACCTCTTTCAGCAGACTTTTGGACTACCCATGGGTTCGCCACTCAGTGCAGTCCTAGCGAACCTATACATGGAACATCTAGAAGCCGAACGTTTCTCCACCATTATTCCTTCGTCTGTCACCTGGCTCCGTTATGTTGACGACATTCTCCTCATAACTCCTAAACGCTTCAACGTTCAAGCTCTCCAAGACAAGCTCAACCAGGTCGAGCCTTCAATCCAGTTCACACTTGAAGAAGAGGTCGACAACACTCTTCCTTTCCTTGATGTTCTACTCTGCAAAGCTGACCACGAACTTCGTTTTAAAGTCTATCGAAAACCCACCAACCAAAACGATCTTCTCCACTTCTACTCTCACCACGACACCAAAACCAAACGTGGTGTAATTATAGGCTTCTTCCTGCGTGCACTCAGAATCTGCAGCAACGAGTTCCTTGAGGAAGAATGCACTATAATTGAACAGGTATTTTCCAAACTCCACTATCCTCGTCACTTCATCAGAGACTGCAGACGGCGAGCACTAAACATCTTCAACACACCCAGAGAAGACACTGCCGAGAAGAGATACATAGTCCTTCCCACCAACTCCATTGCCAAACATGTTTCCAACATCTTTGCCAAAACATCATTCCAAGTATCTACCTCCACAACCACGACCATCAAGGACATCACCAGTAGTAGGCAGGACAAGCCTCCATCCTCTGCAGGGGTATACATAATCCCTTGTAATGACTGCAACAAGTTATACGTGGGCGAAACATCAAGGGACCTCCAAACACGTATTTCAGAACACCAATACGCAAGCAGGTCTGACGACACAAGGAATGCCTGCGTACAACACCGTAATTCACACAACCACTTGATAAACTACAGAAACTCAAGACTTATCGCCACAGAAGACAACACTCAATACCGAAGAATCCTGGAATCATCACTTATTTCTATATCCGACAACTTCAACCAGAATAGTGGCTTCTATAACATAGCTGAACCACTTGCCAAGAAACTTCTTCATCGCTATCCCACATAAGAACACTGTAGAAGGTCTGCTCACAAACTTGTCCAGTCTCCTTTCCAAGCTACCCAAGTTTTTAGACTCTACAACCCAACTCGGTACATCATCAGATGCAGCATTCTTCACCTGACCTCAGCCGGACTATAAATACTCGCGTTCCTTCCACCCCAGGTAGTTCTGTTTGTGACTTGAAAAAGCCCACTGTGTGGGCGAAACGTAGTCAATAAAGGATCACATTATACTGCATTTGTGTTTATATTGCCATTGTGTCGGTATTTTATACCATTTATTTCCATGATATTGTTTATTTGGATTTTAGTAAAGCCTTCGACAGAGTACCTCACAAGAGACTCTTAAGAAAAGTGGCAGCTCATGGTATAGGAGGTAAAGTTCTAGCATGGATTGAGGCATGGCTTACCAATAGAAAGCAGAGAGTTACCATTAATGGAGTGAAATCTGAATGGGGATTAGTCACTAGTGGCGTTCCACAAGGATCAGTTTTAGGCCCTCTCTTGTTCATAATTTACATTAATGACCTTGATGAAGGGATTACTAGTGACATGAGTAAGTTTGCTGATGATACAAAGATAGGCCGTATAATTCACTCTGAGGAGGATATCAATGAACTCCAGGACGATTTGAACAAATTAATGTCTTGGTCTGAGAAATGGCAGATGAAGTTTAATGTGGATAAGTGTAAGGTACTTGCCCTTGGTAATGAAAATAACCCTCGAAGCTATAATCTAGGTGAAGTAGAGCTTGGTAATACAGAATGTGAAAAAGACTTGGGAGTCATGGTAAGCAGAAATCTAAAGCCGGGACAGCAGTGCCTCAGTGTGCGCAACAAGGCCAACAGATTACTTGGATTTATCTCAAGAAGTAAAAGTAACAGAAGTCCAAAAGTTATTTTACAGCTCTATACATCACTAGTGAGGCCTCATTTAGATTATGCTGCTCAGTTTTGGTCCCCTCATCCACTTACTAGATATTTTCATTTTAGGATGGAAGATACATGATCATAGACTCATTAGAGAAATCTTTTTCGCATACAGAGAAGAATGACTAAACATGTCTCTGATGTCAAAAGCCTTACTGAAGTTCTACCTCCTCAAATACCTTAGTGAAAAAAGTTAATAAATTCTGTGTTAGGCTTAAGTTCGAACCTCCCGTATGAAGATAGACTTAAGCCTTAAATCTCCACTCTCTGGAGAGGCGTAGAATGAGGGGAGATATCATTGAAGTGTATAAGTGGATGACGGGCATAAACAAGGGAGACATTAATAAAGTACTGAGGGTGTCAAACCAGGTAAGAACCAGGAATAATGGATTTAAGTTGGAAAAATTTAGATTTAGAAAGGACATAGGTAAGTACTGGTTTTCTAACAGAGTTGTAGATGCGTGGAACAGTCTTCCCAGTGGGGTGATAGAGGCTAGGACCTTGGGTAGCTTTAAGAAGAGACTGGACAAATATATGAGTGGGAGGGGCTGGGTTTGATTGGTGTCAAGGGGTACGGGAGATATTTCTTGAGTAGCTTTAGGTAGATGTCGTTTTGATAAGGACCTGCCTCGTATGGGCCAGTAGGCCTTCTGCAGTGTTCCTACATTCTTATGTTCTTATGTTCTTAAGAAAGTCAATAAATTAGTTAGACAAGACCGGCCTCTTGTGAATCCATGCTGAGTATCATTAATCAAGCTATGCTTATCGAGATGGCTTCTTATAATCTCAGCTATAATTGGCTCTAGTAATTTGCCTACAATTGAGGTCAGGCTTATTGGGCGGTAATTTGACGGTAACGACTTGTCCCCTGTTTTAAAAATTGGAATTACATTAGCCATCTTCCACATATCAGACACTGCACCTGTTTGAAGAGATAAATTAAAAATATTAGTTAATGGTTCACAGACTTCCATTTTGCATTCCTTTAGAACCCTTGAAAAAACCTCATCAGGACCCGGTGACTTATTTTGCTTCAGTCTGTCTATCTGCTTCACAACCATTTCACTAGTGACTGTGATGTTACATAATTTATCTTCTTCTGATCCACTATAAAAATTAATTACCGGAATATTATTAGTGTCTTCCTGTGTAAAAACCGAGAGAAAATAATTATTTAAAATCGAGCACATTTCATTCTCTTTGTCAGTAAGATGCCCATAGTTATTTTTAAGGGGACCTATCTTATCTCTGACTTTTGTTCTATAAACCTGGAAAAAACTTTTTGGGTTAGTTTTAGAATCCCTAGCAACTTTAATTTCATAGTCCCTTTTAGCTTTTCTTATCCCCTTTTTAATGTCCCTCTTAATGTCAATATACTGATTCATAAGATGACCCTCGCCTCTTTTGATACGCCTATAAATTCCTTTCTTATGCCCTGGTAGATATTTCAGCCTATTATTCATCCATTTTGGGTCATTTCTATTTGATCTAATTTCCTTATAAGGGATAAACGTTCTTTGAGCAGCATGTATTGTGTAAAGTAAAAGGACACAAGTGCAACTAATGTGACATTTATTGTGGCAACGTTTCGCTCTCCAGGAGCTTTATCAAGCCATTACGTAATGGCTTGATAAAGCTCCTGGAGAGCGAAACGTTGCCACAATAAATGTCACATTAGTTGCACTTGTGTCCTTTTACTTTACATATTGTCGGTAATTCTACCAACTTTATTACAGCATGTATTGTGTTCAGAAAACTGTCATATTGATAGCTCTCTTCGTTACCCCAGTCAACAGATGATAAGTGTTCTCTAAGCCCATCGTAATCTGCTAAGCGAAAATCTGGGACTGTTACTGAGTTATCCCTACTATCATACTTCCATTCAATTCTACATGTAATTGATTTGTGGTCGCTAGCACCCAGTTCCTCTGAAACTTCTAAATTATTAACAAGGGATTCATTGTTTGCCAGAACTAAGTCAAGCAGGTTATTACCCCTTGTAGGTTCTGTCACAAACTGCTTCAAAAAACAATCCTGAACTACTTCTAAGAAATCGTATGATTCTAAATTCCCAGTCAAGAAATTCCAATCAATATGACTAAAGTTAAAGTCTCCTAGAATTACTACATTATCGTGCCTTGTGGCCCTAAAAATTTCCTCCCATAGTAGTCTCCCCTGGTCCCTATCTAAATTTGGGGGACGGTATATCACACCTAAAATTAATTTTTCATGCCCCTCTGAAAATTCTATCCAAACAGACTCTGTATGTGTTACTTCAGACTTAATACCCGTTTTTATGCAACAGTTCAAGCGATCTCGGACATACAATGCCACCCCACCCCCCTTCCCGATACTTCTATCTACTTGGAACAATTTAAAACCCTGAATGTGACATTCTGCAGGCATGTCCCGACTTTTTGAATTAAACCACGTCTCAGTAATGGCAAATACATCTATGTTACCTGCACTAGCAACTAGTCTCAACTCGTCCATCTTATTCATAGCACTGCGACTATTTGTGTAATAAATATTTAATGACCCTCCTATCTCTTTACCCTTCCTGCTCCTTTCTGTTATTCCACTAAACCTATTACTGTCATTGTCAATTAGTGCCACTGGCTTTCCAATATCCTCCTCATTTTGCCTATTACTAGTTCTCCTAGTACTCATGTTACTACCCTGCGACTTCACAGTTTTCCCGCCAAAACCCATACCACTAACTATTCCTAGTTTAAAGACCTAACAGCTCCCTCCACTGCATTGGCCAGTGCTCCCACCCCACACCTAGACAAGTGAACCCCATCCCTGGCATACATGTCATTTCTGCCATAGAAGAGGTCCCAGTTGTCAATGAATGTTACCGCATTTTCCTTACAGTATTTGTCCAGCCAGCAATTGACACCAATTGCTCTGGACAACCATTCATTTCCAACTCCTCTCCTTGGCAAAATGCCACATATGACAGGTTTCCCACCCTTCTTCCTAATTATCTCTATTGCTGACCTATACCTGCTAATCAGGTCCTCACTCCTACGTCTGCCAACATCGTTGCCTCCAGCACTGAGACAGATAATAGGATTGCTCCCATTACCTCTCATGATGTCATCCAGATGGCTAACAATATCCTTCATCCCAGCCCCAGGAAAACACACACTCTGCCTCCTACTCCTATCCTTCAAACAGAATGCCCTATCCATGTACCTAATCTGACTATCCCCAACAACAACAATGTTTTTACCTTCCTTGGCGTCGTCCGTAGTGATGCTCCGAGTAGTCGACTCAAATTCGCCAGGTAGCATTACACCACTTGTAGAATTCGTCATGACGTTCTCGATGGTCTTCGTTGGGGTTTCTAGGGATGTCTCACTCACGTCTGCCAATGCTTCCTTGGTGCTCGTTGTGGCATTCCCAGTAGAACACTCACATTCGTCAGGTAGCACCGAGAATGAGTTGGAAGTTTCCACGGCAGTCTTCTGGTTTCTCGTTGTTTCTGCCTCTCCAACCGTTTTCTTAATCTTCAGCTTGGTTCCATGTTGCCCGACCACTGACCAAGCTCCCCTCTTAACCTGGGGACTCACAACAGGAGGATTACTACGAATCCTCTTGTTCTCCTCCGTTAATCGCCGTATCTCCAGTTTAGCAACTCTGAGTTCTTCTCTCAGCTGCTGGTAAAGCTGCTCAAGAGAGGGCATCCTGGTTCAGATTCACAGAGAGCACACAAACAGGTCTTCACAGAGCTAAGTACACGTCACCGACAGAGCTAAGTACACGTCACGTCAAGCCATTACACAAGCAATCCTACCATCATGCAAAACAGTTACAGGTTTCTGTTTCACAGTCATCTGGCAGGAAGGTAGTACTTCCCTGGGTGGTTGTTGTCTACCAACCTACTATATATATATATATATATATATATATATATATATATATATATATATATATATATATATATATATATATATATATATATATATATTATATGCAATAAGATCACAGTAAACAGGTGATTTTAAAATATGCAAAACAACCACTGTGAAAGAGTAGTGAAATTTCAAGCGCTTTCGTGACTACTCACATTGTCAAGGAACTATGAAAGTAATACATCAAAGGAAGGCAATTAAAGGGCTTAGACCACACCTCACAGTCAACTCCCACAACAAAGAAACACTTGACTAGCGACAATACCGGACTCATAAGAAAAGAGGAACACTGCAGTAGTTCCGCTGGTCCAACTAGACAGGTCCTCACTACAACCCACCAACAAATCATTCTACCCAAGAAATAAGGTTTATTATTTGTCCAATGTATTATTAAACTCTAACCAAATTTTATTAATTATAAATGAATCTAATTTATACAAACCTAAGGAAATATTCATATTATTTTCAAAACTACTTTTTATGAAACAAGATTCAATTATATTTCTGTCAACCATGGACTTGCTTGATACAACTTTCTCAACTTTTTGAAAATCAATTGGATGGTTAAAATCTCTCACATGAATAAATAGAGCATTGGAATCTTGTCCAGTTCTAATGTTATATTTATGTTGTTTTAATCTAAGTTCGAGACTTTTACCAGTTTTACCGTAATAAACTTTATCGCAAATTTTACAAGGAATCTTGTAGATGAATGGTTCAGAGAACCGACATGTTCGGACTGATGAAGCCACTGTGTGGCGAAACGTTTCCACAATAAAGATACCCAAGAGTTGCACATGTGTCTAATTTATCAACATGTCGGTTCTCTGAACCATTCATCTACAAATCTGTCAGACACTGCAACTTCTTGGGATCTTAATACTTAGGAATTCTTCGCTTGCCTAATTCTTGGGCACGACCTACTTCCACATTGAACAAATGTGACACTACCTATGACTGCTGCACCTCTCCTGCCATACGGTTTATAAGCTGCCTCTCCGCTGATATGCCGCATTCTATTCAAGATTGATGGACTGAACACATCGACTCAAGGTTGAGGGACTGATTACCTCATTCTCCTCCTGTTCTTCAAGTTTCTCCTACGTACGGACTGATGAAGCCACTGTGTGGCGAAACGTTTCCACAATAAAGATACCCAAGAGTTGCACATGTGTCTAATTTATCTACAAGGAATCTTATAGAAACATCCATCAGCATTTTGAGGGGAATTCTTTATCAAAAGTTTTTCTTACTGTATCCAGATTTTTAAATACAACTTTAATATTAAAAGTCTTAAGAAGAGAAGGCATATCAACCAAGTTTTCATGGTAAGGGAGAACCAACATGTTTTTAGTTGAATAAGGTTGGTTGTCCCTTTTTGGGTTGTAAAAAGTATTTCTAGCAACTTTAAATGATTTGTCAATTACATTTTTCGGGTATTTCAGATCATTGGCTATTTCATAAATTTTGAATATTTCTTCATCTATGAACTCTACGTATTTGTAGTTCAGAGTTCATAGATGAAGAAATATCCAAAATTTATGAAATAGCTAATGATCTGAAATACCCCAGAAATGTAATTGATAGATCCTTTAAAATTGCTAGAAATACTTTTTACAACCCAAAAAGGGACAACCAACCTTATTCAACTAAAAATACGTTGGTTCTCCCTTACCATGAAAACTTGGTTGATATGCCTTCTCTTCTTAAAACTTTTAATATTAAAGTTGTATTTAAAAATCTTGATACAGTGAAAAAACTTTTGATAAAGAATTCCCCCCAAAATGCTGATGGATATGTCTATAAGATTCCTTGTAAAATTTGCGATAAAGTTTATTACGGTCAAACTGGTAAAAGTCTCGAACTAAGATTAAAACAACATAAATATAGCATTAGAACTGGACAAGATTCCAATGCTCTATTTATTCATGTGAGAGATTTTAACCATCCAATTGATTTTCAAAAAGTTGAGAAAGTTGTATCAAGCAAGTCCATGGTCGACAGGAATATAATTGAATCTTGTTTCATAAAAAGCAGTTTTGAAAATAATATGAATATTTCAATTGCCTTCCTTTGATGTATTACTTTCATAGTTCCTTGACAATGTGAGTAGTCACGAAAGCACTTGGAATTTCACTACGCTTTCACAGTGGTTGTTTTGCATATATATATATATATATATATATATATATATATATATATATATATATATATATATATATATATATATATATATATATATATATATATATATATATATATATATATATATATATATATATATATATATATATATATATATATATATATATATATATATTTATTTATTTATATATTTATTTATATACCGTCCTGCCAAGTGAATGTAAAATGGAAGCCTGTACTTGTTTTACATGACGGTAGCATTGCTGGTATCGTTTCTCTGTCTCAGTGGTGACGTGTACTTAGCTCAGTGGTGACGTGTACTTAGCTCTGTGAAGTTCTATCCAGTGTGTTCTCCGTGAATCTGCACAAGATGTCCTCTATTGAACAACTGTACCAGCAGCTGAAAGAGGAGCTTAGGGTTGCTAAGCTTGAGATAAAACAACTAACGGAGGAAAACAAGAGGATTCGAAACAATCCTCCTGTTGTGAGTCCTCAGGTCAAGAGAGGAACTTGGTCAGTGGCCGGCCAACATGGAACAAAGCTGAAAATCAAGAAGTCTGTTGGAGTGGCGGGAACAACTAAGATCCAGAAGATTGCTGTGGAGACTTCCAACCCATTTTCGGTGTTACCAGACGAATGTGGATTGTCTACTGGGAACGTCACAATGAGCACCAAGGGAGCATTGGCAGACATGAGTGAGACATCCCTTGATACCCCAATGAAAACCATCAAGAACGTCACGACAAATTCTACAAATGAAGGTAAGAACATTGTTTTAGTTGGAGACAGTCAGGTTAAGTTTATGGACAGGGCCTTTTGTCTAAGGGACAGGAAGAGGAGGCAGAGGGTATGTTTTCCTGGGGCTGGGATGGGGGATATTGTTAGCCATCTGGACGACATCATGAAAGGTAATGGGAGCAATCGTATTATCTGCCTCAGTGCGAGAGGCAACGATGTTGGCAGACGTAGGAGTGAGGACCTGATTAGCAGGTATAGGTCAGCAATAGAGATAATTAGGAATATGGGTGGGAACCCTGTCATATGTGGTATTTTGCCAAGGAGAGAAGTTGGAAACGAATGGTTGTCCAGGGCAATTGGTGTCAATTGCTTGCTGGACAAATACTGTAAGGAAAATGCGGTAACATTCATTGACAACTGGGACCTCTTTTATGGCAGAAATGACATGTATGCCAGGGATGGGGTTCACTTATCTAGGTGTGGGGTGGGAGCACTGGCCAACGCAGTGGAGGGAGCTGTTAGGTCTTTAAACTAGGAATAGTTAGTGGTATGGGTTTTGGCGTGAATACAGTGAAGTCCCAGTGTAGTAATACTATGAGTTCTAGGGAAACTAGTAATAGGCAGAATAAGGTGGATATTTGAAAGCCAATGGCACTAGGCGACAAGGACAGTAATAGGTTTAGTGAAAAAACAGATATGAGCAGGAAGGGTAAAGAGAAAGGAGGGTCTCTAAAATTATATTATGCTAATTGCCGTAGTGCTTGGAATAAGATGGATGAGTTGAGATTAGTTGCTAGTGCAGGTAACATTGATGTATTTGCAATCACTGAGACATAGTTTAATTCCAAAAGTCGGCACATGCCTTCGGAATGTCATATTCAGGGTTTTAAATTGTTCCAAGTAGATAGAAGTATCGGGAAGGGGGGTGGGGTGGCATTGTATGTCCGAGATCACTTGAACTGTTGCATAAAAATGGGTGTTAAATCTGAGGTAACACATACAGAGTCTGTCAGGATAGAATTTTCAGAGGGGCATAAAAAGCTGATTCTAGGAGTGATATACCGTCCCCCCAACTTAGATAGGGACCAAGGGAAATTACTGTGGGAGGAAACTGTTAAGGCCACAAGGCACGATAATGTAGTAATTCTAGGAGACTTTAACTTTAGTCACATTGATTGGAATTTCTTGACTGGGAATTTAGAATCAAATGACTTCTTAGAAGTAGTTCAGAAATATTTTTTGAAGCAGTTTGTGACAGAACCTACAAGGAGAAACAACCTACTTGATTTGGTTCTGGCGAACAAGGAAACCCTTGCTAATAATTTAGAAATTAATGAGGAACTTGGCACAAGCGATCACAAATCAATTACCTTTAGCATAGAATGGATGTATGATAGTAGGGACAACTCAGTAACAGTCCCAGATTTTCGCTTAGATTATGATGGGCTTGGAGAACACTTATCATCTGTTGACTGGGGTAACGAAGAGAGCTATCAATATGACAGTTTTCTGAACACTATACATGCTGCTCAAAGAACGTTTATCCCGTATAAAGTAATTAGATCAAATAGAAATGGCCCAAAATGGATGAATAATAGGCTGAAATATCTACTAGGGCATAAGAAAGGAATTTATAGGCATATCAAAAGAGGTGAGGGTCATCTTATGAATCAGTATGTTGACATTAAGAGGGACATTAAAAAGGGGATAAGAAAAGCTAAAAGGGACTATGAAATTAAAGTTGCTAGGGATTCTAAAACTAACCCAAAAAGTTTTTTCCAGGTGTATAGAACAAAAGTCAGATATAAGATAGGTCCCCTCAAAAATAACTATGGGCACCTTACTGACAAAGAGAATGAAATGTGCTCGATTTTAAATAATTATTTTCTCTCGGTTTTTACACACGAAGACACTAACAATATTCCAGTAATTAATTTTTATAGTGGGCTAGAAGAAGATAAATTATGTAACATCACAGTCACTAGTGAAATGGTTGTGAAGCAGATAGACAGACTGAAGCAAAATAAGTCACCGGGTCCTGATGAGGTTTTTTCAAGGGTTCTTAAGGAATGCAAAATGGAACTCTGTGAACCATTAACTAATATTTGTAATTCATCTCTTCAAACAGGTGTAGTGTCTGATATGTGGAAGATGGCTAATGTAATTCCTATTTTTAAAACAGGGGACAAGTCGTTACCGTCAAATTACCGCCCAATAAGACTTAAGAAATCGTAATGACACGATTGCAAATAAACCATACCCCCGGCCGGGATTGAACCCGCGGTCATAGAGTCTCAAAACTCCAGCCCGTCGCGTTAGCCACTAGACCAGCTAGCCACAATAAGATTCATCCAACTAGGTGTATTTCTACACCATAGGAAGGTTAGCACAGGCACCTCTGTGACCACAAATGCAAGTTTTTACAGACGAATCTCCAGCTAGCGTGGCCGTGACGAACTCTAGCTCAAGTCCCTTCACTGCCGTCAACATGACTTAAGAAATCGTAATGACACGATTGCAAATAAACCATACCCCCGGCCGGGATTGAACCCGCGGTCATAGAGTCTCAAAACTCCAGCCCGTCGCGTTAGCCACTAGACCAGCTAGCCACAATAAGATTCATCCAACTAGGTGTATTTCTACACCATAGGAAGGTTAGCACAGGCACCTCTGTGACCACAAATGCAAGTTTTACAGACGAATCTCCAACTAGCGTGGCCGTGACGAACTCTAGCTCAAGTCCCTTCTGTAAAAACTTGCATTTGTGGTCACAGAGGTGCCTGTGCTAACCTTCCTATGGTGTAGAAATACACCTAGTTGGATGAATCTTATTGTGGCTAGCTGGTCTAGTGGCTAACGCGACGGGCTGGAGTTTTGAGACTCTATGACCGCGGGTTCAATCCCGGCCGGGGGTATGGTTTATTTGCAATCGTGTCATTACGATTTCTTAAGTCATGTTGACGGCAGTGAAGGGACTTGAGCTAGAGTTCGTCACGGCCACGCTAGCTGGAGATTCGTCTGTAAAAACTTGCATTTGTGGTCACAGAGGTGCCTGTGCTAACCTTCCTATGGTGTAGAAATACACCTAGTTGGATGAATCTTATTGTGGCTAGCTGGTCTAGTGGCTAACGCGACGGGCTGGAGTTTTGAGACTCTATGACCGCGGGTTCAATCCCGGCCGGGGGTATGGTTTACCGCCCAATAAGCCTGACCTCAATTGTAGGCAAATTACTCGAGTCAATTATAGCTGAGATTATAAGAAGCCATCTCGATAAGCATAGCTTGATTAATGATACTCAGCATGGATTCACAAGAGGCCGGTCTTGTCTAACTAATTTATTAACTTTCTTCAGTAAAGCTTTTGAGGCTGTTGACCACAATAAAGAATTTGATATTATTTACTTAGATTTTAGTATGGCTTTTGATAGAGTTCCGCACCAAAGACTGTTAAAGAAAGTGGCAGCTCATGGCATTGGGGGAAAAATTGCTCTAGTGGATCGAGTCATGGCTCACAGACAGGAAGCAGAGAGTGTCCATAAATGGGGTTAAATCCGAGTGGGGATCTGTAACAAGTGGAGTTCCACAGGGATCAGTCTTGGGCCTGTTGTTGTTTATAATATATATCAATGATCTTGATGAGGGAATTACTAGTGATATGAGCAAATTCGCCGATGACACAAAGATAGGTAGGATAATTAATTCAAACGTAGATGTTAGGGAGCTTCAGGAGGATTTAAACAAACTTTATTCTTGGTCAGAAAAGTGGCAGATGCAGTTCATTGTAGATAAATGCAATGTTCTGAAGCTCGGGAGCGTCCATAACCCTAGCACTTATAAGTTAAATGATGTAGAACTTAGCCATACAGATTGCGAAAAGGACTTGGGGGTTATGGTGAGCAGCAACCTTAAACCAAGACAGCAATGCCTAAGCGTACGTAATTGGGCAAATGGATTACTGGGATTTGTATCAAGAAGTGTAAGCAACAGAAGTCCAGAGGTCATACTGCAGCTTTATACATCATTAGTAAGGCCTCACCTAGATTATGCAGCTCAATTCTGGTCTCCATATTACAGAATGGACATTAATTCGTTAGAAAATATTCAACGTAGGATGACTAAATTAATACATAGCATTAGAAATCTTCCTTATGAAGAAAGATTGAAGACTCTTAAGTTACATTCACTTGTTAGACGAAGAATGAGGGGAGACCTGATCGAAGTGTATAAGTGGAAGATAGGTATTAATAAAGGGGATATTAATAAGGTCTTGAGGATGTCTCTCCAAGAGAAAACCCGCAGTAATGGATTTAAATTAGATAAGTTTAGATTTAGAAAGGACATAGGAAAGTATTGGTTTGGAAATAGGGTAGTTGATGAGTGGAACAGTCTACCTAGTTGGGTTATTGAGGCTGGGACTTTGGGTAGTTTCAAATTTAGGTTGGATAAGTACATGAGTGGGAGGGGTTGGATTTAAGTGGGACTTTCACATCAGAGCTTATTTCTTGGGAGCATTGAAAATTTGGGTTGTTTTATTAGTGGGATGAATTGTAAAGGACCTACCTAGTATGGGCCAACAGGCCTGCTGCAGTGTTCCTCCTTCCTTATGTTCTTATGTTCATAAACATGCAAGATTTCAGGTACGTCTTGCTACTTCTACTTACACGTAGGTCACGCTATATATGTGCAAGCATGTGTATACACACTCCTCTGCTTTATTCTATTTCTTAATAGTTCTTGTTTATTTCCTCTTATCCTTATGAGGAAGTGGAACAGAATTCTTCCTCCGTACGCCATGTATGTTGTAAGAGGCGACTAAGATGCTGGGAGCAAGGGGATAGTAATCCCTTCTCCTGAATAAATTACTGAATTTAAAAAGAGAAAATTCGTTTTTTTGGGGGGGAGGGGGGGAGGGCCAACCTGCTTTGGTGATACATGGCCACTGTGTTGAAAGAAAGAATATATATCGTTTGTGAAGGTTTACTCATCCCTGTCAGATCTTAGGCAAGTATTTAACAAGGTTAGCTCCTCCTTAGGAAAAGTAATAATGGAACATGTAATAATAGCATATAAAGATAAACGTTTTGTTATAAGTATTGATGCGAAAATGTAAAACAATTAAACATAAGAATTAATCCTACTTGAAAGAAAAATGACAAATGAAATATATAAATAATACGAGATTTCAAAGCTAATTTATACACAGTAAGTGTCAAATGTTGTTGTGGTGATGTTGTTATCACAGAGCTTTGACGAGTTTTGGAACTCAAGTCGTTGTTGAAGAGAAGTGGTGTTTCACAGCTTCTCGTGACTCAAAAGACGGTTTTAGCAATACGATTCTGCCAAGGTTAACCTATCCCCTGGTCACCAGTGTTGAAGACGTTTGATAGCCACTCTTTGTCACCACTGTTGAGTAGCCCAACAAGACACGTAGTTACGCTGGGTAGCGGGGTGTGAAGCTGGCTGGGGTGACTGATTTAAGTGTCGAAGGGTGCGGTTGGATGGTAGGTATATTAGGCTAGTTACGTTCACTACATCTTTGCTAGATCCTTGCTCTCTTTATCTTAACTTCGCCAAAGTCAGATGACACACGCCGACAAAACAAGGAGGTTTGATGGAAGCAGCCAGTCAAGTGATTTCTCCACTGGGTCGGGATTCACACATCACCTCCCAACGGGTGTATAGAGGGGGTAAATAGCGGGAACTAGACACTCCACGTGCCTTGACTAGCAGACTGCCAACAAACAACCAACACCATACATTCCCAATTCCTATACTGAACTTTTCCCTTACATGTTCGTGGTTACAATAATATATATACTGCTCGTGGAGGCTAGTACACCAAACAGGGAGTAGAATGAAATTAGGTCAGAGGCACCCACATCACTGTCCTTGGATCAAGGTAAAACACCTAGCTCTCTTGGTTGCTTGATTCTTGTAGGATTTGGTGGTTCTGTGGGTTGGAGTGTTATGTGATTTTCATTCACCATGAGGTGTGAAAAATCACATTTTATATCATAAAGAGAAGCCTCGCCACAGCCCGTTGCCCAGCTAAACGGGAACCCCAGGTGCAGTGGTCTGACGGAAGTCTAAAGCGTCCTTATGGAACCACTATGCTACCTTGGAAGGATGGAAAGCAGATTGCCTGGGACTACACCTGTGTCGCCACATTGGCAGACACCTTGTCATACTCCGTAGTGGAAGGGGGTGGAGCTGCCAGCCACAGGGAGACCCAGAAGATCTGCAAATATGAAGACCTTCCTCCTTGCTATAACTTCATCCCAATAGGGTCGAAGACCCTTGGAGCATTGGGGCAAGTGTGTTCTAAAGTTCCTAATAAAGCTGGGTGAAAAGCTCATCATAGAAACCAAGGACCACAGGGCGACCGGCTTCCTCTTTCAGAGACTCAGTGCTGCGATCCAAAGAGGAAATGCCTGCAGCATTCTGGGCACGCTGCCCACCACAGGGGAGCTGGACGAAGTATTCGAAATGTAGCTCTGAGTTACCTATGTTGTTTCAATTTCTATTGTTTCTTTGTGAATGTTTTGTCAATGTATTTTGTCTTTAAATAATATATATATATATATATATATATATATATATATATATATATATATATATATATATATATATATATATATATATATATATATATGTGCGTGGATGTAGTGCGGATGACAAGAAACAGATGATTGCTGATGTTATGAATGAAAAGAAGTTGGATGTCCTGGCTCTAAGCGAAACAAAGCTGAAGGAGGTAGGGGAGTTTCGGTGGGGGGAAATAAATGGGATTAAATCTGGAGTATCTGAGAGAGTTAGAGCAAAGGAAAGGGTAGCAGTAATGTTGAATAATCAGTTATGGAAGGAGAAAAGAGAATATGAATGTGTAAATGCAAGAATTATGTGGATTAAAGTAAAGGTTGGATGCGAGAAGTGGGTCATAATGAGCGTGTATGCACCTGGAGAAGAGAGGAATGCAGAGGAGAGAGAGAGATTTTGGGAGATGTTAAGTGAATGTATAGGAGCCGTTGAACAAAGTGAGAGAGTAATTGTGGTAGGGGACCTAAATGCTAAAGTAGGAGAAACTTTTAGAGAGGGTGTGGTAGGTAAGTTTGGGGTGCCAGGTGTAAATGATAATGGGAGCCCTTTGATTGAACTTTGTATAGAAAGGGGTTTAGTTATAGGTAATACATATTTTAAGAAAAAGAGGATAAATAAGTATACAAGATATGATGTAGGGCGAAATGACAGTAGTTTGTTGAATTATGTATTGGTAGATAAAAGACTGTTGAGTAGACTTCAGGATGTACATGTTTATAGAGGGGCCACAGATATATCAGATCACTTTTTAGTTGTAGCTACACTGAGAGTAAAAGGTAGATGGGATACAAGGAGAATAGAAGCATCAGGGAAGAGAGAGGTGAATGTTTACAAACTAAAAGAGGAGGCAGTTAGGGAAAGATATAAACAGCTTTTGGAGGATAGATGGGCTAATGAGAGCATAGGCAATGGGGTCGAAGAGGTATGGGGTAGGTTTAAAAATGTAGTGTTAGAGTGTTCAGCAGAAGTTTGTGGTTACAGGAAAGTGGGTGCGGGAGGGAAGAGGAGCGATTGGTGGAATGATGATGTAAAGAGAGTAGTAAGGGAGAAAAAGTTAGCATATGAGAAGTTTTTACAAAGTAGAAGTGATGCAAGGAGGGAAGAGTATATGGAGAAAAAGAGAGAGGTTAAGAGAGTGGTGAAGCAATGTAAAAAGAGAGCAAATGAGAGAGTGGGTGAGATGTTATCAACAAATTTTGTTGAAAATAAGAAAAAGTTTTGGAGTGAGATTAACAAGTTAAGGAAGCCTAGAGAACAAATGGATTTGTCAGTTAAAAATAGGAGAGGGGAGTTATTAAATGAAGAGTTGGAGGTATTGGGACGATGGAGGGAATATTTTGAGGAATTGTTAAATGTTGATGAAGATGGGGAGGCTGTGATTTCGTGTATAGGGCAAGGAGGAATAACATCTTGTAGGAGTGAGGAAGAACCAGTTGTGAGTGTGGGGGAAGTTCGTGAGGCAGTAGGTAAAATGAAAGGGGGTAAGGCAGCCGGGATTGATGGGATAAAGATAGAAATGTTAAAAGCAGGTGGGGATGTAGTTTTGGAGTGGTTGGTGCAATTATTTAATAAATGTATGGAAGAGGGTAAGGTACCTATGGATTGGCAGAGAGCATGCATAGTTCCTTTGTATAAAGGCAAAGGAGACAAAAGAGAGTGCAAAAATTATAGGGGGATAAGTCTGTTGAGTATACCTGGTAAAGTGTATGGTAGAGTTATTATTGAAAGAATTAAGAGAAAGACAGAGAATAGGATAGCAGATGAACAAGGAGGCTTTAGGAAAGGTAGGGGGTGTGTGGATCAGGTGTTTACAGTGAAACATATAAGTGAACAGTATTTAGATAAGGCTAAAGAGGTCTTTGTGGCATTTATGGATTTGGAAAAGGCGTATGACAGGGTGGATAGGGGGGCAATGTGGCAGATGTTGCAGGTGTATGGTGTAGGAGGTAGGTTACTGAAAGCAGTGAAGAGTTTTTATGAGGATAGTGAGGCTCAAGTTAGAGTGTGTAGGAAAGAGGGAAATTATTTCCCAGTAAAAGTAGGCCTTAGACAAGGATGTGTGATGTCACCGTGGTTGTTTAATATATTTATAGATGGGGTTGTGAGAGAAGTAAATGCGAGGGTCTTGACAAGAGGCGTGGAGTTAAAAGATAACGAATCACACATAAAGTGGAAGTTGTCACAGTTGCTGTTTGCTGATGACACTGTGCTCTTGGGAGATTCTGAAGAGAAGTTGCAGAGATTGGTGGATGAATTTGGTAGGGTGTGCAAAAGAAGAAAATTAAAAGTGAATACAGGAAAGAGTAAGGTTATGAGGATAACAAAAGGATTAGGTGATGAAAGACTGGATATCAGATAGGAGGGAGAGAGTATGGAGGAGGTGAATGTATTCAGATATTTGGGAGTGGACGTGTCAGTGGATGGGTCTATGAAGGATGAGGTGAATCATAGAATTGATGAGGGGAAAAGGGTGAGTGGTGCACTTAGGAGTCTGTGGAGACAAAGAACTTTGTCCTTGGAGGCAAAGAGGGGAATGTATGAGAGTATAGTTTTACCAACGCTCTTATATGGGTGTGAAGCATGGGTGATGAATGTTGCAGCGAGGAGAAGGCTGGAGGCAGTGGAGATGTCATGTCTGAGGGCAATGTGTGGTGTGAAAATAATGCAGAGAATTCATAGTTTGGAAGTTAGGAGGAGGTGCGGGATTACCAAAACTGTTGTCAAGAGGGCTGAGGAAGGGTTGTTGAGAGATGGTTCGGACATGTAGAGAGAAAGGAGCGAGACAGAATGACTTCAAGAGTGTATCAGTCTGTAGTGGAAGGAAGGTGGGGTAGGGGTCAGCCTAGGAAAGGTTGGAGGGAGGGGGTAAAGGAGGTTTTGTGTGCGAGGGGCTTGGACTTCCAGCAGGCGCGCGTGAGCGTGTTTGATAGGAGTGAATGGAGACGAATGGTTTTTAATACTTGACGTGCTGTTGGAGTGTGAGCAAAGTAACATTTATGAAGGGGAAGTACAGTGCCTGCACTCTGAAGGAGGGGTGTTAATGTTGCTGTTTAAAAACTGTAGTGTAAAGCACCATTCTGGCAAGACAATGATGGAGTGAATGATGGTGAAAGTTTTTCTTTTTCGGGCCACCCTGCCTTGGTGGGAATCGGCCAGTGTGATAATATATATATATATATATATATATATATATATATATATATATAAAGACTGATCTCTTGCTGAAGGAGACTCGAACCTACGAACCTTAGGGCATCCTTGTCCTAAGGTTCGTAGGTTCGAGTCTCCTTCAGCCAGAGATCAGTGTCTGTGTATATTTCGCATGCTCTCGCGAATTCCTTGCATATATATATATATTTATATATATATATATATATATATATATATATATATATATATATATATATATATATATATATATATATCTGGAAGACGAGGTTGGAAATCTTTGGCTCGAGTACTTTCATACTTCTCAGTGCGTCATCAGGAGCTATGCAATGTTGCAAGGCATCAACTGAAGGAGTGAGGGGAAGTTTTCTCAGAGTATTGCAGTGTGGATCTCTCACCTGCTGCAACCTGCTGATCAGCTGATCAGCCGGGCTGTGGCTCGTACGTTGGTTTGCGTGCAGCCAGCAGCAACAGCCTGGTTGATCAGGCGCTGATCCACCAAGAGGCCTGGTCACAGACCGGGCCGCGGGGGCGTTGACCCCCGAAACTCTCTCCAGGTAAACTCCAGGTAAACAGCACTGTGCTACTCTTGAGAAAACTTCCCCTCACTCCTTCAGCTGCAGCCTTGCAATATGGCATAGCTCCTGATAACGCACTGAGATGTGTGAAAATATCTGAGCTGAAGATTTCCACCCTCTCCATGGCTTGTTTTGCATAGCTAAGATCGTCTGTCTGCCATTGTTTGCGCAGATATATATATATATATATATATATATATATATATATATATATATATATATATATATATATATATATATATATATATATATGAAATAAGATCACAGTAAATAGGTAATATCAGAATATGCAAAACAAATACTGTGAAAGAATAGTGAAATTCCAAGCGCTTTCGTGACTTCTCACATTATCAAGGAACTATAAAAACAATACATCAAAGGAAGGCATACATAGGGTCAAGACTACACCTCACCATCACATGCACAACAAAGAAACATCTCACGTGTGACGACACCCGACTCATAAGGAGGAACACTGCAGCAGGCCTGTTGGCCCATACCAGGCAGGTTCTTCGCAGTCCATCCCACTAACAAAATATCTGCCCAACCCTAGTACTCTACCCAAAAATTAAGATTTATTTTAATATATCATTATATTCTTCCCTATAGGTAATACATATTTTTAGAAAAAGAGGATAAATAAGTATACACGATATGATGTAGGGCGAAATGACAGTAGTTTGTTGGATTATGTATTGGTAGATAAAAGACTGTTGAGTAGACTTCAGGATGTACATGTTTATAGAGGGGCCACAGATATATCAGATCACTTTCTAGTTGTAGCTACACTGAGAGTAAAAGGTAGATGGGATACAAGGAGAATAGAAGCATCAGGGAAGAGAGAGGTGAAGGTTTATAAACTAAAAGAGGAGGCAGTTAGGGTAAGATATAAACAGCTATTGGAGGATAGATGGGCTAACGAGAGCATAGGCAATGGGGTCGAAGAGGTATGGGGTAGGTTTAAAAATGTAGTGTTAGAGTGTTCAGCAGAAGTTTGTGGTTACAGGAAAGTGGGTGCAGGAGGGAAGAGGAGCGATTGGTGGAATGATGATGTAAAGAGAGTAGTAAGGGAGAAAAAGTTAGCATATGAGAAGTTTTTACAAAGTAGAAGTGATGCAAGGAGGGAAGAGTATATGGAGAAAAAGAGAGAAGTTAAGAGAGTGGTGAAGCAATGTAAAAAGAGAGCAAATGAGAGAGTGGGTGAGATGTTATCAACAAATTTTGTTGAAAATAAGAAAAAGTTTTGGAGTGAGATTAACAAGTTAAGAAAGCCTAGAGAACAAATGGATTTGTCAGTTAAAAATAGGAGAGGAGAGTTATTAAATGGAGAGTTAGAGGTATTGGGAAGATGGAAGGAATATTTTGAGGAATTGTTAAATGTTGATGAAGATGGGGAAGCTGTGATTTCGTGTATAGGGCAAGGAGGAATAACATCTTGTAGGAGTGAGGAAGAGCCAGTTGTGAGTGTGGGGGAAGTTCGTGAGGCAGTAGGTAAAATGAAAGGGGGTAAGGCAGCCGGGATTGATGGGATAAAGATAGAAATGTTAAAAGCAGGTGGGGATATAGTTTTGGAGTGGTTGGTGCAATTATTTAATAAATGTATGGAAGAGGGTAAGGTACCTAGGGATTGGCAGAGAGCATGCATAGTTCCTTTGTATAAAGGCAAAGGGGATAAAAGAGAGTGCAAAAATTATAGGGGGATAAGTCTGTTGAGTGTACCTGGTAAAGTGTATGGTAGAGTTATAATTGAAAGAATTAAGAGTAAGACGGAGAATAGGATAGCAGATGAACAAGGAGGCTTTAGGAAAGGTAGGGGGTGTGTGGACCAGGTGTTTACAGTGAAACATATAAGTGAACAGTATTTAGATAAGGCTAAAGAGGTCTTTGTGGCATTTATGGATTTGGAAAAGGCGTATGACAGGGTGGATAGGGGGGCAATGTGGCAGATGTTGCAAGTGTATGGTGTAGGAGGTAGGTTACTGAAAGCAGTGAAGAGTTTTTACGAGGATAGTGAGGCTCAAGTTAGAGTATGTAGGAAAGAGGGAAATTTTTTCCCAGTAAAAGTAGGCCTTAGACAAGGATGTGTGATGTCACCTTGGTTGTTTAATATATTTATAGATGGGGTTGTAAGAGAAGTAAATGCGAGGGTCTTGGCAAGAGGCGTGGAGTTAAAAGATAAAGAATCACACACAAAGTGGGAGTTGTCACAGCTGCTCTTTGCTGATGACACTGTGCTCTTGGGAGATTCTGAAGAGAAGTTGCAGAGATTGGTGGATGAATTTGGTAGGGTGTGCAAAAGAAGAAAATTAAAGGTGAATACAGGAAAGAGTAAGGTTATGAGGATAACAAAAAGATTAGGTGATGAAAGATTGAATATCAGATTGGAGGGAGAGAGTATGGAGGAGGTGAACGTATTCAGATATTTGGGAGTGGACGTGTCAGCGGATGGGTCTATGAAAGATGAGGTGACTCATAGAATTGATGAGGGAAAAAGAGTGAGTGGTGCACTTAGGAGTCTGTGGAGACAAAGAACTTTGTCCTTGGAGGCAAAGAGGGGAATGTATGAGAGTATAGTTTTACCAACGCTCTTATATGGGTGTGAAGCGTGGGTGATGAATGTTGCAGCGAGGAGAAGGCTGGAGGCAGTGGAGATGTCATGTCTGAGGGCAATGTGTGGTGTGAATATAATGCAGAGAATTCGTAGTTTGGAAGTTAGGAGGAGGTGCGGGATTACCAAAACTGTTGTCCAGAGGGCTGAGGAAGGGTTGTTGAGGTGGTTCGGACATGTAGAGAGAATGGAGCGAAACAGAATGACTTCAAGAGTGTATCAGTCTGTAGTGGAAGGAAGGCGGGGTAGGGGTCGGCCTAGGAAGGGTTGGAGGGAGGGGGTAAAGGAGGTTTTGTGTGCGAGGGGCTTGGACTTCCAGCAGGCATGCGTGAGCGTGTTTGATAGGAGTGAATGGAGACAAATGGTTTTTAATACTTGACGTGCTGTTGGAGTGTGAGCAAAGTAACATTTATGAAGGGATTCAGGGAAACCGGCAGGCCGGACTTGAGTCCTGGAGATGGGAAGTACAGTGCCTGCACTCTGAAGGAGGGGTGTTAATGTTGCAGTTTAAAAACTGTAGTGTAAAGCACCCTTCTGGCAAGACAGTGATGGAGTGAATGATGGTGAAAGTTTTTCTTTTTCGGGCCACCCTGCCTTGGTGGGAATCGGCCGGTGTGATAATAAAAAAAAAAAAAAATTCTTCCCAAATTTTAATAATTATAAATGAATCTAATTTATATAAACCAAAGTAAATATTCATATTGTCAAAACTACTTTTTATGAAACAAGATTCAATTATATTCCTGTCGACCATGGACTTGCTTGATACTACTTTCTCAACTTTTTGAAAATCAATTGGATGGTTAAAATCTCTCACATGAATAAATAGAGCATTGGAATCTTGTCCAGTTCTAATGCTATATTTATGTTGTTTTAATCTTAGTTCGAGACTTTTACCAGTTTAACCGTAATAAACTTTATCGCAAATGTCGATATTTAATATGTTAGGTCTGTTGTAGGTACAGTGGTACAAGGTACACATGGTACATATAGGTGGCTGCAGCGTGGTGATTGCAGCTAGTTTAGTGGTTTAATAGATCAGGTTGTTATTAATATGTAATGATATTAGCGGATGATAGCTGATAATAATGATAGGTATGACATTAAAATTAAAAATAGCCTAGTTATTATGAGACAGGACGCCTCAATAGGAAAATTTGCACTAGCATATTAACAGACACTGCGAGTATTTCCTCATTGTTGTGGAAGGTTCGGTGACACCGCTTGACAAATAAGGGACTTTTTGCCCTCCATTTCATTACTTAGAAGGTTGTAAATGAAGGTGAGTAATAATCCAGTATTTTAACATTTTACGTCAGATGACCTGTTCCCTGCGGTTAGAAGCTTTGGACTGGCTCTTAACTATCTTCTAGTATTTCCTCATTCTATCTACAAATTGTAAGGCCTACCCCACGCGCCCCCATGTGGGGTGTGGGGGGGGGGAGGGAACCTGTGTGTGGTGGCATCCCGCTGGTCTCAGAGACCCGCTGATTGACTCCACACTACCACTCTCTGAAAACTTACCCTACACTTCATATATATATATATATATATATATATATATATATATATATATATATATATATATATATATATATATATATATATATATATATATATATATATATTATTGTAACCATGAACAAGTGTCATTGATCAATAACAACACTGCGCTAGCCAAGGATTCGAACCCATATTGTACTGGCATGTCTCATGGTAAGCAAGAACCACATGACGCTTTAAACCACAGGACCACCCAGCCCTATAAGAATGGTGCAGCCACCACACACCTAACTGTTGGGCCGTCATTCGAGGGCATACGGAGGTGTGGGAGCTTCTAAGCTAATATCATTCTCATCCCTGTTTGGTGTACTAGCCTCACGAGCAGTATTTATATATTATTGTAACCACGAACGAGTGGTATTGATCAATAACAACACTGCGCTAGATATGAGATTGAAATTAGCTTAGAAGCTCCCACACCTCCGTGTGCCCTCCGATGGCAGCCCAACAGCTAGCGTTGCTGGCTGCGCCATTCTTGTAGTGTTGGGTGGTCCTGTAGTTTAAAGCGTCATGTGGTTCTCGCTTACCATGAGGCAAACCAGTACAACATGGGTTCGAATCCTTGGCTATCGCAGTGTTGTTATTGATCAATACCACTTGTTCATGGTTACAATAATATATGAATACTGCTCGTGAGGCTAATACACCAAACAGGAATGAGAATGAAATAAGCTTAGAAGCTCCCACACCTCCGTATGCCGTCGGATGGCAGCCCAACAGTTAGGTGTGTGCTGGCTGCACCATTCTTGTAGTGTTGGGTGGTCCTGTGGTTTAAAGTGTCATGTAGTTCTCGCTTACCATGAGGCAGGCCAGTACAACATGGGTTCGAATCCTTGGCTAGCGCAATGTTGTTATTGATATATATATATATATATATATATATATATATATATATATATATATATATATATATATATATATATATATATGGATTTGTCAGTTAAAAATAGGAGAGGAGAGTTATTAAATGGAGAGTTAGAGGTATTGGGAAGATGGAGGGAATATTTTGAGGAATTGTTAAATGTTGATGAAGATAGGGAAGCTGTGATTTCGTGTATAGGGCAAGGAGGAATAACATCTTGTAGGAGTGAGGAAGAGCCAGTTGTGAGTATGGGGGAAGTTCGTGAGGCAGTAGGTAAAATGAAAGGGGGTAAGGCAGCCGGGATTGATGGGATAAAGATAGAAATGTTAAAAGCAGGTGGGGATATAGTTTTGGAGTGGTTGGTGCAATTATTTAATAAATGTATGGAAGAGGGTAAGGTACCTAGGGATTGGCAGAGAGCATGCATAGTTCCTTTGTATAAAGGCAAAGGGGATAAAAGAGAGTGCAAAAATTATAGGGGGATAAGTCTGTAGCAGACGACTTCCACAAGTGGTGATAATAACAATAGTCACGGAGTCTCATTAAATGTCGTATATTACGGACTCGAAGCTGCTAACTCAGTGGTCAGTCGTCAGTACTCAGTGGTCAGTCGTCAGTACTCAGTGGTCAGTCGTCAGTACTCAGTGGTCAGTCGTCACGTGAGGTCACAGACCCTGAGCTGCTTTGGGGATTAGTGTGGACGGTTACAAAGCATGGCTTGCTTCTGCAGTGTTTTAAAAATTGAGGTTGGAGAGTTGAAGGAGGAGGTCTTGCTTCTCCAGGAGGAGATTAGGAGGCTGAAGGTCCACCTCAATGGGTCTGGGAGAGAGTGTGAGGTGGCCGGAGTTGTGGGGAATGAGGCTTCTAGCAGCGAGGTGCAGTCTGTCTCTCGCTGTGAGGAGGCTGTAGTTGGGGAGGCAGCAACGGCTACCAGCAGTGAGGTGCAGCCCAGCACCTGCTACAAGTGGCGAGTAGTTCACAGTAATGGAAGGCGCATCAGAGTAAGGAAAGTTAAGAGTGAAGATCTGAAGGTAGGAAATCGCTTCTCTGTTCTTCAGGATGAATGTACTTCAGTGGCCAGTGAAGGTAAGGGTACTACTGCCCCTGCTAATGGAGGTAAGCGCATTCTTGTGGTTGGTGACTCTCAGGTAAGATACATTGACCGTGCTTTTTGTAATAGGAATAAGAAGATGAGAGATAGAGTGTGCTTCCCTGGAGCTGGTGTTGGGGACATTGTCAACAGGCTGGATAATATCATGTCAGGTAATGGGAGCAAGCCCATTATCTGTCTCAGTGCTGGTGGAAATGATATTGGGAAGGGTAGGAGAGAAGAGCTGCTAGATAAGTACAGGTCAGCTATAGATTTCATTAAGTCTAAGGGAGGGATCCCAATCATATGTAGCATCTTGCCTAGAAGGGGAGTAGGAAATGAATGGTTGTCTAGGGCAATTGGTGTAAATTGCTGGCTAGACAGATACTGCAAGGAACTTGCAATCCCATTCATTGACAACTGGAACAACTTTTATGGCAAACATGATATGTATGCAAGGGATGGGGTACATCTCTCTGGGGCTGGGGTGGTAGCACTTGCAGACTCGATTGAGAAGGCCATTGATGAAATGCCTATGATTTTAAACTGATGGAAGATAGAGGTATGGGTGTGTGTGGGAAACAAGCAGGTTGCAACACTTGGGTTGGAAACAGTAAATGTATAAAAGGCATTCAGCATGAAGTTATAAATAAAGACAATAGATCAGGTCAGCAAACAAAGGGGGACAGCAGAGGGCAGCAAGGGACTAGCTCCCTTAAGGTTTACTATACTAATAGCAGGAGTGTAAGAAATAAGATAGATGAGCTAAGATTAATTGCAAGTGCAGGAAACATAGATATTATTGCTATAACAGAGACCTGGCTCAATCTGAAAGATAGAGAGATGCCCTCTGAATGTCACATACAAGGCTATAAATTATTCCACACTGACAGGGTCAACAGGAAAGGTGGTGGAGTAGCGATGTATGTCAGAGACAATTTAAATTGTTGTGTTAGACAAGATATTAAATTAGAAGCGTCAGCCACTGAATCTGTTTGGTTACAGCTTCTCGAGGGCCGAGAAAAACTAATTTTGGGTGTGATTTACAGGGCCCCAAATCTTGATAGGGAGTGCAGTAAACTTCTATGGGACGAAATTCGTAAGGCATCTACATACGAAAATGTTGTGCTAATGGGAGATTTCAACTATAGACAGATTGACTGGAGCAATTTGACAGGAAATTTAGAGTCAGGTGACTTTCTTGATACGATCCAGGATTGTTTTTTAAAACAGTTTGTGACAGAGCCAACTAGGGGAAATAACCTCCTTGACTTGGTTCTTGCCAGTAGGGAAACACTAATTAATAATCTTGAGGTTAATGATGAGCTTGGGGAAAGTGATCACAAATCACTCAGTTTTAATATATCATGGAATTCCCCTAATAATGGCAATCAAGTCTCCGTCCCTGACTTTTGCTTGGCTGATTTCATAGGCCTGAAAAATTACTTAGGTGGGCTGAACTGGAATGACCTGACTAAGGGTCAGGTAGGTGGTGATGGTTGCCGATATGATGCTTTCCAGGGCATAGTTCTAGCTGCTCAGTCAAATTATGTTCCAAATAGGGAAATCAGATCAAACAAAAATGATCCTAAATGGATGAACAATAGATTAAAATATCTGATTGGTCAAAAGAGAGGCATATATAGGCTAATCAAAAGAGGAGAGGGGCAATTGAGAAATCGATATATTCAGTTAAAGAGAGAAATAAAAAAGGGAATTAGAAAAGCAAAAAGAGATTATGAGGTTAAAGTTGCAAGAGAATCGAAGACTAACCCAAAAGGATTCTTTCAGGTATACAGAAGTAAGATCAGGGACAAGATAGGCCCACTCAAAAGTTCCTCGGGTCAGCTCACTGACAGTGATAAGGAAATGTGTAGAATTTTTAACACATACTTCCTCTCAGTTTTTACACAGGAGGATACCAGCGATATTCCAGTAATGATAAATTATGTAGAACAGGACGATAATAAACTGTGCACTATTAGGGTCACAAGTGACATGGTCCTTAGGCAAATAGATAAATTAAAACCTAACAAATCCCCAGGCCCTGATGAACTGTATGCAAGGGTTCTAAAGGAATGTAAAGAGGAGCTTAGCACACCTTTGGCTAATCTTTTCAACATATCACTACAAACTGGCATGGTGCCAGATAAGTGGAAAATGGCAAATGTGATACCTATTTTCAAAACAGGTGACAGGTCCTTAGCTTCGAACTATAGACCAATAAGCCTAACCTCCATAGTGGGAAAATTTATGGAATCAATAATTGCCGAGGCAGTTCGTAGCCACCTTGAAAAGCATAAATTAATCAACGAATTTCAGCATGGTTTTACAAAGGGGCGTTCCTGCCTTACGAATTTATTAACTTTTTTCACTAAGGTATTTGAGGAGGTAGATCATGGTAATGAATATGATATTGTGTATATGGACTTCAGTAAGGCTTTTGACAGGGTCCCACATCAGAGACTATTGAGGAAAATTAAAGCACATGGAATAGGAGGAGAAATTTTTTCCTGGATAGAGGGATGGTTGACAAATAGGCAGCAGAGAGTTTGCATAAATGGGGAGAAATCAGAGTGGGGAAGTGTCACGAGCGGTGTTCCACAGGGGTCAGTGTTGGGCCCCCTGCTGTTCACAATCTACATAAACGACATAGATGAGGGCATAAAGAGCGACATCGGCAAGTTTGCCGATGACACCAAAATAGGCCGTCGAATTCATTCTGACGAGGACATTCGAGCACTCCAGGAAGATTTGAATAGACTGATGCAGTGGTCGGAGAAGTGGCAGATGCAGTTTAATATAGACAAATGCAAAGTTCTAAATGTTGGACAGGACAATAACCATGCCACATATAAACTAAATAATGTAGATCTTAATATTACGGATTGCGAAAAAGATTTAGGAGTTCTGGTTAGCAGTAATCTGAAACCAAGACAACAGTGCATAAGTGTTCGCAATAAAGCTAATAGAATCCTTGGCTTCATATCAAGAAGCATAAATAATAGGAGTCCTCAGGTTGTTCTTCAACTCTATACATCCTTGGTTAGGCCTCATTTAGATTATGCTGCACAGTTTTGGTCACCTTATTACAGAATGGATATAAATTCTCTGGAAAATGTACAAAGGAGGATGACAAAGTTGATCCCATGTATCAGAAACCTTCCCTATGAGGATAGACTAAGGGCCCTGAATCTGCACTCTCTAGAAAGACGTAGAATTAGGGGGGATATGATTGAGGTGTATAAATGGAAGACAGGAATAAATAAAGGGGATGTAAATAGTGTGCTGAAAATATCTAGCCTAGACAGGACTCGCAGCAATGGTTTTAAGTTGGAAAAATTCAGATTCAGGAAGGATATAGGTAAGTACTGGTTTGGTAATAGAGTTGTGGATGAGTGGAACAAACTCCCAAGTACCGTTATAGAGGCCAGAACGTTGTGTAGCTTTAAAAATAGGTTGGATAAATACATGAGTGGATGTGGGTGGGTGTGAGTTAGACCTGATAGCTTGTGCTACCAGGTCGGTTGCCGTGTTCCTCCCTTAAGTCAATGTGACCTGACCTGACTAGGTTGGGTGCATTGGCTTAAGCCGGTAGGAGACTTGGACCTGCCTCGCATGGGCCAGTAGGCCTTCTGCAGTGTTCCTTCGTTCTTATGTTCTTATGAGTATAGCTGGCAAAGTGTATGGTAGAGTTATTATTGAAAGAATTAAGAGTAAGACGGAGAATAGGATAGCAGATGAACAAGGAGGCTTTAGGAAAGGTAGGGGGTGTGTGGACCAGGTGTTTACAGTGAAACATATTAGTGAACAGTATTTAGATAAGGCTAAAGAGCTCTTTGTAGCATTTATGGATTTGGAAAAGGCGTATGACAGGGTGGATAGGGGGGCAATGTGGCAGATGTTGCAGGTGTATGGTGTAGGAGGTAGGTTACTGAAAGCAGTGAAGAGTTTTTACGAGGATAGTGAGGCTCAAGTTAGAGTAAGTAGGAAAGAGGGAAATTATTTCCCAATAAAAGTAGGCCTTAGACAAGGATGTGTGATGTCACCGTGGTTGTTTAATATATTTATAGATGGGGGTTGTAAGAGAAGTAAATGCGAGGGTCTTGGCAAGAGGCGTGGATTTAAAAGATAAAGAATCACACATAAACTGGGAGTTGTCACAGTTGCTCTTTGCTGATGACACTGTCCTCTTGGGAGATTCTGAAGAGAAGTTGCAGAGATTGGTGGATGAATTTGGTAGGGTGTGCAAAAGAAGATAATTGAAAGTGAATACAGGAAAGAGTAAGGTTATGAGGATAACAAAAAGATTAGGTGATGAAAGATTGGATATCAGATTGGAGAGAGAGAGAGTATGGAGGAGGTGAATGTATTCATATATTTGGGAGTGGACGTGTCAGCAGATGGGTCTATGAAAGATGAGGTGAATCATAGAATTGATGAGCGGAAAAGGGTGAGTGGTGCACTTAGGAGTCTGTGGAGACAAAGAACTTTGTCCTTGGAGGCAAAGAGGGGAATGTATGAGAGTATAGTTTTACCAACGCTCTTATATGGGTGTGAAGCATGGGTGATGAATGTTGCAGCGAGGAGAAGGCTGGAGGCAGTGGAGATGTCATGTCTGAGAGCAATATGTGGTGTGAATATAATACAGAGAATTCGTAGTTTGGAAGTTAGGAGGAGGTGCGGGATTACCAAAACTGTTGTCCAGAGGGCTGAGGAAGGGTTGTTGAGGTGGTTCGGACATGTGGAGAGAATGGAGCGAAACAGAATAACTTCAAGAGTGTATCAGTCTGTAGTGGAAGGAAGGCGGGGTAGGGGTCGGCCTAGGAAAGGTTGGAGGGAGGGGGTAAAGGAGGTTTTGTGTGCGAGGGGCTTGGACTTCCAGCAGGCATACGTGAGCGTGTTTGATAGGAGTGAATGGAGACAAATGGTTTTTAATACTTGACGTGCTGTTGGAGTGTGAGCAAAGTAACATTTATGAAGGGGTTCAGGGAAACCTGCAGGCCGGACTTGAGTCCTGGAGATGGGAAGTACAGTGCGTGCACTCTGAAGGAGGGGTGTTAATGTTGCAGTTTAAAAACTGTAGTGTAAAGCACCCTTCTGGCAAGACAGTGATGGGGTGAATGATGGTGAGAGTTTTTCTTTTTCGGGCCACCCTGCCTTGGTGGGAATCGGCCAGTGTGATAATAAAAAAAAATAAAAATATATATATGTAGTATGTTGGTAGACAGCAACCACCCAGGGAGGTACTTCCGTCCTGCCAAGTGAGTGTAAAACGAAAGCTTGTAATTGTTTTACATGATGGTAGGATTGCTGGTGTCTTTTCTGTCTCATAAACATGCAAGATTTCAGGTACGTCTTGCTACTTCTACTTACACTTAAGTCACACTACAAATACATGAACACATTTACGTATACACACTCATCTAAGTTTTCTCTCATTTTATCTTAATAGTTTATGCTCTTATTGCTTTTCTTTCATATCCATGGGGAAGTGCAATAAGAATCTTTCTTCTGTAAGTCATGAGTGTCGTAAAAGTTAACTAAAATGCCGATGGCAATGGACTGTAACCCCTTTTCCTGTATAGCCTACTTAAAAGAAAAAGAAGAAAATCGTCAAAGTGGGATGTTTGAATGTGCGTGGATGTTGTGCTAATGATAAGGAAGAGATGATTATGGATGTTATGAATGAGAAGAAGCTGGATGTCCTGGCTTTAAGTGAAACAAAGCTGAAGGTGGTGGGAGTGTTTCATTGGGGAGAAATAAATGGGATTAGTTCATGGGTTTTAAATAGAGTTAGAGCTGAAGAAGGAGTAGCAACAATGTTGAAGGGTGAATTATGGCAGGAAAAGAGGGAATATAAATATATAAATTCAAGGATTATGTGGAGTAAAATAAGAGTTGGATGTGAAAAGTGAGTTATAGTAAACATATATGCAACTGGAGAAGAGAGAAATGTAGAGGAGAGAGAGAGATTTTGGGAAATACTGAGTGAGTGCGTTGGGAGTTTGGAACCAAATGAGACAGTACTTGTGGTTGGGGATCTCAGTTCTAAAGTGGGTAAAACTGTTGTGGAAAATCTAGGAAAATCTGGGGTGCCAAGGGTAAATAAAACGGGGAGCCTTTAATTGAGCTATGTGTAGAAAGAGGTTTGGTAATAAGTAATACATAATTTATGAAAAAGAGAATAAATAAGTATACAAGGTATGATACAGCACGTAATGAAAGTAGCTTGTTAGATTATGTATTGGTGGATAAAAGGTTGATGGGTAGGCTCCAGGATGTACATGTTCATGGAGGGGCAACTGATATATCAGATCATTATTTAGTTGTAGCTTCAGTAGATGGAACAAGAGGAAAATGGCAACAGTAAGTAAGGGGGAGGTGAAAGTGTATAAACGAAGGAGGAAGTTAAGGTGAGATATATGCAAATATTGGGAGAAAGGTGGGCTTCCTTAAGTATAAGTAGTGGAGGGGGGGGGTTGGAGAGGGTTGGAATAGCTTTAAAAATGCAATATTAGAATGTGGGGCAGAAGTTTGTGGTTATAGGAGGGTGAGTGCAGGAGGAAAGAGGAGTGATTGGTGGAATGATGAAGTAAAGGGTGTGATAAAAGAGAAAAAGGTAGCTTATGAGAGGTTTTTACAAAGCAGAAGTGTTATAAGAAGAGTAGAATATATGGAGAGTAAAAGAAAGGTGAAGAGAGTGGTGAGAGAGTACAAAAGGAGAGCGAATGATAGAGTGGGAGAGGCACTGTCAATAAATTTTGATGAAAACATGAACAATTTCTGGAGTGAGATAAACAAGAAAGTCTAGGGAACGAATGAATAAGTCAGTTAAAAACAGAGTGAGGAAGTTAGTAGATTGGCTAGATGGCGGGAATCCTTTGAGAAACTTTTAAACGTCGACGAAGAAAGGGAGGCGGTAATTTCATGTACTGGCCAGGGAGGTATACCATCTTGTAGGAGTGAAGAAGAGCAGGATGTGAGTGTGGGAGATAAGATAAGATAAGATTTCGTTCGGATTTTTAACCCCGGAGGGTTAGCCACCCAGGATAACCCAAGAAAGTCAGTGCGTCATCGAGGACTGTCTAACTTATTTCCATTGTGGTCCTTAATCTTGTCCCCCAGGATGCGACCCACACCAGTCGACTAACACCCAGGTACCTATTTGCTGCTAGGTGAACAGGACAACAGATGTAAGGAAACGTGTCGAAATGTTTCCACCCGCCGGGAATCGAACCCGGGCCCTCCGTGTGTGAAGCGGGAGCTTTAGCCACCAGGCCACCGAGAGGTGTACAAGCATTACGTAGAATGAAAGGGGGTAAAGCAGCTGAAACATGGGGATCATGACAGAAATGTTAAAAGCAGGGGGAGATAAAGTGTTGGAGGGGTTGGTATTTTTGTTTAATAAATGTATGAAAGAGGGGAAGGTACCTAGGGATTGGCGGAGAGCATTTATAGTCTCTTTATATAAAGGAAAGGGGGACAAAAGAGATTGCAAAAATTAAAAGGGAGTAAGTTTACTGGGTATACCCGGGAAAGTGTACGGTAGGGTTATTATTGAAAGAATTAGAGGTAAGACAGAGAGTAGGATTACAACTGAGCAAGGAGGCTTTAGAGTGGATAGAGGATGTGTAGATCAAGTGTTTACGTTGAAGATATATGCGAACAGTATTTAGATAAAGGTAGGGAAGTTTTCATTGCATTTACAGATATAGGAAAGGTATGTGATTGAGTGGATAGGGGAGCATTGTGGCAGATTTTTGCAAGAATATGGAATAGGTATTAAGTTACTAAATGCTGTAAAGAGTTCTTATGAGGGTAGTGGGGCTCAGGTTATTTTTTGTAGAAGAGAGGGAGACTACTTCCCAATAAAAGTAGGTCTTATACAGGGATGTGTAATGTCACCATGGTTGTTTAATATATTTATAGATGGGGTTGTAAAAGAAGTAAATGCTAGGGTGTTCGGGAGAGGGGTGGGATTAAATTATGGGGAATCAAATACAAAATGGGAAGTGACACAGTTACTTATTACTGATGATACTGTGCTTATGGAAGATTCTAAAGAGAAGTTGCAAAGATTAGTGGACGAGTTTGGGAGGGTGTGTAAAGGTAGAAAGTTGAGAGTGAACAACGATAAGAGTAAGGTGATGAGGGTATCAAATGATTTAGATAAAGAAAAATTGGATATCACACTGGAGAGAGGGAGTATAGGAGAAGTAAATGTTTTCAGATATTGGGAGTTGACTTGTCAGTGGATGTGGTTATGATGGATTAGGTTAACCATAGAAATGATGAAGAAAAAAGGTGAGTGGTGTGTTGAGGTATATGTGGAGACAAAAAACATTATCCATGGAGGCAAAGAAGGGAATGTACGAAAATATAGTTTTACCAACACACTTATTTGGGTGTGAAGCTTGGGTTGCAAATGCTGCAGCAAGAAGGCGGCAGGAGGCAGTGGAGATGTCCTGTTTAAGGGTAATGTGTGGTGTAAATATTATGCAGAGAATTCGGAGTGTGGAAATTAAAATGAGGTGTGGAGTTACTAAAAGTATTAGTCGGAGGGCTGAAGAGGAGTTGTTGAGATGGTTTGGTCATTTAGAGAGAATTTATCAAAGTAGAAAGATTTGGAGAGCATATAAATCTGTAGGGGAAGGAAGGCGGGGTACGGGTCGTCCTCGAAAAGATAGATATGTTGAATATTGCTGTTAGGGGTACACATAGCACCTCTGCTCTCTCTCTCTCGGGATGCATGGAGAGATGTTATCCAGACCCACCACCTTTGAGATGCCTAGTTTAATTAGCAGCTCTTTGATTGTGTGTATTGTGTCCAACTCTTGTTGGTGTATCCCACCGCTCTAGCTTTGTAGAGTCTTTTCTGTCTCCACTGTAAATACTTCTTCAAATCTTACGTTAAGCTCTTCACACACTTCTCAGTCATTTCTTTTGATCTCCCGTCCTACCTTCCTCAGCCTGATTACGTCGTCCTTGACTGTTGTTTTCCTCCTGATGTGTCTTGTCTGTACAACAGTTTCGGGATCAGACATGGCTTTCACCGGTATGTCATTTTCATACTGGCGCTGGGTCTCCCTCATAATCTGTGCATATTCATTTCTGGTTCTTAGACTAATCTCCTTTGCCTTCTATAATTTTTTCCATTCCGTAGTGCACTTAGTTTTGGCCTCTCTACATCTCTAGGTGAACCAAGGGCTCGTCCTGGCCTTCCCATTATTTCTGTTGCCCTTGTATACGAACCTCTCCTCTGCTTCCTTACATTTTGTTGTCACAAATTCCTCATGTCTGTGTAGTCCCTTCTTTTGTAGTTTGGTTTTTCCCATTCTGTTCTACTGGCTTCCCTCTCTACTTGTAATTCTACTACGAATTCGAAGCTCAGGACCATGTGATTACTAACTTTGATGTCCTCATTGTCTGAACTACTCGAGGTGAATACTAGGTCCAGTCCTGCTGATTCGTCGTCTTCTATTTGGTAGTGTCTCTAACGTGTTGATGCATGAGGTTTTCCAGTACCACCTCCATCATGTAAGACCTCCACGTTTCTGGACCATCGTGTAGCTCCAGGTTTTCTTAATCAATTTCCTTGTGATTGAAGTCACTCAGCACTAGTACTTTTGCCCTGCCTGCTTGGGCCCTTCCGGCCACCTCAGCCAGTTTGTCAACCATTGCTCTGTTGCTCTTCTCATATTACTTGTCTTGGCATCCTGCTATTATGTGGTGGGTTATGCATCACTGCAATCACCACCTTGGGACCTCCAGTCTGAAATGTTTCTATTATGTAGTTCCTTGCTTCTCCTCTCTCTCCTCTTTCCAATTCTTCAAAACCGGACAGGTTTTTGATGAGTAATGCAACTCCTTCACCCTGTCTATTCCCTCTATCTTTCCTCAGGATCTTTTATATACAGTTGGAAAAATTGCATGTGTCGTCATTCCCATAAGCTTGGTTTATGTGACAGCTATGATGCCTGGTGATGCATCTGTGATTTTTTCATGCCACACCTCCCATTTACATGCTAATCTATCAGCGCTGGTGTACCATACCTTCAATTTCCTCTCCAGCACTGTCTTCTGTGGGGTTTATGGGGGTTGGGGGAGCAAGAAACTTGGCAGTGTGCTATGAGAATCAACTGCTAGAGTTGGGTGGGGGCTGTGAGTGTGGAGTGTGGTTAGTTTCATGATAATATGTTTGGTTGAGAGGTTCTGTGGTTCTGTGAGTGGTTGCACTTGCTGCTCCTCCCGACTCCGATTGTCCCATACTGACACCAGCCTTGTCTCTCTTTCTTACCTCTTTTATCTTTGTCTCCTCTCAGTTTCCGTCATTCTCTTCTCATTCAGTCGTAATCTAGGTAAACCCTCTGGTGTGTTGCTGATTCCTTTAGCAATGGTTTCTACTGCAGGATCATGTTTGGCACCATTTCTGGCTTAAAAATCAATCTGACTGACCGATTTCTTTCCCTCGAGAATTCCCCTATTCTCTGAAAATTTATCAGCACAGTCATGTCCTTCTCTCCCATTTCTTTGATAGTATTTTCAATCTCTTTTTTCTCTTTCCACTGTCTTTCATCTTATGTCCTCATTTCAGTCTCCTGAAGCCCATGAATAAAAACTTATCTCTCCCTCTCCTCTTGCCATTACTTTTCCCTCTGCATCTCTGGGTCCCATTTAAACATAGCCATTGCCTCCTTATTATTCCTTGGATCTCCCTGTGGCTTGACTGCACATCTCCAGGGGGTCTATCACCTTCTCTACCTGCACCCTCCCCTCCCCCCTCACTGCTACTTCTTTGTCCAGCAGCATGCACTTTCATTCCACGACATTTCCCGGTGGCCGGATAGGGCTTAGTTCCTTCCTTTTCTTCAGGCCTCTTGTTAGATGTTAGTGTACCTGCTCCTGATGCCATGTCCCTTCTGTTCATAGGCACTATATCTTCAGCATTTTCAGTTCATGTGCCAGGTTCTGTATCCTGGCTTCTGCAGCTCCAGCTCGATGCTCACACTTCCTGTTATCTGCCTGCATCCTCTTCTCCATTTTTGCAATACTGTTACCTAGCTTGGTTTCCCACTTTTGTTCCATCCTTCTCCATAATTCGTCCACTCATTTTTCCTTTTCAGGCCCATCTTTCTCTGTTTCCCTAAGTCTTCGACCTCCCCTCTGGGTTCCCAATTTTTTTTGTAATGATATAGTTGTGTGTGTATGTGTACTCACCTAGTTGTACTCACCTAGTTGAGGTTGCAGGGGTCGAGTCCAAGCTCCTGGCCCCGCCTCTTCACTGGTCGCTACTAGGTCACTCTACCTGAACCATGAGCTTTATCGTACCTCTGCTTAAAGCTATGTATGGATCCTGCCTCCACTACATCGCTTCCCAAACTATTCCACTTCCTGACTACTCTGTGGCTGAAGAAATACTTCCTAACATCCCTTTGATTCATCTGTGTCTTCAGCTTCCAACTGTGTCCAGGTGTTGCTGTGTCCAGTCTCTGGAACATCCTGTCTTTGTCCACCTTGTCAATTCCTCTCAGTATTTTGTAAGCCGTTATCATGTCCCCCCTATCTCTCCTGTCCTCCAGTGTCGTCAGGTTGATTTCCTTTAACCTCTCATCATAGGACATACCTCTTAACTCTGGGACTAGTCTTGTTGCAAACCTTTGCACTTTCTCTAGTTTCTTTACATGCTTGGCTAGGTGTGGGTTCCAAACTGGTGCCGCATACTCCAATATGGGCCTAACATACACGGTGTACAGGGTCCTGAACGATTCCTTATTAAGATGTCGGAATGCTGTTCTGAGGTTTGCCAGGCGCCCATATGCTGCAGCAGTTATTTGGTTGATGTGCGCTTCAGGAGATGTGCCTGGTGTTATACTCACCCCAAGATCTTTTTCCTTGAGTGATGTTTGTAGTCTCTGGCCCCCTAGACTGTACTCCGTCTGCGGTCTTCTTCGCCCTTCCCCAATCTTCATGACTTTGCACTTGGTGGGATTGAACTCCAGGAGCCAGTTGCTGGACCAGGTCTGCAGCCTATCCAGATCCCTTTGTAGTTCTGCCTGGTCTTCGATCGAATGAACTCTTCTCATCAACTTCACGTCATCTGCAAACAGGGACACCTCGGAGTTTATTCCTTCCGTCATGTCGTTCACAAATACCAGAAACAGCACTGATCCTAGGACGGCCTCCTGTGGGACCCCGCTGGTCACAGGTGCCCACTCTGACACCTCACCACGTACCATTACTCGCTGCTGTCTTCCTGACAAGTATTCCCTGATCCATTGCAGTGCCTTCCCTGTTATCCCTGCTTGGTCCTCCAGTTTTTGCACTAATCTCTTGTGTGGTACTGTGTCAAACGCCTTCTTGCAGTTCAAGAAAATGCAATCCACCCACCCCTCTCTCTCTTGTCTTACTGCTGTCACCATATCATAGAACTCCAGTAGGTTTGTGACACAGGATTTCCCGTCTCTGAAACCATGTTGTCTGCTGGCGATGAGATCATTCCTTTCTAGATGTTCCACCATTCTTCTCCTGACAATCTTTTCCATGATTTTGCATGCTATACATGTCAGTGACACTGGTCTGTAGTTTAGTGCTTCATGTCTGTCTCCTTTTTTAAAGATTGGGACCACATTTGCTGTCTTCCAAGCCTCAGGCAATCTCCCTGTTTCGATAGATGTATTGAATATTGTTGTTAGGGGTACACATAGCGCCTCTGCTCCCTCTCTCAGGACCCATGGAGAGATGTTATCTGGCCCCATTGCCTTTGAGGTATCTAGCTCACTCAGAAGCCTCTTCACTTCTTCCTCGGTTGTGTGTACTGTGTCCAGCACATGGTGGTGTACCCCACCTCTCCGTCTTTCTGGAGCCCCTTCTGTCTCCTCTGTTAACACTTCTTTGAATCTCTTGTTGAGTTCCTCACATACTTCACGGTCATTTCTTGTTGTCTCTCCTCCTTCCTTCCTTAGCCTGATTACCTGGTCCTTGACGGTTGTTTTCTTCCTGATGTGGCTGTATAACAGCTTTGGGTCAGATTTGGCTTTTGCTGCTATGTCGTTTTCATATTGACGCTGGGCCTCCCTTCTTATCTGTGCATATTCGTTTCTGGCTCTACGACTGCTCTCCTTATTCTCCTGGGTCCTTTGCCTTCTATATTTCTTCCATTCCCTAGCACACTTGGTTTTTGCCTCCTTGCATCTTTGGGTGAACCATGGGCTCATCCTGGCTTTTTCATTATTCCTGTTACCCTTGGGTACAAACCTCTCCTCAGCCTCCTTGCACATTGTTGCTACATATTCCATCATCTCATTAAATGGCTTCCCTGCCAGTTCTCTGTCCCACTGAACCTCATTCAGGAAGTTCCTCATTCCTGTGTAGTCCCCTTTCCTGTAGTTTGGTTTCATTTGTCCTGGCCTTCCTGCTTCCCCCTCCACTTGTAGCTCTACTGTGTATTCAAAGCTCAAAACCACATGATCGCTGGCCCCAAGGGGTCTTTCATATGTGATGTCCTCAATATCTGCACTACTCAAGGTGAATACTAAGTCCAGTCTTGCTGGTTCATCCTCTCCTCTCTCTCTTGTAGTGTCCCTTACGTGTTGGTACATGAAGTTTTCCAGTACCACCTCCATCATCTTAGTCCTCCATGTATCTTGGCCCCCATGTGGCTCCAAGTTCTCCCATTCGATCTCCTTGTGGTTAAAGTCACCCATGATCAGGAGCTTTGCCCTGCATGCATGAGCTCTTCTGGCCACTGCAGCCAGTGTGTCAACCATCGCTCTATTGCTCTCGTCATACTCTTGCCTTGGCCTCCTGCTGTTCTGTGGTGGGTTATACATCACTGCAATTATCACCTTGGGACCACCAGAGTGAAGCGTTCCCGCTATGTAATCACTTTCTTCTCCGCTGTCTCCTCTCTCCAGCTCATCAAAATTCCATCGGTGTTTGATCAGCAATGCCACTCCTCCACCCCCCCTGTTCCTTCTGTCTTTTCTCAGGATCTGGTATCCCGCTGGAAAGATGGCATCTGTTATCATACCTGTAAGCTTGGTTTCTGTGATCGCTATAATGTCTGGTGATGCCTCTTTGACTCTTTCGTGCCACTCCTCCCACTTGTTTGTTATTCCATCAGCGTTTGTGTACCATACCTTCAGTTTCCTTTCCAACACTGTGGTTTGGGGGGCCTGTGAGGGTGGGAGACCTGGTAGCATACTGTGGGATTCTATGGTTGGGGGTTGGGTGGAAGCTGTGGGTATGGATTGTATTGTGTGTTGGGATGGTGTGATATGTTGTGGGGTTCTGAGGATAGTTGTGTGTGTGCTTGCCCTTGCTGCTCTGTTCTGCTCTGACTGACCTCTGCTGGTTCCTTCCTTGTCTCCTTTCCTAGCTCCTTTCGCTTTTTTGTCCTCTCCCTCAGCTGCTGTCTCTCTGTTCATGTTCTGTCTCTGTCTAGGAACACCTTCTTGTACTCTTCCAAGCTTTTCAACCGTGGTTTCTCTTGGAGGATCCTGTTCTGCACTACTTCTGTCCTGAGAATCAGCTTGATCGGTCGGTTTCTCCCCTTCAAGTACCCCCCTATTCTCTGAAAATTTACAATCTCATCCATGTCTTCTCCCCCTATTTCCGTGATAATTTTCTCAATCTCCTTTCTTTCTTCCTGCCGTCTTTCAGTGTGTGTCCTTTCCTCTCTCTCCCGAAGCCCATGGATAATCACTGATTTTGCCCTTTCCTCCTCCCATTGCCTCTCCCTCTGTGACTCTGGTTCCTGTCTGTATGTGGTCATTTTCTCCCTTGATTTTTCCATTGGCTCTTGGTAGCATGGTTGTGCCTCAGCATTCGACTTATCTCCCTCTCTATCTGCACCCATCTGCTCTTCCCTTCCGCTCCCTGGCCCTTCTTTGCAGGCTGATATGACCTTAGCATAATTCATATCTCCCTTCCTGTTCAGCCTCTCAGCTTCGTATGGTATGTCTTCTCTGGTTACTACCCCTGAGACTTGCTTCAGCCTGTTTACCTCAAATTCTAGGACCTTTACCCTGGCTACTGCAGTTTCGACTTGTGCCTCCCAATTCTTCGTCTCCTTCTCCAACCTCTTTTCCTATTTCACAGAGAGCTCTTTCTCTATTTTTTTAGAAAGCTCTCCTAATTTTCTCTCCTATTCTTGCTCTATCCTTTTCCACTGTTCCTCCATTCATTCCTCCCTACCAGTACCATTGTCATCTGATCCCTGATTCCTGCGAGTCCCAACCATTTTTTTTTTTGTGTGAAAGAGAGAGAGAAAGAAAAAAAAGAAAAAGGGGGAGAGAGTGAGAGAGAGGGAGAGAGAGAAGGGGAGCCTAGAAGGAGGGGAAAAGAAGGGTAAAAGGGGGAGAAAGTAAGAGAGAGGGAAAAGGTAAGAGAGAGGGGGGGAGTGACAAGGGAAGAGGGAGAGAATAGAAGAGGAAGAGAGAGAGGGAGAGAGAGGAAGAGAGAGAAAGTGAGAGGAAGAGAGAGAGGATGAGAGAAAGGGAGAGAGAGAGAGAGAGAGAGAGAGAGAGAGAGAGAGAGAGAGAGAGAGAGAGAGAGAGAGAGAGAGATAGAGGAGGGAGAGAGATGGGGGGGGAAAGGAAGGGTTATAGTGTCACTTCACAGGAAGGTGTGAAATCCTGTATATATGTACTCACTTAATTGTACTCACCTAGTTGAGGTTGCGGGGGTCGAGTCCGAGCTCCTGGCCCCGCCTCTTCACTGATCGCTACTAGGTCACTCTCCCTGAGCCGTGAGCTTTATCGTACCTCTGCTTAAAGCTATGTATGGATCCTGCCTCCACTACATCGCTTGTGTGTTTGTGTGTGTGTGTGTGTGTGTGTGTGTGTGTGTGTGTGTGTGTGTGTGTGTGTGTGTGCTACAGCTATTCAATTGCCTAACAGCAGAGTTGTTCTCACCTAGTGTGTGTGGATATGTTTATGTAAACAGTCCTTATTTCCCACGTATGTACTACATATGTATTGTATATGTACCCGATCTCTTGGTTCCCACTGTACTCTTATGCATTTAAAATTACGTTCAAAAATAAATACACTAGGCTTCGCCTACATGCCGCTACCTCTAAATTCTATTATATACCAGTAAATGCTGCTTATTCTAATTCTGATAGCTCGAGGAGAGTGACCCCCAATTCCAGCTAGAGACAGGTACTATTGACCCCATGCAACTCAAACTAGGTGAATATTACTTGCGGCTGGCAGTGCAGTAACGTTGCTGGTCTGTCCTGTCTCCCAGAAGTTGAAGTTTGATGCTTCTCGGTAATTTTTCCACTAACTTCCTGTATGCACTATAGTCTCTACCTCTTCTAATTTTTTCACTCACACACTGTATTTACTGACACATCTATACATATCTCTTATCTCCCTGGTCTTGAGTCGCACTTATTCTTCAAATACTCCACTGCGTTATTATGGCAACACTATTTAGGCCTGACACAACCGTTCACCCTTCCAACGGCCCCCAATAACACTCAGCCACTAATTTCCTTTGTTTTCTTTTCTGTGATCACTTATATTTCCTTTTTACGGGGCTTAAGTGATTATATGCACTCTTATGCGTGCACACACCTATATCCCACACTATTCCTTACGGCACAGTCAGAAATTACCACCAAAACACGAGCTCAAACCGCGTGACTCCTCCACAAGTGTGTGTGTGTGTGTGTGTGTGTGTACAGTTCTATATCAAGTTTACCTATCTTTATTTGATAATTACTTATAATTGTCATTAAATATGTGCTGAACTCTCATTAGTTAATGGTCGTGTAAATAATGACCAGTTATGAAAACTGGTTCAGAAACTAACAGCATTGCTACAGTGTTACAACCCCTGAATGGGTTGCAATGTATATTATGAATATATATGTATATGTATATAATTATTACCTTTTCATATAATTTTATATTGCTTATATTTGTGTTAATAGCTAAATCGTGAAAATATTGCTTTACATTATTATTTGACTTAGTTATGTTGTTAGGTAGGATGTAACACATACATTATGTGCTCAAAGTTCAAGTCTTGATTGTCTAACTACTGTAATTATCCCTCTTTGCTCGTTTCCCTGCCGGCTTCTGTTGCTGAGCTGCAGCTGTCCTCAGAGCTATCACGTGATCGAGGAGGGGGGTTGTCCACACCTCGCCTGAAGTATTCAGTCTGGTCTAGACTCTCTTGGTTGTTGGACGTATCCCTGACAAGTGCCTAAATCTCCCTTATTGGCTCTTATTGGAAGATCGTCTCTGTCTCATTATTATTCTTGTTAGTTCTGGAGACTCTGTTCACAGAACTTTGGATAGACTTAGAGATTTTCGACGTTGTACTGAGGTTGTGTGTCGCATAGACACTCTGAGTAACTCGGGTCCTGAGCTGTAGCTTCTGACCTAATTTGTACTGGTATCTGTGTATTGTCACAGTCGGGTATTTTCTTATGCTGAACTTAGATTCAGTAGTATGGGAGCTTTGTGACTTTTGTGGAGGATCTGCTGATGGTCCCTACTAGCTGTCTTTATATTATCTCCTTGTTCCTGATTGTGTCGCAGTTGCTTGTTTTATTGCTATTGGGCTTAGCATTCTTTTTATTGTTCAAGCAGACTGTTCTGACTGCCAGTTGGTCAAGAAGTTAGTTTATTTGAGGACTTTGTCAGTCACTTATTTAAGTCTAGTCGAGTCGTGAGACATAGTGAACTACTTGGAGTACTTACACACATACACACAAACTTACTTGTACATATTTATAATATCTTTTTAAATGTTAATGTACCAGATGGTACTTAAGAATTATAAATGTGATATGTGCTTTCAGCACAATAATACAGTACACAAGAGAAGTGATTAATATTTTGATTACTGTGATTAATTTAATTTAATTTGAAAATATACGCCTAGACAACTTTAATAAAGTTATTAAATCTAGTTAGTAGCCTACCAGTTGTAATCCTGAAGCACTAATAATTCATACTTAATTCTAATGGATAATTGGACAAGGATACTGACTACTTGTTACGAAAACCCAGTAACAGGCTGGATGCTAGAAGGGCAGTACTTTCTAGTATTCACTGGAGATCTCTAAGCTTTTAGAATCGCGTTTTTTGTAACATACAGATTTAGATAATAGCTCCTTTAATAACAATAAGACATATCACTTTCCTTGAAGAGCTGGATAACTAACCTTATTAATTTTAGTGACTTTTGTGTATTTCTTTAGTGCTTCTTAAAATAATTATATTATTTTGACTCATAAAATTATTTTTAAGTCTAGAGAAAAAATCTTTTCAACAGATGTTCCTCAGATGGAAATTACTCGTGGAGGTCTGACCGAAGACGACTTTCAAGTGTTGCAAGATGCCGAGGTGTTGCTCATTGATAATGATCTTCTGCCTCAGGTATGATGTTTCAAGTGTTGCAAGATGCCGAGGTGTTGCTCATTGATAATGATCTTCTGCCTCAGGTATGATGTTTCAAGTGTTGCAAGATGCCGAGGTGTTGCTCATTGATAATGATCTTCTGCCTCAGGTATGATGTTTCAAGTGTTGCAAGATGCCGAGGTGTTGCTCATTGATAATGATCTTCTGCCTCAGGTATGATGAACACATCCTAGTAGACACCAAGTATGATGAACACATCCTAGTACACACCAGGTATGATGAACACAACCCAGTACACACCAGGTATGATGAACACATCCTAGCACACACCAGGTATAATGAACACAACCCAGTACACACCAGGTATGATGAACACATTCTAGCACACACCAGGTATGATGAACACATCCTGGTACACAACGGGTATGATGAACACATCCTAGTACACACCAGGTATCATGAACACAACCTAGTACACAACAGGTATGATGTATGATCAACAAAAGCCTAGTACACACCAGGTATGATGAACACAACCTAGTACACACCAGGTATGATGTTTACCTGGAGTTTACCTGGAGAGAGTTCCGGGGGTCAACGCCCCCGCGGCCCGGTCTGTGACCAGGCCTCCTGGTGGATCAGAGCCTGATCAACCAGGCTGTTGCTGCTGGCTGCACGCAAACCAATGTACGAGCCACAGCCCGGCTGGTCAGGAACCGACTTTAGGTGCTTGTCCAGTGCCAGCTTGAAGACTGCCAGGGGTCTGTTGGTAATCCCCCTTATGTATGCTGGGAGGCAGTTGAACAGTCTCGGGCCCCTGACACTTATTGTATGGTCTCTTAACGTGCTAGTGACACCCCTGCTTTTCATTGGGGGGATGGTGCATCGTCTGCCAAGTCTTTTGCTTTCGTAGTGAGTGATTTTCGTGTGCAAGTTCGGTACTAGTCCCTCTAGGATTTTCCAGGTGTATATAATCATGTATCTCTCCCGCCTGCATTCCAGGGAATACAGGTTCAGGAACCTCAAGCGCTCCCAGTAATTAAGGTGTTTTATCTCCGTTATGCGCGCCGTGAAAGTTCTCTGTACATTTTCTAGGTCAGCAATTTCACCTGCCTTGAAAGGTGTTGTTAGTGTGCAGCAATATTCCAGCCTAGATAGAACAAGTGACCTGATCAACAAAAGCCTAGTACACACCAGGTATGATGAACACAAGCTAGTACACACCAGGTATAATGTATGATCAACAAAAGCCTAGTACACACCAGGTATGATGAACACAACCTAGTACACACCAGGTATGATGAACACAACCTAGCACACACCAGGTATGATGACCAGATCTTACTATGCCTCAGGTATGATGAACACAACCTATCACACACCAGGTATGATGACCAGATCTTACTATGCCTCAGGTATGATGAACACAACCTAGTACACACCAGGAATGATGAACACAACCTAGCACACACCAGGTATGATGACCAGATCTTACTATGCCTCAGGTATGATGAACACAACCTATCACACACCAGGTATGATGACCAGATCTTACTATGCCTCAGGTATGATGAACACAACCTAGTACACACCAGGAATGATGAACACAACCTAGCACATACCAGGAATGATGAACACAACCTAGCACACACCAGGTATGATGACCAGATCTTACTATGCCTCAGGTATGATGAACACTTTCCTAAATTCACATAATCTCTGTATTGATGATGCTATCTGGTTGTTGATGCTGAAGTTGTTATGCTGAAGTTATTGTTCATGCTGATGTTGTTGTTGTGGGGATTTTTGTGATTCCCCAGAACCATTATACTCACCCCCAGTTGGGACATGTAAGGGGAAGGGACAGTGCCTGAGACAGATGCCAATTCTGTAGAGACACTTAAATTTCTAGAATATAACTTAGTCACTAAGCCTTCACAAGTACTGTATTGTACATTACTGCTACATATATTTAGGCTAAGATAAAGATAGTCATTAGCTTAACGTAGTAGTTACACTTCTCAAACACACTAAATGCCTTAGGCACTCCCTTTCCCGCCACAAGGCACCCTGGGGAAGGCCGAGCCCCGGCTACGGCCTCAGTCACATGTCAGCTGTGAGAAGGACGACTTGCCCTACAGGATCTTTGCGCAGGAATTACAATATCATGGCCGAAACACAGACCACTAACCCTACCTAGTCGTGACCCCACATACACACAAGTCTTTATTCTACCCTGTTGTGACCAAACACACACACACACACACACACACACACACACACACACACACACACACATATGGAAAGCAGGAAGTGGGAGGTGCTAGTCAAAGCAGCAGAGGCTAGGATACAGAGTTTAGAAGAGGAACTGAAAAATCTGAAACAGCCTAAAGAACTAAAGAACATTTTGGGATTGACAACAGAGACTGCTACCTCAGCCACAAATAAGGGGACTGTAGGGAAAGAAGGAGCAAAACTGCATGTAGAAGCTCAATCAGTGGAGACTGTAGTAAATGAAAGAGCTAAGATATATGTGGAAGCCCTAACAGACCACAGCAGAGCCCAAGGAAAGCCGATAAGGGAAAATGACAGGCCCGTGAGCCCAAGTACATTAGCTAGTGAAACTGAAGAAAGGAAAGCTGCAATGGAGGAAATCAAATTGAATGAGGGGATACACAGGGATATGCAGTGGGAGAATGAAAGGGTGAGGTCAGTCTTTGTGTATGGGCTCCAGGAAGTTGAAGGGGAAACATATGAAGCAAGAAAACAAGGGGAAAAAAAGCAATTGAAAGCATCATGAAAGCAATAGGAGAAGACGACATGACCCAGCTGGAAAATTTTCGGAGAATAGGGGGGTTTGTAAAAAAAAGAACCCGGCCAGCGAAAGTGACCTTCAAGGCAGAATCGACTCGGAACAGGATCCTGCAGGAGAAAGCACGATTAAGGGACATGCCAGCATACAGGAAGGTGTATCTCAACCGTGACAGAACACAAGCAGAAAGGCAGAAACAGAGAGAGATGGTACAAAGGCGAAAAGAGGAAAGAGAGGGGATGGAGAAGACACACAGGAGATCCGAGACACAGGAAGATCAAATACAGCCTCCCTCACAACTTCCTATAGAAGCCTCCCAACCAGGTCAACCTCAGTGCAACCAAACACTCTAAACCAAAACACCCATGCCACATCCAATGCCCCCACCCACTGCATTACAAACTCCACCCCCATAGCAACCATCCATAGTTCCTTATCAGGTCTCCCACTTCCCCAACCCCAATACACCTCCCAGACCACAATCTTAGAAAAGAAGTTGAAGGTGTGGTATACAAATGCAGATGGAATAACAAATAAGTATGAAGAGTGGCACGAAAGAATCAAGGAGACATCCCCAGACATAATAGCACTCACAGAAACAAAACTCACCAGAATAATAACAGATTCAATCTTTCCATCCGGATATCAAATCCTCAGGAAAGACAGAGGGAGGAGAGGGGGAGGAGTTGCACTGCTAATTAAAAACCAGTGGGGGTTTGAAAAAATGGAAGGAATGGATGGCACGTGCGAAAGGGACTACTTAGTAGGAACAATCCAGTCTGAGGGACATAAGGTGATAATTGCAGTAATGTACAACCCACCACAGAACTGCAGGAGGCCAAGAGAAGAATACGATGAGAGCAACAGAGCAATGGTCGACACACTAGCCGAGGTGGCCAGGAGAGCACACATGGGGGGAGCAAAGTTACTAGTTATGGGTGATTTCAATCACAAGGAGATTGACTGCGAAAACCTGGAGCCCCATGGGGGTCCCGAAACATGGAGAGCCAAGATGGTGGATGTGGTACTGGAAAACCTCATGCATCAACATGTTAGAGACACTACCAGAGAGAGAGGAGAGGATGAACCAGCAAGACTGGACCTTGTATTCCCCTTGAGTAGTTCTGACATCGAGGATATCATGTATGAAAGGCCCCTAGGAGCTAGTGATCATGTGGTTCTGTGGTTCGACTACATAGTTGAGCTCCAAGTGGAGAGAGCAGCAGGAATAGGGTGGGAAAAACCAAACTACAAAATGGGGAACTACTCAGGCTTGAGGAACTTCTTTCAAGACATTCAGTGAGAGAGGGAACTGACAGGAAAACCAGTACAAGAAATGATGGACTATGTGGCAACAAAATGCAAGGAGGCAGAGGAGAGGTTTGCTCCCAAGGGAAATAATGGGAAGAACAGAACGAGTCCTTGGTTCACCCAAAGGTGTAGGGAGACAAAAACTAGGTGTACTAGAGAATGGAAAAGGTACAGAAGACAGAGAACTCAGGAAAATAAAGAGATTAGCCGAAGAGCCAGAAACGAATATCCACAGATAAGAAGGGAGGCTCAGCGGCAATACGAAAATAACATAGCATCGAAAGTCAAGACTGACCCGAAGCTGTTGTACAGCCACATCAGGAGGAAAACAACAGTCAAGGACCAGGTAATCAGACTGAGGAAGGGTGATGGGGAATTCACAAGAAACGACCGGGAGGTATGTCAGGAGCTCAACACAAGATTTAAAGAAGTATTTACATTGGAAACCAGTAGGACTCCAGGAAATCAGAGAAGGGGGGTGCACCAGCAAGTGCTGGATGAGGTACATATAACCAAGGAGGAGGTGAAGAAG
>NC_091351.1:21201746-21274246 GCF_038502225.1 Cherax quadricarinatus | reverse complement strand
AATAAAACGCCTCAGAGGAAGCAGATGGAGACTCAGTGGGAGGAGGAAAGGGCGAGGTCTGTTTTTGTGTACGGGCTCCAAGAAGCCAAGGGGGCCAACTTTGAAGAAATAAAACAGGAGGAGAAAAAAATGATTGAAGGCATCATGAAAACAATAGGGGAGGGCAATATGACCCAGGTGACAAATTTTCAGAGAATTGGGTGGTTTGCAAGTGGAAGGATACGGCCTGTCAGAGTAACTTTCAAGGAAGAAACAGTTCGAACCAGGATTCTGCAAGAGAAAGCAAGACTGAGGGACAAAGAGGGGTACCAGAGAGTATACCTCGACCGCGACAGAACACAAGAAGAAAGGACTACACTGAAAGAGTGGGTACAGAGACGCAAGGAGGAACGAGAAGCAATGAAAATGAGCAGGACCCAGACACAGGAGGAAGGGCAAACACACCCCACAGAATCTCCCACCAAAAGACTCCACCCGCGACATTCCCAACGCAACTGAGCAACCTATACTACAACCCACTCACTATTCCCTCTGCCACCAACCCCCATATCACAAACCTCACCCCAACAGCTGTCCCTTATGGGCATTCTGACCCCACCCCCATCAACACAAACCCCACCTACACCACAGCCCCATATAGGCCCCCACCAAGGCTCTCGCTCCCCCAACCCCAATATACTTGCATGACCACAATGATAGAAAAGAAACTAAAGGTTTGGTACACAAACGCGGATGGAATAACGAATAAACATGAGGAGTGGAATGAAAGAATCAGTGAAAAATCCCCAGACATCATAGCAGTCACAGAAACAAAACTCGCTGAGACAATAACAGACACAATCTTCCCAACAGGATATCAGATCCTGAGGAAAGATAGAAGGAGTAGAGGGGGAGGAGGGGTTGCACTGCTCATAAAACACCAATGGGGATTTGAGGAAATGGAAGGCATGGACATGATTGGAGAAAGAGACTACATTGTAGGTACAATTCAGTCCGGAGAACATAAAGTAGTCATTGGAGTGATGTATAACCCACCACAGAACTGCAGGAGGCCAAGAGAGGAGTACGAAGAAAACAACAGGGTGATGGTGGACACACTGGCTGAGGTGGCAAGAAGAGCTCACTCGAGCAGAGCAAAGTTACTGGTAATGGGCGATTTCAACCACAGGGAGATCGACTGGGAAAACCTGGAGCCACATGGGGGTCCCGAAACATGGAGAGCCAAGATGATGGATGTGGTACTTGAAAACCTCATGCATCAACATGTCAGGGACACAACCAGAGAGAGAGGGGAGGATGAGCCAGCAAGACTGGATCTTGTGTTCACCCTGAGCAGTTCAGACATCGAGGACATCACTTACGAGAGGCCCCTTGGAGCTAGCGATCATGTGGTTCTGAGTTTTGACTATATAGTAGAGTTACAAGTGGAGAAGGTAACAGGAACTGAAGGGGACAGGCCAAACTATAAAAGGGGGGACTACACAGGTATGAGAAACTTCCTGCAGGAGGTTCAGTGGGACAGAGAAATGGTAGGAAAATCAGTAAACGAGATGATGGAATATGTGGCAACAAAGTGCAAGGAGGCAGAGGAAAGTTTTGTTCCCAAGGGAAACAGAAATAATAGGAAGACCAAAACGAGTCCTTGGTTTACCCGAAGGTGTAGGGAGGCAAAAACTAAGTGCAACAGAGAATGGAAAAGGTACAGGAGGCATAGGACCCAGGAAAACAAGGAGATTAGTAGAAGAGCCAGAAACGAGTATGCGCAGATAAGGAGGGAGGCCCAGCGACAGTATGAAAACGACATAGCATCGAAAGTCAAATCTGACCCGAAACTGCTGTATAGCCACATTAGGAGGAAGACAACAGTCAAGGACCAGGTGATAAGGCTGAGGAAAGAAGGTGGAGAACTCACAAGAAACGATCAAGAGGTATGTGAGGAGCTCAACACGAGATTTAAGGAAGTATTTACAGTAGAGACAGGAAGGACTCTGGGGGGACAGACCAGATGGGGACACCAACAAGGAATACACCAACAAGTGTTGGACGACATACATACAGATGAGGAGGAGGTGAAGAAACTGCTAAGGGACATCGATACCTCAAAGGCAATGGGACAGGACAACATCTCTCCATGGGTCCTTAGAGAGGGAGCAGATATGTTGTGCACACCACTTACCACAATCTTCAACACATCCCTGGAAACTGGGCAACTACCTGAGGTATGGAAGACGGCAAATGTAGTTCCCATTTTCAAAAAAGGAGACAGAAAAGAGGCACTAAACTATAGACCTGTGTCATTGACGTGTATAGTATGCAAAATTATGGAGAAGATTATCAGGAGGAGAGTGGTGGAGCACCTGGAACGGAACAGGAGTATAAATGCCAACCAGCACGGATTCACGGAAGGCAAATCCTGTGTCACAAACCTTCTGGAGTTTTATGATAAAATAACAGAAGTAAGACAAGAGAGAGAAGGGTGGGTTGATTGCATTTTCTTGGACTGCAAGAAGGCCTTTGACACAGTTCCTCACAAGAGATTAGTGCAGAAGCTAGAGCATCAGGCGCATATAACAGGAAGGGCACTGCAATGGATCAGAGAATACCTGACAGGGAGGCAACAACGAGTCATGGTACGTAATGATGTATCACAGTGGGCACCTGTGACGAGCGGGGTCCCACAGGGGTCGGTCCTAGGACCAGTGCTATTTTTGGTATATGTGAACGACATGACGGAAGGGTTAGACTCAGAAGTGTCCCTGTTTGTAGATGATGTGAAGTTAATGAGGAGAATTAAATCTGATGAGGACCAGGCAGGACTTCAAAGAGACCTGGACAGACTGGACACCTGGTCCAGCAAATGGCTTCTCGAATTTAATCCTGCCAAATGCAAAGTCATGAAGATAGGGGAAGGGCACAGAAGACCACAGACAGAGTATAGGCTAGGTGGCCAAAGACTGCAAACCTCACTCAAGGAGAAAGATCTTGGGGTGAGTATAACACCGAGCATGTCTCCGGAAGCACACATCAATCAGATAACTGCTGCAGCATATGGGCGCCTGGCAAACCTGAGAACAGCATTCCGACACCTTAGTAAGGAATCATTCAAGACACTGTACACCGTGTATGTCAGGCCCATACTGGAGTATGCAGCACCTGTTAGGAACCCGCACTTGATAAAGCACGTCAAGAAACTAGAGAAAGTACAAAGGTTTGCAACAAGGTTAGTTCCAGAGCTAAGGGGAATGTCCTATGAAGAAAGATTAAGGGAAATCGGCCTGACGACACTGGAGGACAGGAGGGTCAGGGGAGACATGATAACGACATATAAAATACTGCGTGGAATAGACAAGGTGGACAAGGACAGGATGTTCCAGGGAGGGGACACAGAAACAAGAGGCCACAATTGGAAGTTGAAGACACAAATGAGTCAGAGAGATAGTAGGAAGTATTTCTTCAGTCATAGAGTTGTAAGGCAGTGGAATAGCCTAGAAAATGACGTAGTGGAGGCAGGAACCATACACAGTTTTAAGACGAGGTTTGATAAAGCTCATGGAGCGGGGAGAGAGAGGGTCTAGTAGCAACCGGTGAAGAGGCGGGGCCAGGAGCTAGGACTCGACCCCTGCAACCACAAATAGGTGAGTACAAATAGGTGAGTACACACACACACACACACACACACACACATACACGTACACACACACACACACACATACACGTACACACACACACACACACACACACACACATACACACACAAACACACACACGATGTAGTGGAGGCAGGATCCATACATAGCTTTAAGCAGGGGTACGATAAAGCTCATGGTTCAGGGAAAGTGACCTAGTAGCGACCAGTGAGGAGGCGGGGCCAGGAGCTTGGACTCGACCCCTGCAGCCTCAACTAGGTGAGCACAACTAGGTGAGTACACACACACACACACACACACACACACTCACACACACAGAAGAGAACTGGCAGGAAAGTCGGTGAATGAAATGATGGAATATGTAAGAACAAAATGGATGTAGACAGAGGAAAGGTTCGTTCCCAAGGGCAACAGAAATAATGGGAAGACCAGAACGAGCCCTGGTGTACCCGACGGTGTAAGAAGGCAAAAAGTAAGTGCACTAAAGAGTGGAAAATGTACAGTAGGCAAAGAACACAGGAGAATAAGGAGATTAGTCGAAGAGCCAGGAACGAGTATGCACAGATAAGGAGGGAGGCCCAGCGACAGTATGGAAATGACATAGCATCGAAAGTCAAGTCTGACCCGAAACTGCTGTATAGCCACATCAGGAGGAAGACAACAGTCAAAGACCAGGTGATCAGACAGTGGTAAGAAGGTGGGGAACTCACAAGAAACGATCACGAGGTATGTGAGGAACTCAACAGATTTAAGGAAGTATTCATAGTGGAGACAGGGAAGGCTATGGGAAAACAGCACAGAGGGGAACACCAACAGGGAATATGCCATCAACTGTTGGATGACATACAAACAACGAAGGAGGTGCAGAAGCTCCTAATTGACCTTGCTACCTCAAAGGCGATGGGACCGGACAACATCTCCCTGTGGGTCCTTAGAGAAGGAGCAGAGAAGCTGTGTGTGCCACTAACCACAATCTTCAACACATCCCTTGAAACTGGGCAACTACCTGAGGTATGGAAGACGGCAAATGTAGTACCCATTTTTAAGAAAGGAGACAGAAACGAGGCACTAAACTACAGACCAGTGTCACTGACGTGTATAGTATGCAAAGCCGTGACAAGATTATTAGGAGGAGAGTGGTGGAGCACCTGGAGAGGAACAAGATTATAAACGACAACCAGCACGGATTCATGGAAGGAAAATCCTGTGTCACAAACATTCTGGAGTTCTATGACAAGGTAGCAGAAGTAAGACACGAGAGAGAGGGGTGGGTTGATTGCACTTTCCTGGACTGCAGGAAGGTCTTCGACACAGTTCCTCACAGGAGATTAGCGCAGAAGCTGGAGGACCAAGCATGTATAACATGAAGGGCACTGCAATGGATCAGAGAATACCTGACAGGGAGGCAACAACGAGTCATGGTACGTGAAGAGGTATCACAGTGGGAGCCTGTGACAAGCGGGGTTCCACAGGGGTCAGTCCTAGGACCAGTGCTATTTTTGATATATGAGAATGACATGATGGAAGGGATAGACTCTGAAATGTCCCTGTTCGCAGATGATGTGAAGTTAATGAGAAGAATTAAATCAGATGAGGATCAGGCAGGACTACAGTGAGACCTGGACAGGCTGAACACGTGGTCCAACAACTGGCTTCTCGAATTCAACCCTGCCAAATGCAGAGTCATGAAAATTGGGGAAGAGCAAAGAAGACCTCAGACAGGGTATAGACTAGGTGGACAAAGACTGCAAACCTCACTCAAAGAGAAAGATCTTGGGGTGATCATAACACCGAGCACGTCTCTAGAGGCACACATCAACCAGATAACTGCTGCAGCATATGGGCGCCTGGCAAACCTGAGAATAGAGTTCTGATACCTTAGTAAGGAATCGTTTAAGACACTCTACACTGTGTACGTGAGGCCCATACTGGAGTATGCAGCACCAGTTTGCACCAGTATGCAGCACAACACCTGGTCAAGCACGTCAAGAAATTAGAGACAGTACAAAGGTTTGCAACAAGGCTAGTGCCAGAGCTCAGGGGAATGTCCTACGAAGAAAGGTTGAGGGAAATCCGACTGACGACACTGGAGGGCAGGAGGGTAAGGGGAGACATGATAATGACCTACAAAATACTGCGTGGAATGGATAAGGCGGACAGAGACAGGATGTTCCTGAGAGGGGACACAGAAACAAGGGGACACAATTGGAAGCTGAAGACTCAGAAGAGTCAGAGGGATGTTAGGAAGTATTTCTTAAGTCACAGTTTTGTCAGGAAGTGGAATAGACTAGCAAGTGATGTAGTGGAGGCAGGAATCATACATAGCTTTAAGACGAGGTATGACAAAGCTCAGGAAGCAGAGAGAGAGAGAAGACCTAGTAGCAATCAGTGAAGAGGCGGGGCCAGGAGCTGAGTCTCGACCCCTGCAATCACAATTAGGTGAGCACAATTAGGTGAGTACACACTCACACACAGATCTTTATTCTGCAGAGTCGTGACCCTCCCTACACACACACACACACACACGCACACACATACACACTCACACACACACACACACACACACACACACACTCACACACACACACACACACACACACACACACACACACACACACACACACACACACTGACCTTGATACCTCAAAGGCGGTGGGACCGGACAACATCTCTGCAAGGGTCCTTAGAGAGGGAGCAGGGACACTACATGTGCCACTAACCAAAATCTTCAACACTTCCCATGAAACTGGGCAACTACCTGAAGTATGGAAGAAGGCAGGGAGACAGAAATGAAGCACTAAATAATAGGCCAGTGTCACTGACGTGTATAGTATGCAAAGTCTAAGAAAAGATTATCAGGAGGAGAGTGGTGGAGCACCTGAACCGGAACAAGATTATAAACGACAGCCAGCACGTATTCATGGAAGGTAAATCCTGTGTCACAAGCCTTAGAGTTTTATGACAAGGTAACTGAAGTAAGAAATGAGAGGGAGGGGTGGGTTGATTGCATTTTCTTGGATTGCAAGAAGGCCTTCGACACAGTTCCTCACAAGAGATTAGTACAGAAGCTAGAGAAACAGGCACATATAACAGGAAGGGCACTGCATTGGATCAGAGAATACCTAACAGGGAGGCAACAGTGAGTCATGGTCCGTGATGAGGTATCACACTGGGCGCCAGTGACGAGCGGGGTCCCACAGGGGTCAGTCCTGGGACCAGGGCTATTCTTGGTATATGTGAACGACATGACGGAAAGGATAGACTCAGAAGTGTCCCTGTTTGCAGATGACGTGAAGTTAATAAGGAGAATTAAATCAGACGCAGACCAGACAGGTCTACAAAGAGACCTGGACAGGCTGGATGCGTGGTCCAGAAACTGGCTCCTAGAATTTAACCCCGCCAAATGCAAAGTCACGAAGATCGGAGGAGGGCAAAGAAGACCGCAGACAGAGTATAGGCTAGGAGGCCAAAGGCTGCAAACCTCGCTCAAGGAGAAAGACCTAGGAGTGAGTATAATATCGAGTACATCGCCAGAAGCACATATTAACCAGATTACTACTGTGGCATATGGGCGCTTGGCAAACCTGAGAATACCGTTCCGGTACCTCAGTAAGGAATCGTTCAAGACTTTATACACTGTGTACGTCAGGCCCATACTAGAGTACGCAGCACCAGTTTGGAACCCACATCTGGTCAAACACGTCAAGAAATTAGAGAAAGTGCAAAGGTTATCCTCATGACCTTACTCTTTCCTATATTCACTTTTAATTTTCTTCTTATTCATTCCCTACCAAACTCATCCACCAACCTCTGCAACTTCTCTTCAGAATCTCCCAAGAGCACAGTGTCATCAACAAAATGCGACTGTGACAACTCCAACTTTATGTTTGATTTTTTTATCTTTTAACTCCACACCTCTTGCCAAGACCCTCGCATTCACTTCTCTTACATTCCCATCTATAAATATATTAAACAACCACGGTGACATCACACATCCCACTTTTACTGGGAAATAATCTCCCTCTCCTACATACTCTAACTTGAGCCTCACTATCCTCGTAAAAACTCTTAACTGCTTTCAGTAACCTACCTCTTATACCATACACCTGCAACATCTGCCACATTGCCCCCCTATCCACCCTGTCATACGCCTTTCCCAAATCCATAAATGCCACAAATGCCTCTTCAGCCTTATCTAAATACTGTTCACTTATATGTTTCACTGTAAACACCTGGTCCACACACCCCCTACCTTTCCTAAAGCCTCCTTGTTCATCTGCTATCCTATTCTCCGTCTTACTCTTAATTCTTTCAATTATAATTCTACCATACACTTTACCAGGTATACTCAACAGACTTATCCCCTATAATTTTTGCACTCTCTTTTGTCCCCTTTGCCTTTATACAAAGGAACTATGCATGCTCTCTGCCAATCCCTAGGTACCTTACCCTCTTCCATACATTTATTAAATAATTGCACCAACCACTTCAAAACTATATCCCCACCTGCTTTTAACATTTCTATCTTTATCCCATCAATCCCGGCTGCCTTACCCCCTTTCATTTTACCTACTGCCTCACGAACTTCCCTCACACTCACAACTGACTCTTCCTCACTCCTACAAGATGTTATTTCTCCTTGTCCTTTACAGAAATCACAGCTTCGCTATCTTCATCAACATTTAACAATTCCTCAAAATACGTATTCCCTCCATCTTCCCGATACCTCTAACTCTCCATTAATAACTCTCCTCTCCTATTGAGTCCTGGAGATGGGAAGTACAGTGTATGCAGTCAGAAGGAGGGGTGTTAATGTTGCAGTTTTATAACTGTTGTGTAGCCATGCCTCTGGCAAGACAGCGATGGAGTGAAAGATATGAAAGTTTTTCTTTTTCGGGTCACCCTGCCATGGTGGGAAACGTAGTAGTTCTAATAACATTAATATTAATATTAGTGTTAGTCGAGGTAGCAACAGAATTAATATTTATATTAGTATTAGAATTAATATTAGGATTAACATTTGTGTTAGTATTTGTGTTTATGCAGTGAATATAAAAAATCTATACATTTCTAAATAAAAAAAATCCATACATGAGATTTTGGTACATACATTTCAGTTGCGTTTCCGCCATAGGAAAAGTGGGCGGAGCTTGTGATGACTTAGTGTACTGGAGCCCGTCTTACTCCATTGTTCCTTACCATGCCACCTTGCTCCATTGTTCCTTACCATGCCACCTTGCTCCGTTGTTCCTCAGTGCCCCTTTTTCACAAAGTTTGCCCTGCTTTGACGAGGACGGCAATTTACAACCTCAAGAAAGCAGCTGCCTCACTCCAACCTCGCACCATACCACCCAGGAAGTTGGCCTCTGGGGCCCCCAAAAAGACTTCTCTTCACACAGACAAGATCCTAAAAACGGAAGTGCTATCAGATCGTGGGGGCCCCAGAGGCCAGCTTCCTAGGTGGTACTGTGCCAGGTGAGATTGACGTAGTAAATTGTCATCTTCGTCACCTTCAGGCATATCATAGACATGTGTTCCTTTAATAGAATGAGTGCACGGGTATTCTCTGCAATTGAAAGTTTAGTTCGACCTATTCTGACCACTTGGAGCGGAGATATAGCTGTTGCAGAGCACTGAAGGTAGCATGGTGAGGAACATGTAAGACACCGAGCTGTTGCAGAGCACTGAAGGTAGCATGGTGAGGAACATGTAAGACACCGAGCTGTGGCAGAGCACTGAAGGTGGCATGGTTAGGAACATGTAAGACACCGAGCTGTGGCAGAGCACTGAAGGTGGCATGGTGAGGAACATGTAAGACACCGAGCTGTGGCAGAGCACTGAAGGTAGCATGCTGAGGAACATGTAAGACACCGAGCTGTGGCAGAGCACTGAAGGTGGCATGGTGAGGAACATGTAAGACACCGAGCTGTGGCAGAGCACTGAAGGTTGTATGGTGAGGAACATGTAAGACACCGAGCTGTGGCAGAGCACTGAAGGTAGCATGGTGAGGAACATGTAAGACACCGAGCTGTGGCAGAGCACTGAAGGTAGCATGGTGAGGAACATGTAAGACACGGAGCTGTTGCAGAGCACTGAAGGTAGCATGGTGAGGAACATGTAAGACACCGAGTTGTGGCAGAGCACTGAAGGTAGCATGGTGAGGAACATGTAAGACACCGAGCTGTGGCAGAGCACTGAAGGTAGCATGCTGAGGAACATGTAAGACACCGAGCTGTGGCAGAGCACTGAAGGTGGCATGGTGCGGAACATGTAAGACACCGAGCTGTGGCAGAGCACTGAAGGTGGTATGGTGAGGAACATATAATACACCGAGCTGTCGCAGAGCACTGAAGGTAGCATTGTGAGGAACATGTAAGACACCGAGCTGTGGCAGAGCACTGAAGGTAGCATGGTGAGGAACATGTAAGACACCGAGCTGTTGCAGAGCACTGAAGGCAGCATGGTGAGGAACATGTAAGACACCGAGCTCTGGCAGAGCACTGAAGGTAGCATGATGAGGAACATGTAAGACACCGAGCTATGGCAGAGCACTGAAGGTGGCATGGTGAGGAACATGTAAGACACCGAGCTGTGGCACAGCACTGAAGGTAGCATGGTGAGGAACATGTAAGACACCGAGCTGTGGCAGAGCACTGAAGGTAGCATGGTGAGGAACATGTAAGACTCCGAGCTGTTGCAGAACACAGAAGGTGGCATGGTGAGGAACATGTAAGACACCGAGCTGTTGCAGAGCACTGAAGGTGGCATGGTGAGGAACATGTAAGACACCGAGCTGTGGCAGAGCACTGAAGGTAGCATGGTGAGGAACATGTAAGACACCGAGCTGTTGCAGAGCACTGAAGGTGGCATGGTGAGCAACATGTAAGACACCGAGCTGTTGCAGAGCACTGAAGGTGGCATGCTGAGGAACATGTAAGACACTGAGCTGTTGCAGAGCACTGAAGGTGGCATGCTGAGGAACATGTAAGACACCGAGCAGTGGCAGAGCACTGAAGGTGGCATGGTGAGGAACATGTAAGACACCGAGCTGTTGCAGAGCACTGAAGGTGGCATGGTGAGCAACATGTAAGACACCGAGCTGTTGCAGAGCACTGAAGGTGGCATGCTGAGGAACATGTAAGACACCGAGCTGTTGCAGAGCACTGAAGGTGGCATGCTGAGAAACATGTAAGACACCGAGCAGTGGCAGAGCACTGAAGGTGGCATGGTGAGGAACATGTAAGACACCGAGCTGTGGCAGAGCACTGAAGGTGGCATGGTGAGGAACATGTAAGACACCGAGCTGTGGCAGAGCACTGAAGGTAGCATGGTGAGGAACATGTAAGACACCGAGATGTGGCAGAGCACTGAAGGTGGCATGGTGAGGAACATGTAAGACACCGAGCTGTTGCAGAGCACTGAAGGTGGCATGGTGAGCAACATGTAAGACACCGAGCTGTTGCAGAGCACTGAAGGTGGCATGCTGAGGAACATGTAAGACACCGAGCTGTTGCAGAGCACTGAAGGTGGCATGCTGAGGAACATGTAAGACACCGAGCAGTGCAAGAGCACTGAAGGTGGCATGGTGAGGAACATGTAAGACACCGAGCTGTGGCAGAGCACTGAAGGTGGCATGGTGAGGAACATGTAAGACACCGAGCTGTGGCAGAGCATTGAAGGTAGCATGCTGAGGAACATGTAAGACACCGAGCTGTGGCAGAGCACTGAAGGTGGCATGGTGAGGAACATGTAAGACACCGAGCTGTGGCAGAGCACTGAAGGTGGTATGGTGAGGAACATGTAAGACACCGAGCTGTGGCAGAGCACTGAAGGTAGCATGGTGAGGAACATGTAAGACACCGAGCTGTGGCAGAGCACTGAAGGTAGCATGGTAAGGAACATGTAAGACACCGAGCTGTTGCAGAGCACTGAAGGTAGCATGGTGAGGAACATGTAAGACACCGAGCTGTGGCAGAGCACTGAAGGTAGCATGGTGAGGAACATGTAGGACACAGAGCTGTGGCAGAGCACTGAAGGTGGCATGCTGAGGAACATGTAAGACAACGAGCTGTGGCAGAGCACTGAAGGTGGCATGGTGAGGAACATGTAAGACACCGAGCTGTGGCAGAGCACTGAAGGTGGTATGGTGAGGAACATATAATACACCGAGCTGTGGCAGAGCACTGAAGGTAGCATGGTGAGGAACATGTAAGACACCGAGCTGTGGCAGAGCACTGAACGTAGCATGGTGAGGAACATGTAAGACACCGAGCTGTGGCAGAGCACTGAAGGTGGCATGGTGAGGAACATGTAAGACACCGAGCTGTGGCACAGCACTGAAGGTAGCATGGTGAGGAACATGTAAGACACCGAGCTGTGGCAGAGCACTGAAGGTAGCATGGTGAGGAACATGTATGACTCCGAGCTGTTGCAGAACACAGAAGGTGGCATGGTGAGGAACATGTAAGACACCGAGCTGTTGCAGAGCACTGAAGGTGGCATGGTGAGGAACATGTAAGACACCGAGCTGTGGCAGAGCACTGAAGGTGGCATGGTGAGGAACATGTAAGACACCGAGCTGTGGCAGAGCACTGAAGGTGGCATGGTGAGGAACATGTAAGACACCGAGCTGTGGCAGAGCACTGAAGGTAGCATGGTGAGGAACATGTAAGACACCGAGTTGTTGCAGAGCACTGAAGGTGGCATGGTGAGCAACATGTAAGACACCGAGCTGTTGCAGAGCACTGAAGGTGGCATGCTGAGGAACATGTAAGACACCGAGCTGTGGCAGAGCACTAAAGGTGGCATGGTGAGGAACATATAAGACACCGAGCTGTGGCAGAGCACTGAAGGTGGCATGCTGAGAAACATGTAAGACACCGAGCTGTTGCAGAGCACTGAAGGTGGCATGGTGAGGAACATGTAAGACACCGAGCTGTTGCAGAGCACTGAAGGTAGTATGGTGAGGAACATGTAAGACACCGAGCTGTTGCAGAGCACTGAAGGTGGCATGGTGAGGAACATGTAAGACACCGAGCTGTGGCAGAGCACTGAAGGTGGCATGGTGAGCAACATGTAAGACACCGAGCTGTGGCAGAGCACTGAAGGTGGCATGGTGAGGAACATGTAAGACACCGAGCTGTTGCAGAGCACTGAAGGTAGCATGGTGAGGAACATGTAAGACACCGAGCTGTTGCAGAGCACTGAAGGTAGCATGGTGAGGAACATGTAAGACACCGAGCTGTGGCAGAGCACTGAAGGTAGCATGGTGAGGAACATGTAAGACACCGAGCTGTTGCAGAGCACTGAAGGTGGCATGGTGAGGACCATATAAGACACCGAGCTGTTGCAGAGCACTGAAGGTAGCATGGTGAGGAACATATAAGACACCGAGCTGTTGCAGAGCACTGAAGGTGGCATGCTGAGGAACATGTAAGACACCGAGCTGTGGCAGAGCACTGAAGGTGGCATGGTGAGGTACATGTAAGACACCGAGCTGTTGCAGAGCACTGAAGGTGGCATGGTGAGGAACATGTAAGACACCGAGCTGTGGCAGAGCACTGAAGGTGGCATGGTGAGGAACATGTAAGACACCGAGCTGTGGCAGAGCACTGAAGGTGGCATGCTGAGGAACATGTAAGACACCGAGCTGTTGCAGAGCACTGAAGGTGGCATGGTGAGGAACATGTAAGACACCGAGCTGTTGCAGAGCACTGAAGGTAGCATGGTGAGGAACATGTAAGACACCGAGCTGTGGCAGAGCACTGAAGGTGGCATGGTGAGGAACATGTAAGACACCGAGCTGTTGCAGAGCACTGAAGGTAGCATGGTGAGGAACATGTAAGACACCGAGCTGTTGCAGAGCACTGAAGGTGGCATGGTGAGGAACATGTAAGACACCGAGCTGTGGCAGAGCACTGAAGGTGGCATGGTGAGCAACATGTAAGACTCCGAGCTGTGGCAGAGCACTGAAGGTGGCATGGTGAGGAACATGTAAGACACCGAGCTGTTGCAGAGCACTGAAGGTAGCATGGTGAGGAACATGTAAGACACCGGGCTGTTGCAGAGCACTGAAGGTGGCATGGTGAGGAACATGTAAGACACCGAGCTGTTGCAGAGCACTGAAGGTGGCATGCTGAGGAACATGTAAGACACCGAGCTGTGGCAGAGCACTGAAGGTAGCATGGTGAGGAACATGTAAGACACCGAGCTGTTGCAGAGCACTGAAGGTGGCATGCTGAGGAACATGTAAGACACCGAGCTGTGGCAGAGCACTGAAGGTGGCATGGTGAGGAACATGTAAGACACCGAGCTGTGGCAGAGCACTGAAGGTAGCATGGTGAGGAACATGTAAGACACCGAGCTGTTGCAGAGCACTGAAGGTGGCATGCTGAGGAACATGTAAGACACCGAGCTGTGGCAGAGCACTGAAGGTAGCATGGTGAGGAACATGTAAGACACCGAGCTGTTGCAGAGCACTGAAGGTGGCATGGTGAGGAACATGTAAGACACCGAGCTGTTGCAGAGCACTGAGGGTAGCATGGTGAGGAACATATAAGACACCAAGCTGTTGCAGAGCACTGAAGGTGGCATGGTGAGGAACATGTAAGACACCGAGCTGTGGCAGAGCACGGAAGGTGGCATGGTGAGCAACATGTAAGACACCGAGCTGTGGCAGAGCACTGAAGGTGGCATGGTGAGGAACATGTAAGACACCGAGCTCTTGCAGAGCACTGAAGGTAGCATGGTGAGGAACATGTAAGACACCGAGCTGTTGCAGAGCACTGAAGGTAGCATGGTGAGGAACATGTAAGACACCGAGCTGTGGCAGAGCACTGAAGGTAGCATGGTGAGGAACATGTAAGACACAGATCTGTTGCAGAGCACTGAAGGTAGCATGGTGAGGAACATGTAAGACACCGAGCTGTGGCAGAGCACTGAAGGTAGCATGGTGAGGAACATGTAAGACACCGAGCTGTGGCAGAGCACTGAAGTTGGCATGGCGAGGAACATGTAAGACACCGAGCTGTTGCAGAGCACTGAAGGTGGCATGGCAAGGAACATGTAAGACACCGAGCTGTTGCAGAGCACTGAAGGTGGCATGGTGAGGAACATGTAAGACACCGAGCTGTGGCAGAGCACTGAAGGTGGCATGGTGAGGCACATGAAAGACACCGATCTGTGGCAGAGCACTGAAGGTGGCATGGTGAGGAACATGTAAGACACCGAGCTGTTGCAGAGCACTGAAGGTAGCATGGTGAGGAACATGTAAGACACCGAGCTGTGGCAGAGCACTGAAGGTGGCATGGTGAGGAACATGTAAGACACCGAGCTGTTGCAGAGCACTGAAGGTAGCATGGTGAGGAACATATAAGACACCGAGCTGTTGCAGAGCACTGAAGGTGGCATGGTGAGGAACATGTAAGACACCGAGCTGTGGCAGAGCACTGAAGGTAGCATGGTGAGGAACATGTAAGACACCGAGCTGTGGCAGAGCACTGAAGGTGGCATGGTGAGGAACATGTAAGTCACCGAGCTGTGGCAGAGAACTGAAGGTAGCATGGTGAGGAACATGTAAGACACCGAGCTGTGGCAGAGCACTGAAGGTGGCATGGTGAGGAACATGTAAGACACCGAGCTGTTGCAGAGCACTGAAGGTAGCATGGTGAGGAACATGTAAGACACCGAGCTGTTGCAGAGCACTGAAGGTAGCATGGTGAGGAACATGTAAGACACCGAGCTGTGGCAGAGCACTGAAGGTAGCATGGTGAGGAACATATAAGACACCGAGCTGTTGCAGAGCACTGAAGGTAGCATGGTGAGGAACATGTAAGACACCGAGCTGTTGCAGAGCACTGAAGGTGGCATGCTGAGGAACATGTAAGACACCGAGCTGTGGCAGAGCACTGAAGGTGGCATGGTGAGGAACATGTAAGACACCGAGCTGTGGCAGAGCACTGAAGGTAGCATGGTGAGGAACATGTAAGACACCGAGCTGTTGCAGAGCACTGAAGGTGGCATGCTGAGGAACATGTAAGACACCGAGCTGTGGCAGAGCACTGAAGGTAGCATGGAGAGGAACATGTAAGACACCGAGCTGTTGCAGAGCACTGAAGGTGGCATGGTGAGGAACATGTAAGACACCGAGCTGTTGCAGAGCACTGAGGGTAGCATGGTGAGGAACATATAAGACACCAAGCTGTTGCAGAGCACTGAAGGTGGCATGGTGAGGAACATGTAAGACACCGAGCTGTGGCAGAGCACGGAAAGTGGCATGGTGAGCAACATGTAAGACACCGAGCTGTGGCAGAGCACTGAAGGTGGCATGGTGAGGAACATGTAAGACACCGAGCTCTTGCAGAGCACTGAAGGTAGCATGGTGAGGAACATGTAAGACACCGAGCTGTTGCAGAGCACTGAAGGTAGCATGGTGAGGAACATGTAAGACACCGAGCTGTGGCAGAGCACTGAAGGTAGCATGGTGAGGAACATGTAAGACACCGAGCTGTTGCAGAGCACTGAAGGTAGCATGGTGAGGAACATGTAAGACACCGAGCTGTGGCAGAGCACTGAAGGTAGCATGGTGAGGAACATGTAAGACACCGAGCTGTGGCAGAGCACTGAAGGTGGCATGGCGAGGAACATGTAAGACACCGAGCTGTTGCAGAGCACTGAAGGTGGCATGGCAAGGAACATGTAAGACACCGAGCTGTTGCAGAGCACTGAAGGTGGCATGGTGAGGAACATGTAAGACACCGAGCTGTGGCAGAGCACTGAAGGTGGCATGGTGAGGCACATGAAAGACACCGATCTGTGGCAGAGCACTGAAGGTGGCATGGTGAGGAACATGTAAGACACCGAGCTGTTGCAGAGCACTGAAGGTAGCATGGTGAGGAACATGTAAGACACCGAGCTGTGGCAGAGCACTGAAGGTGGCATGGTGAGGAACATGTAAGACACCGAGCTGTTGCAGAGCACTGAAGGTAGCATGGTGAGGAACATATAAGACACCGAGCTGTTGCAGAGCACTGAAGGTGGCATGGTGAGGAACATGTAAGACACCGAGCTGTGGCAGAGCACTGAAGGTAGCATGGTGAGGAACATGTAAGACACCGAGCTGTGGCAGAGCACTGAAGGTGGCATGGTGAGGAACATGTAAGTCACCGAGCTGTGGCAGAGAACTGAAGGTAGCATGGTGAGGAACATGTAAGACACCGAGCTGTGGCAGAGCACTGAAGGTGGCATGGTGAGGAACATGTAAGACACCGAGCTGTTGCAGAGCACTGAAGGTAGCATGGTGAGGAACATGTAAGACACCGAGCTGTTGCAGAGCACTGAAGGTAGCATGGTGAGGAACATGTAAGACACCGAGCTGTGGCAGAGCACTGAAGGTAGCATGGTGAGGAACATGTAAGACACCGAGCTGTTGCAGAGCACTGAAGGTAGCATGGTGAGGAACATGTAAGACACCGAGCTGTGGCAGAGCACTGAAGGTAGCATGGTGAGGAACATGTAAGACACCGAGCTCTGGCAGAGCACTGAAGGTGGCATGGCGAGGAACATGTAAGACACCGAGCTGTTGCAGAGCACTGAAGGTGGCATGGTGAGGAACATGTAAGACACCGAGCTGTGGCAGAGCACTGAAGGTGGCATGGTGAGGCACATGTAAGACACCGATCTGTGGCAGAGCTCTGAAGGTGGCATGGTGAGGAACATGTAAGACACCGAGCTGTTGCAGAGCACTGAAGGTAGCATGGTGAGGAACATGTAAGACACCGAGCTGTGGCAGAGCACTGAAGGTGGCATGGTGAGGAACATGTAAGACACCGAGCTGTTGCAGAGCACTGAAGGTAGCATGGTGAGGAACATATAAGACACCGAGCTGTTGCAGAGCACTGAAGGTGGCATGGTGAGGAACATGTAAGACACCGAGCTGTGGCAGAGCACTGAAGGTAGCATGGTGAGGAACATGTAAGACACCGAGCTGTGGCAGAGCACTGAAGGTGGCATGGTGAGGAACATGTAAGTCACCGAGCTGTGGCAGAGCACTGAGGGTAGCATGGTGAGGAACATGTAAGACACCGAGCTGTTGCAGAGCACTGAAGGTGGCATGGTGAGGAACATGTAAGACCGAGCTGTGGCAGAGCACTGAAGGTGGCATGGTGAGGAACATGTAAGACACCGAGCTGTTGCAGAGCACTGAAGGTGGCATGGTGAGGAACATGTAAGACACCGAGCTGTTGCAGAGCACTGAAGGTGGCATGCTGAGGAACATGTAAGACACCGAGCTGTTGCAGAGCGCTGAAGGTGGCATGGTGAGGAACATGTAAGACACCGAGCTGTGGCAGAGCACTGAAGGTGACATGGTGAGGAACATGTAAGACACCGAGCTGTAGCAGAGCACTGAAGGTGGCATGGTGAGGAACATGTAAGACACCGAGGTGTGGCAGAGCACTGAAGGTGACATGGTGAGGAACATGTAAGACACCGAGCTGTGGCAGAGCACTGAAGGTAGCATGGTGAGGAACATGTAAGACACCTAGCTGTTGCAGAGCACTGAAGGTAGCATGGTGAGGAACATGTAAGACACCGAGCTGTGGCAGAGCACTGAAGGTAGCATGGTGAGGAACATGTAAGACACCGAGCTGTTGCAGAGCACTGAAGGTGGCATGGTGAGGACCATATAAGACACCGAGCTGTTGCAGAGCACTGAAGGTAGCATGGTGAGGAACATATAAGACACCGAGCTGTTGCAGAGCACTGAAGGTGGCATGCTGAGGAACATGTAAGACACCGAGCTGTGGCAGAGCACTGAAGGTGGCATGGTGAGGTACATGTAAGACACCGAGCTGTTGCAGAGCACTGAAGGTGGCATGGTGAGGAACATGTAAGACACCGAGCTGTGGCAGAGCACTGAAGGTGGCATGGTGAGGAACATGTAAGACACCGAGCTGTGGCAGAGCACTGAAGGTGGCATGCTGAGGAACATGTAAGACACCGAGCTGTTGCAGAGCACTGAAGGTGGCATGGTGAGGAACATGTAAGACACCGAGCTGTGGCAGAGCACTGAAGGTAGCATGGTGAGGAACATGTAAGACACCGAGCTGTGGCAGAACACTGAAGGTAGCATGGTGAGGAACATGTAAGACACCGAGCTGTGGCAGAGCACTGAAGGTAGCATGGTGAGGAACATATAAGACACCGAGCTGTTGCAGAGCACTGAAGGTAGCATGGTGAGGAACATGTAAGACACCGAGCTGTTGCAGAGCACTGAAGGTGGCATGCTGAGGAACATGTAAGACACCGAGCTGTGGCAGAGCACTGAAGGTGGCATGGTGAGGAACATGTAAGACACCGAGCTGTGGCAGAGCACTGAAGGTAGCATGGTGAGGAACATGTAAGACACCGAGCTGTTGCAGAGCACTGAAGGTGGCATGCTGAGGAACATGTAAGACACCGAGCTGTGGCAGAGCACTGAAGGTAGCATGGTGAGGAACATGTAAGACACCGAGCTGTTGCAGAGCACTGAAGGTGGCATGGTGAGGAACATGTAAGACACCGAGCTGTTGCAGAGCACTGATGGTAGCATGGTGAGGAACATATAAGACACCAAGCTGTTGCAGAGCACTGAAGGTGGCATGGTGAGGAACATGTAAGACACCGAGCTGTGGCAGAGCACTGAAGGTGGCATGGTGAGCAACATGTAAGACACGGAGCTGTGGCAGAGCACTGAAGGTGGCATGGTGAGGAACATGTAAGACACCGAGCTGTTGCAGAGCACTGAAGGTAGCATGGTGAGGAACATGTAAGACACCGAGCTGTTGCAGAGCACTGAAGGTAGCATGGTGAGGAACATGTAAGACACCGAGCTGTGGCAGAGCACTGAAGGTAGCATGGTGAGGAACATGTAAGACACCGAGCTGTTGCAGAGCACTGAAGGTAGCATGGTGAGGAACATGTAAGACACCGAGCTGTGGCAGAGCACTGAAGGTAGCATGGTGAGGAACATGTAAGACACCGAGCTGTGGCAGAGCACTGAAGGTGGCATGGCGAGGAACATGTAAGACACCGAGCTGTTGCAGAGCACTGAAGGTGGCATGGCAAGGAACATGTAAGACACCGAGCTGTTGCAGAGCACTGAAGGTGGCATGGTGAGGAACATGTAAGACACCGAGCTGTGGCAGAGCACTGAAGGTGGCATGGTGAGGCACATGTAAGACACCGATCTGTGGCAGAGCACTGAAGGTGGCATGGTGAGGAACATGTAAGACACCGAGCTGTTGCAGAGCACTGAAGGTAGCATGGTGAGGAACATGTAAGACACCGAGCTGTGGCAGAGCACTGAAGGTGGCATGGTGAGGAACATGTAAGACACCGAGCTGTTGCAGAGCACTGAAGGTAGCATGGTGAGGAACATATAAGACACCGAGCTGTTGCAGAGCACTGAAGGTGGCATGGTGAGGAACATGTAAGACACCGAGCTGTGGCAGAGCACTGAAGGTAGCATGGTGAGGAACATGTAAGACACCGAGCTGTGGCAGAGCACTGAAGGTGGCATGGTGAGGAACATGTAAGTCACCGAGCTGTGGCAGAGCACTGAAGGTAGCATGGTGAGGAACATGTAAGACACCGAGCTGTGGCAGAGCACTGAAGGTGGCATGGTGAGGAACATGTAAGACACCGAGCTGTTGCAGAGCACTGAAGGTAGCATGGTGAGGAACATGTAAGACACCGAGCTGTTGCAGAGCACTGAAGGTAGCATGGTGAGGAACATGTAAGACACCGAGCTGTGGCAGAGCACTGAAGGTAGCATGGTGAGGAACATGTAAGACACCGAGCTGTTGCAGAGCACTGAAGGTAGCATGGTGAGGAACATGTAAGACACCGAGCTGTGGCAGAGCACTGAAGGTAGCATGGTGAGGAACATGTAAGACACCGAGCTGTGGCAGAGCACTGAAGGTGGCATGGCGAGGAACATGTAAGACACCGAGCTGTTGCAGAGCACTGAAGGTGGCATGGCAAGGAACATGTAAGACACCGAGCTGTTGCAGAGCACTGAAGGTGGCATGGTGAGGAACATGTAAGACACCGAGCTGTGGCAGAGCACTGAAGGTGGCATGGTGAGGCACATGTAAGACACCGATCTGTGGCAGAGCACTGAAGGTGGAATGGTGAGGAACATGTAAGACACCGAGCTGTTGCAGAGCACTGAAGGTAGCATGGTGAGGAACATGTAAGACACCGAGCTGTGGCATAGCACTGAAGGTGGCATGGTGAGGAACATGTAAGACACCGAGCTGTTGCAGAGCACTGAAGGTAGCATGGTGAGGAACATATAAGACACCGAGCTGTTGCAGAGCACTGAAGGTGGCATGGTGAGGAACATGTAAGACACCGAGCTGTGGCAGAGCACTGAAGGTAGCATGGTGAGGAACATGTAAGTCACCGAGCTGTGGCAGAGCACTGAGGGTAGCATGGTGAGGAACATGTAAGACACCGAGCTGTTGCAGAGCACTGAAGGTGGCATGGTGAGGAACATGTAAGACCGAGCTGTGGCAGAGCACTGAAGGTGGCATGGTGAGGAACATGTAAGTCACCGAGCTGTGGCAGAGCACTGAAGGTAGCATGGTGAGGAACATGTAAGACACCGAGCTGTGGCAGAGCACTGAAGGTGGCATGGTGAGGAACATGTAAGACACCGAGCTGTTGCAGAGCACTGAAGGTAGCATGGTGAGGAACATGTAAGACACCGAGCTGTTGCAGAGCACTGAAGGTAGCATGGTGAGGAACATGTAAGACACCGAGCTGTGGCAGAGCACTGAAGGTAGCATGGTGAGGAACATGTAAGACACCGAGCTGTTGCAGAGCACTGAAGGTAGCATGGTGAGGAACATGTAAGACACCGAGCTGTGGCAGAGCACTGAAGGTAGCATGGTGAGGAACATGTAAGACACCGAGCTGTGGCAGAGCACTGAAGGTGGCATGGCGAGGAACATGTAAGACACCGAGCTGTTGCAGAGCACTGAAGGTGGCATGGCAAGGAACATGTAAGACACCGAGCTGTTGCAGAGCACTGAAGGTGGCATGGTGAGGAACATGTAAGACACCGAGCTGTGGCAGAGCACTGAAGGTGGCATGGTGAGGCACATGTAAGACACCGATCTGTGGCAGAGCACTGAAGGTGGAATGGTGAGGAACATGTAAGACACCGAGCTGTTGCAGAGCACTGAAGGTAGCATGGTGAGGAACATGTAAGACACCGAGCTGTGGCAGAGCACTGAAGGTGGCATGGTGAGGAACATGTAAGACACCGAGCTGTTGCAGAGCACTGAAGGTAGCATGGTGAGGAACATATAAGACACCGAGCTGTTGCAGAGCACTGAAGGTGGCATGGTGAGGAACATGTAAGACACCGAGCTGTGGCAGAGCACTGAAGGTAGCATGGTGAGGAACATGTAAGTCACCGAGCTGTGGCAGAGCACTGAGGGTAGCATGGTGAGGAACATGTAAGACACCGAGCTGTTGCAGAGCACTGAAGGTGGCATGGTGAGGAACATGTAAGACCGAGCTGTGGCAGAGCACTGAAGGTGGCATGGTGAGGAACATGTAAGACACCGAGCTGTTGCAGAGCACTGAAGGGGGCATGGTGAGGAACATGTAAGACACAGAGCTGTTGCAGAGCACTGAAGGTGGCATGCTGAGGAACATGTAAGACACCGAGCTGTTGCAGAGCGCTGAAGGTGGCATGGTGAGGAACATGTAAGACACCGAGCTGTGGCAGAGCACTGAAGGTGACATGGTGAGGAACATGTAAGACACCGAGCTGTAGCAGAGCACTGAAGGTGGCATGGTGAGGAACATGTAAGACACCGAGGTGTGGCAGAGCACTGAAGGTGACATGGTGAGGAACATGTAAGACACCGAGCTGTGGCAGAGCACTGAAGGTAGCATGGTGAGGAACATGTAAGACACCTAGCTGTTGCAGAGCACTGAAGGTGGCATGGTGAGGAACATGTAAGACACCGAGCTGTGGCAGAGCACTGAAGGTAGGATGGTGAGGAACATGTAAGACACCGACCTGTTGCAGAGCACTGAAGGTGGCATGGTGAGGAACATGTAAGACACCGAGCTGTGGCAGAGCACTGAAGGTGGCATGGTGAGGAACATGTAAGACACCGAGCTGTGGCAGAGCACTGAAGGTAGCATGGTGAGGAACATGTAAGACACCGAGCTGTGGCAGAGCACTGAAGGTGGCATGGTGAGGAACATGTAAGACGCCGAGCTGTGGCAGAGCACTGAAGGTAGCATGGTGAGGAACATGTAAGACACCGAGCTGTTGCAGAGCACTGAAGGTAGCATCGTGAGGAACATTTAAGACACCGAGCTGTGGCAGAGCACTGAAGGTAGGATGGTGAGGAACATGTAAGACACCGAGCTGTTGCAGAGCACTGAAGGTGGCATGGTGAGGAACATGTAAGACACCGAGCTGTGGCAGAGCACTGAAGGTGGCATGGTGAGGAACATGTAAGACACCGAGCTGTGGCAGAGCACTGAAGGTGGCATGGTGAGGAACATGTAAGACAGGCTTCAGTACACTAAGTCATCACAAGCTCTGCCCACTTTTCCTATGGCGTAAAGCACAAGTGATATGTATTATCTAAAATCTCGTGTATAGAATTTTTTTGCCTTGCAAATGTGTAGATTTTTTTGCGTGCACTGTATTAGTGTTAGTGTCATTAATAGTACTAGTAACACTACTGGGTTACAAAAGTATTACTGAGAGTTGAGGAGGATTATTGAGGCAGATCAAACATTTAAATAGAATGGAGCGAAATAGAAAGAAGATGAGGGTATATAAATGTGAACTGGAGTGAAGGCGGGGTAGGGGTCCTTCTAGGAGATATTGATGGGAGGGGGTAAAGGAGATTTACATACGAGGGACTCGGACATCCATCATGCGTGTGAGAGCATGTTAAACACGAGTGGAATTTTTTTTTGTCACTTGATGTGCTGTTGGAGTGTGAGCAAGTTATCATTTATGAATGGATTCAGAGAAACCGGTTAGCCAGACTTGAGTCCTGGAGTTATGACGTGGAGTGTCTGCAGTCTGAAGGCGGGGTATGGATATTGCGGTGTGGAGGGTATCTGAACTGATACCCGTGAGTGATGGTGAACGTTTCTTCTTTTAGGGGCCGCTCTACCTCCGTGAGAGACGGCAGGTACCTTCAGAAAGTGTTGTTGTTGTTGTTGTTGTTGTTGTTGTTGTTGTTGTTGTTGTTGTTGTTGTTGTTGTTGTTGTTGTTGTTGTTGTTGTTGTTGTTGTTGTTGTTGTTGTTGTTGTTATGATAAGTATTGGTATTACATTAGTGTTAGTGATAGTTGCAGTATTAGTATTTTTGTTAATATTAATGTTTTAATTAGTATTAGTGTTAGTATTAATGTTAATATTAATGTTTTCATTTATTACTAGAGAAGGAGGTTTTCTAGTGCCAGGAAGAAAAAAAAAGACTGGCAAGAAGTGACAAAAGTCCTGCACCATCTAAAAACACTAGTGGAGGTGAGGCAGTCCTTGGCCTCCACTACACAACAACACATATTAAAGCCAGTGAATAAAACCTCCCTAAATTTCACCAACATAAAGACATTTATCTTTGCAAACATAGAGGATCTAAAGCTGAGAAGAAACAACAAAATTCGTTACATCAAAGGACGGTTGCCGAAGTTGAATGTATTGTTTGCAGCTTTCACAGAGACCCACATAAAAGACCATTTTGACAACGATATATGGATCCCATTCTAAAACCTAATCAGATGCGACAGACTAAACAGGCAACATGGGGGGAGGGGGGGGGTTGGCCTGTACGTCACAGAGTCGCTCATTTGCTCAGAACTACTAAACACCTCAAATGATGTAGTTGAAGTTTTGGCAGTAGAGACTGAAAACCAAAACCTTGTTATTATGGTTGTATACAATCCTACACATGCAACTTTCCAGTAATTCCAGGAACAACTTTTGAAAACTGACCACTGTCTGCAAAATCTCCAAACTCCTGCACCAAACATCTTACTACCGGGAGATTTCAACGTGAGACATCTAAAATAGAGGAGTGTAGCAAATAATATTCTAGCAGGAGGCAGCTCAGATGAAAATTCACACACACATGATATATTCACCGGAAATATTAGAACCTACAATACTAGAAAATGAGCTGGACCTCATCTTCACTAACAACGACGTTCTGATACGGAATATAACTGTATCAAAGACAATACACTCAGATCACAACATAATCTTGGTGCAGACATGTATGCACGGGGCTCCTGACCAGAAAAATTTAAACAATCATGAGGGTGTCTTCACAAAATTCATTTATTAATTTGAACATGATACAGCATGCCAAAGCCACTTGTATGCACAGCATTATGGGCTGGCTTAAAATTAACTTAAGATTAACTAAGCAATGATGTAATCAGTGATAAAACATTATTGTAAACAGATAACAATAAAGCACAAATGAGTATTACAAAGACAGGTCATATGGTTGCTTGCATTGATGTACATTCAGTAGAATGGAGTATTCTCTTAGGTAATGTATTTAAAAAATAACAAAGTTAGATTGGGTCTTAAGTTTTAACATTTATGTGATACAATTATGAGAAACAGTTAAGATATACAATTTATAAGATACAATTATTCAGTATTTATTTAGTTGTGGGTGAGTAAGTGATCTTTGAGAAAAGACTTGAATTTATAAACAGATAGTGTTTCTTTTATATTTACAGGTAATGAATTCCAGATTTTAGGGCCTTTTATGTGCATTGAGTTTTTGCATAGTGTGAGATGGACTCGAGGAACATCAAAGAGTGATCTGTGTCTTGTGTTATGGTCATGTGTTCTGTTGAGGTTGGCAAGATGTTTGAGGGGAGGGTTAATATCAGAGTTAAGTGTTCTATGTGTATAATAGGTACAGTAATAAGGATGGATGTTTTGTATGGTGAGTAGGTTTAGTGTTTTGAATATTGGTGGAGTGTGCTGCCTGTAGTGGGAATTTGTTATCATTCTGACTGCAGCCTTTTGTTGGGTAATTAGTGGTCTGAGATGGTTTATTGTTGTCGAGCCCCATGCACAAATTCCATAGGTGAGATAGGGGTAAATAAGTGAGTGATATAGGGCCAGGAGGGCTGACTGTGGAACATAGTACCGTATCTTCGATAGTATGCCTACAGTCTTGGAAATTTTCTTGGAAATTTGTTGTATATGTGTATGAAATTTGAGTCTATTATCAAGGTGGATTCCTAAGAATTTTCCCTCTGTGAGTTTTGTGATAGGTGATCCGTTTATCATTGTGTTAAGAGGGACATCTGTAGCTCTGTTACCAAACTGAATGAAGTAGGTTTTGTCAATGTTTAGTGTAAGTTTGTTAGTCCTCATCCAGGTAGATATTTTCTGTAATTCAGTATTTACAGTATTGGCTAGCATGACTGGGCTTGGGTGGGAGAAGACGTATGTAGTGTCATCTGCAAATAGTGCGGGTTTGAGTAGTTGTGAAGCATTTGGTAGGTCATTTATGTATATGAGAAAGAGAAGAGGGCCTAGGACACTTCCCTGTGGAACACCAACTGTAATTGGCTGTGCGGAAGAGTTTGCCCCATTTGTGTACACATACTGGCTTCTGTTGCTGAGGTAAGACTTGAGGTAGTTGAGGGAGTGCCCTCTTATACCATAGTGTGACAATTTTATGTGGAGCAAGTCATGGTCAACTGTATCAAAAGCCTTACGTACATCAATGAAGATCCCCAGTGGGACTTCTTTTTTCTCTGTTGCAGTGTATATATGTTCTAGCATGTGTATAATAGCGTCATTAGTATTTTTATTAGGCCTGAACCCAAACTGACAGGGGTTGAGTATGTTGTGGGAGATGAGGTAGGAATAGATTCACTTATGAATTAATTTTTCGAAAATTTTAAAGAGAGGGTGTAAGTTGGATATTGGCCTATAGTTATTCAAGTCTGTTTGGTCTCCTCCTTTATGGATCGGGGTGACCCTTGCTATTTTGAGAACTGTAGGGAAGGTAGAGGATTCTATGGATTTGTTAAAGAGTGTTGCAGTGATTGGTGATGGCACTTGTGACGCTTTTTTGTATATAAAGGGTGGTATTTAAATCTCCTGTCTTGTTTTTTAGTGTGTTGATAATAAGGGAGACTTCAGTTGGGTTAGTCGGAGCTAGGAACAGTGTGTTCGGGTAGTTGCCAGTGAGGTAGTCAATTGGTGGGGTATCTGAGCTTGGGATTTTATTGGCTAGGTTTTTACCTATAGTGGAAAAGAAATCATTAAGTCTGTTTGCTGTTTCAGTTGGTGGGAGTTGGGGTTCATCTGATTTTGTTAATTTAATTTCGCTATTCGTGATATCTTTTTTGTTCCCAGAATTTCTGATAGGGTTTTCCAGGTTTTTTTTTTATATCACCTCGTAAGTTGGATAATCTGTTCTCATAATACAATTTTTTTGCCCTTCTTATCAGGCTGGTTAGGACTGAAGAGTAACGTTTTGTTTGGTCTCTGGTTATGTGACCCATTCTGTACTGTTTTTTGTATAGGTGTTTTGTGTTTATGGATTTGAGAATGCTGGGTGTTAGCCAGGGACTGTTCAGTCTCTTAGCTGTCATCTGTTTATTTTTTTTAGGGCAGTGCTTGTTATAGAGGTATTGGGACTTTTTTAGAAAATTATTAATACATTCATCAATATCTGTATAGATTTCTAGCTCAGTGTGCCAGTCAATGTTTGTCACTGCTGTTGTGAAGTTATTAATGGCTGCCTCATTGTAAAGTCTGAAGGTGACTTTAGTAGTGTCTTGGGGTAATTTGCCAAGATTTGTTATGAGGAAAGTAGGGTAGTGGTCTGTGGTATTATCTGTGATTATGCCTGATTTTAAAGGGGATATGGTGTTGGTCCAGATGTGGTCAAGTAGGGAAACACTAGTCTCTGTAACTCTTGTAGGTTTTGTTACTGTTGGTAGCAACATGCAGTTACTCATTGTTTGTGAATTCAGTAACGTGTGGGTCCTGGTCTTGCAGGAGATTTATATTGAAGTCACCTGACAGTAGTAAGTGATCTTTGTTCATGCGTGCATCAGTTATCATACTTCCTAGGTTGTCACTAAAACGGCTAATGTTTGTCTGTGGTACTCTGTAGATGTTTATCTCTGTGAGAGGTTTTTGTAGGTATTTGGATTTGAATTTAGCTATTATACATTCCCCATGTTCATCCCTTGTGCAAGTATTAGTGATACATTCTAGTTGGTCTGAGTAGTATATAGCTGTGCCACCCCCTTGTTGGTCTGGCCTACAGTTGTGTACGGCTGTGTAACCAGGAATGGCATAGACATCTGTACTATCAGGCTTTAGCCAGGTTTCAGTTAGTGTAATGATGGACATATTGGCATGCAAGGAATTAAGTAATGCTATGAGGTCATCGTAATGTTTACTTAAAGATCTGATATTGTAGTTAAAGATAGTTATGTTGTTGTTGGCTCTGAGAAGTGCCTTTGCTTGTTCTGCTGTGTAGTAATTACAGTTACTGTTTGATTCATTTAAGTCATTCAATAAGAGGTTGGTATCAGGATCAATAAAATAAAGGAGACAATATAAAAGGGACTAAAATAATTTGTGGTGAACAAATATAGTGATGATCATAAATAGAGGTTGGGAATATAATAGTAGGTAGTTCTTTAAAGGTAATTCTTTAAAGTTAGAAATAGGGAAACAATATAAAAGGGACTAATATAAGTTGTGGTGAACAATAAAGTGGTAATCAAATAAATGAGGTTTGGAATATAATGGCAAAATAGTGAACTTATTGCACTTTAGCACCTGAGAATAGCACCTTGATTATTTTATCAATTGTGAATATATGAACTAGGGTAGTTATATAAAGCTAAAATAAAGGAGAAAATATATAAGGGACTAAATTAAGTAATGGTAAACAAAGTTAAATGGACAGATAGTAACTATGATATAATATTGATTTGGGAGTAAGATCTGACTTGTAACATATAATAAGTTGAGCAATTTATTGCACTATAAAAAGTAAAAAAATATGAGGTAGTTGGTACTAGCTAGCAAAAGATAGTTGTAGGACTTGCACAAAAAGTAATTGAAATATACACTAATTGCACACACAATATAAAGGAGACTAAAAGAAGTGGTAAACAAAATTAAATGGACAGGTAAGAACCATGAAAATTATGAGCAATTAAGAGCAGTTAGAAAGAAGTATAAAGTATTGGAGGTAGTTGGCATTAGCTAGTGAATAAAAAAATAATATTAAAATGGTATAAAATACCGACAGGTTGTTAGGTAAGACACATATGCAACAGTTAGGTATCTTTATTATGAAACGTTTCGCCTACACAGTAGGCTTCTTCAGTCAAGTACAGAAAAGTTGATAGAAGCAGAAGATACTTGAAGACGATGTAATCAGTCCATCACCCTTAAAGTTTTGAGGTGGTCAGTCCCTCAGTCTGGAGAAGAGCATTGTTCCATAGTATGAAACAATATTGTTTCATACTATGGAACAATGCTCTTCTCCAGACTGAGGGACTGACCACCTCAAAACTTTAAGGGTGATGGACTGATTACATCGTCTTCAAGTATCTTCTGCTTCTATCAACTTTTCTGTACTTGACTGAAGAAGCCTACTGTGTAGGCGAAACGTTTCATAATAAAGATACCTAACTTTTGCATATGTGTCTTACCTAACAAAAAAATAATAAAATAATAATGCACAATATAATAGTAACGTACACTATATGCACCACACGTATATATGTATTAAGGGCACTTATCTAATCTGTTACAGAAATGTCAGCTTTTCTAAGGAAGGTAGAGAAATCATGTTCGTTTGAGGTGGTATATTGTTGTCCTGTTGATGTTTTCCTTACTAGTATTTTCCCATCTCGCGTGAAACACTGATGTATTTTGTTTTCCTGTTTAAGTTTTCTCAGCCTGAACAGAAGGTTTTGACGTTTTCTCGTTAGACACTCGTTGATTTAATTAAGTTCTTTCTTTTATCGTATGAATGAAGTCGGATCATTATACTGTGTTTACTTCCTGGTTTTCCTAACAAACGTGTTTCTTTGATTTCATTGTTTTGCACGATGACTTGTACGTGGTCCTGTATTATCCTGACAGCAGTTTCTTTGCACTGTGCTTGTGTTATGTCACTAGGAATGTGTGGACTGTTTATTATAACTGCATCAGACAACTTATCTTGTTCAGTTTTGTCGTCTTGGAAATCAAGGTATTCATTTAGTCGAGTGTGCATGTTCTGATTCCAGTCCTTGATTGCTTCTTCAACCTTCATATTTATTGTTGTTATTTGCTCAGTGTGACTGGCTATAGCTGCTTTTAGAGTATTTTCTGTGTCAACACTTCCCGATGTAATCTTCTCTTCAAGGTTTTGGATCTTATTCTCGAGGTTGGTTATCTTGGAATCTCGTCGCTCGAGTGCTGCTTTGATATCTTTGACTTCATTTTCTAGAGCAACGATGTAGTCCTTGATATTGTCAGGAATAATCATACCTGAGTTATCATGGGTGAATCCTTTGAAGGGAGTGGAGTTGGAGGGGGAGTCAGCCATGTTTGTTGTTGTTGTTGTTCCCTGGGTGGTGGTGGTGAGGGAAGTTGTTGTTGTTGTTCCCTGGGTGGTGGTGGTGAGGGAGGTTGTTGTTGTTCCCTGGGTGGTGGTGAGGGAGGTTGTTGTTCCCTGGGTGGTGGTGGTGAGGGAGGTTGTTGTTCCCTGGGTGGTGGTGGTGAGGGAGGTTGTTGTTGTTCCCTGGGTGGTGGTGGCGAGGGAGGTTGTTGTTGTTCCCTGGGTGGTGGTGGTGAGGGAAGTTGTTGTTCCCTGGGTGGTGGTGGTAAGGGAGGTTGTTGTTCCCTGGGTAGTGGTGGTGAGGGAGGTTGTTGTTCCCTGGGTGGTGGTGGTGAGGGAGGTTGTTGTTGTTCCATGAATGGTGGTGGTGAAAGAGGTTGTTGTTCCCTGGGTGGTGGTGGTGAGGGAGGTCGTTGTTCCCTGGGTGGTGGTGGTGAGGGAGGTTGATGTTCCCTGGGTGGTGGTGGTGAGGGAGGTTGTTGTTGTTCCCTGGGTGTTGGTGGTGAGGGAGGTTGTTGTTGTTCCCTGGGTGGTGGTGGTGAGGGAGGTTGTTGTTGTTCCCTGGGTGATGGTGGTGAGGGAGGTTGTTGTTCCCTGGGTGGTGGTGGTGAGGAAGGTTGTTGTTCCCTGGGTGGTGGTGGTGGTGAGGGAGGTTGTTGTTCCCTGGGTGGTGGTGGTTAGGGAGGTTGTTGTTGTTCCCTAGGTGGTGGTGGTGGTGGTGAGGGAGGTTGTTGTTGTTCCCTGGGTGGTGGTGGTGGTGGTGAGGGAGGTTGTTCTTGTTCCCTGGGTGGTGGTGGTGAGGGAGGTTGTTCTTCTCTGGGTGGTGGTGGTGAGGGAGGTTGTTGTTCCCTGGGTGGTGGTCGTGAGGGAGGTTGTTGTTGCTCCCTGGGTGGTGGTGGTGAGGGAGGTTGTTCCATGGGTGGTGGTGGTGAGGGAGGTTGTTGTTGTTGTTCCCTGGGTGGTGGTGGTGAGGGAGGTTGTTCCATGGGTGGTGGTCGTGAGGGAGGTTGTTGTTGTTCCCTGGGTGGTGGTGGTGAGGGAGGTTGTTCCCTGGGTGGTGGTGGTGAGGGAGGTTGTTGTTGTTCCCTGGGTTGTGGTGGTGAGGGAGGTTGTTCCCTGGGTGGTGATCATGAGGGAGGTTGTTGTTGTTCCCTGGGTGGTGGTGGTGAGGGAGGTTGTTGTTCCCTGGGTGGTGGTGGTGAGGGAGGTTGTTCCCTGGGTGGTGGTGGTGAGGGAGGTTGTTCCCTGGGTGGTGGTGGTGAGGGAGGTTGTTCCCTGGGTGGAGGTGGTGAGGGAGGTTGTTCCCTGGGTGGTGGTGGTGAGGGAGGTTGTTCCCTGGGTGGTGGTGGTGAGGGAGGTTGTTGTTGTTCCCTGGGTGGTGGTGGTGAGGGAAGTTGTTGTTCCCTGGGTGGTGGTGGTAAGGGAGGTTGTTGTTCCCTGGGTGGTGGTGGTGAGGGAGGTTGTTGTTCCCTGGGTGGTGGTGGTGAGGGAGGTTGTTGTTGTTCCATGGATGGTGGTGGTGAAAGAGGTTGTTGTTCCCTGGGTGGTGGTGGTGAGGGAGGTCGTTGTTCCCTGGGTGGTGGTGGTGAGGGAGGTTGATGTTCCCTGGGTGGTGGTGGTGAGGGAGGTTGTTGTTGGTCCCTGGGTGTTAGTGGTGAGGGAGGTTGTTGTTGTTCCCTGGGTGGTGGTGGTGAGGGAGGTTGTTGTTGTTCCATGAATGGTGGTGGTGAAAGAGGTTGTTGTTCCCTGGGTGGTGGTGGTGAGGGAGGTCGTTGTTCCCTGGGTGGTGGTGGTGAGGGAGGTTGATGTTCCCTGGGTGGTGGTGGTGAGGGAGGTTGTTGTTGTTCCCTGGGTGTTGGTGGTGAGGGAGGTTGTTGTTGTTCCCTGGGTGGTGGTGGTGAGGGAGGTTGTTGTTCCCTGGGTGGTGGTGGTGAGGAAGGTTGTTGTTCCCTGGGTGGAGGTGGTGGTGAGGGAGGTTGTTGTTCCCTGGGTGGTGGTGGTTAGGGAGGTTGTTGTTGTTCCCTAGGTGGTGGTGGTGGTGGTGAGGGAGGTTGTTGTTGTTCCCTGGGTGGTGGTGGTGGTGGTGAGGGAGGTTGTTCTTGTTCCCTGGGTGGTGGTGGTGAGGGAGGTTGTTCTTCTCTGGGTGGTGGTGGTGAGGGAGGTTGTTGTTCCCTGGGTGGTGGTCGTGAGGGAGGTTGTTGTTGTTCCCTGGGTGGTGGTGGTGAGGGAGGTTGTTCCATGGGTGGTGGTGGTGAGGGAGGTTGTTGTTGTTGTTCCCTGGGTGGTGGTGGTGAGGGAGGTTGTTGTTGCTCCCTGGGTGGTGGTGGTGAGGGAGGTTGCTCCCTGGGTGGTGGTGGTGAGGGAGGTTGTTCCCTGGGTGGTGGTGGTGAGGGAGGTTGTTCCCTGGGTGGTGGTGGTGAGGGAGGTTGTTCCCTGGGTGGTGGTGGTGAGGGAGGTTGTTCCCTGGGTGGTGGTGGTGAGGGAGGTTGTTCCCTGGGTGGTGGTGGTGAGGGAGGTTGCTCCCTGGGTGGTGGTGGTGAGGGAGGTTGTTCCCTGGGTGGAGGTGGTGAGGGAGGTTGTTCCCTGGGTGGTGGTGGTGAGGGAGGTTGTTCCCTGGGTGGTGGTGGTGAGGGAGGTTGTTCCTTGGGTGGTGGTGGTGAGGGAGGTTGTTCCCTGGGTGGTGGTGGTGAGGGAGGTTGTTCCCTGGGTGGAGGTGGTGAGGGAGGTTGTTCCCTGGGTGGTGGTGGTGAGGGAGGTTGTTCCCTGGGTGGTGGTGGTGAGGGAGGTTGTTGTTGTTCCCTGGGTGGTGGTGGTGAGGGAGGTTGTTCCCTGGGTGGTCGTCGTGAGGGAGGTTGTTGTTGTTCCCTGGGTGGTGGTCGTGAGGGAGGTTGTTCCCTGGGTGGTGGTGGTGAGGGAGGTTGTTCCCTGGGTGGTGGTGGTGAGGGAGGTTGTTCCCTGGGTGGTGATGGTGAGGGAGGTTGTTCCCTGGGTGGTGGTGGTGAGGGAGTTTGTTCCCTGGGTGGTGGTGGTGAGGGAGGTTGTTCCCTGGGTGGTGGTGGTGAGGGAGGTTGTTCCCTGGGTGGTGGTGGTGAGGGAGGTTGTTCCCTGGGTGGCGGCGGTGAGGGAGGTTGTTCCCTGGGTGGTGGTGGTGAGGGAGGTTGTTCCCTGGGTGGTGGTGGTGAGGGAGGTTGTTCCCTGGGTGGTGGTGGTGAGGGAGGTTGTTCCCTGGGTGGTGGTGGTGAGGGAGGTTGTTCCCTTGGTGGTGGTGGTGAGGGAGGTTGTTCCCTGGGTGGTGGTGGTGAGGGAGGTTGTTCCCTGGGTGGCGGCGGTGAGGGAGGTTGTTCCCTGGGTGGTGGTGGTGAGGGAGGTTGTTCCCTGGGTGGCGGCGGTGAGGGAGGTTGTTCCCTGGGTGGTGGTGGTGAGGGAGGTTGTTCCCTGGGTGGCGGCGGTGAGGGAGGTTGTTCCCTGGGTGGTGGTGGTGAGGGAGGTTGTTCCCTGGGTGGTGGTGGTGAGGGAGGTTGTTCCCTGGGTGGTGGTGGTGAGGGAGGTTGTTCCCTGGGTGGTGGTGGTGAGGGAGGTTGTTCCCTGGGTGGTGGTGGTGAGGGAGGTTGTTCCCTGGGTGATGGTGGTGAGGGAGGTTGTTCCCTGGGTGGTGGTGGTGAGGGAGGTTGTTCCCTGGGTGGTGGTGGTGAGGGAGGTTGTTCCCTTGGTGGTGGTGGTGAGGGAGGTTGTTCCCTGGGTGGTGGTGGTGAGGGAGGTTGTTCCCTGGGTGGCGGCGGTGAGGGAGGTTGTTCCCTGGGTGGTGGTGGTGAGGGAGGTTGTTCCCTGGGTGGCGGCGGTGAGGGAGGTTGTTCCCTGGGTGGTGGTGGTGAGGGAGGTTGTTCCCTGGGTGGCGGCGGTGAGGGAGGTTGTTCCCTGGGTGGTGGTGGTGAGGGAGGTTGTTCCCTGGGTGGTGGTGGTGAGGGAGGTTGTTCCCTGGGTGGTGGTGGTGAGGGAGGTTGTTCCCTGGGTGGTGGTGGTGAGGGAGGTTGTTCCCTGGGTGGTGGTGGTGAGGGAGGTTGTTCCCTGGGTGGTGGTGGTGAGGGAGGTTGTTCCCTGGGTGGTGGTGGTGAGGGAGGTTGTTCCCTGGGTGGTGGTGGTGAGGGAGGTTGTTCCCTGGGTGGTGGTGGTGAGGGAGGTTGTTCCCTGTGTGGTGGTGGTGAGGGAGGTTGTTACCTGGGTGGTGGTGGTGAGGGAGGTTGTTCCCTGGGTGGTGGTGGTGAGGGAGGTTGTTCCCTGGGTGGTGGTGGTGTGGGAGGTTGTTCCCTGTGTGGTGGTGGTGAGGGAGGTTGTTCCCTGGGTGGTGGTGGTGAGGGAGGTTGTTCCCTGGGTGGTGGTGGTGAGGGAGGTTGCTCCCTGGGTGGTGGTGGTGAGGGAGGTTGTTCCCTGGGTGGTGGTGGTGAGGGAGGTTGTTCCCTGGGTGGTGGTGGTGAGGGAGGTTGTTCCCTGGGTGGTGGTGGTGAGGGAGGTTGTTGTTGTTCCCTGGGTGGTGGTGGTGAGGGAGGTTGCTCCCTGGGTGGTGGTGGTGGTGAGGGAGGTTGTTCGCTGGGTGGTGGTGGTGAGGGAGGTTGCTCCCTGGGTGGTGGTGGTGAGGGAGGTTGTTCCCTGGGTGGTGGTGGTGAGGGAGGTTGTTCCCTGGGTGGTGGTGGTGAGGGAGGTTGTTCCCTGGGTGGTGGTGGTGAGGGAGGTTGTTCCCTGGGTGGTGGTGGTGAGGGAGGTTGTTCCCTGGGTGGTGGTGGTGAGGGAGGTTGTTCCCTGGGTGGTGGTGGTGAGGGATGTTGTTCCCTGGGTGGTGGTGGTGAGGGAGGTTGTTCCCTGGGTGGTGGTGGTGAGGGAGGTTGTTCCCTGGGTGGTGGTGGTGAGGGAGGTTGTTCCCTGGGTGGTGGTGGTGAGGGAGGTTGTTCCCTGTGTGGTGGTGGTGAGGGAGGTTGTTCCCTGGGTGGTGGTGGTGAGGGAGGTTGTTCCCTGGGTGGTGGTGGTGAGGGAGTTTGTTCCCTGGGTGGTGGTGGTGAGGGAGGTTGTTCCCTGGGTGGTGGTGGTGAGGGAGGTTGTTACCTGGGTGGTGGTGGTGAGGGAGGTTGTTCCCTGGGTGGTGGTGGTGAGGGAGGTTGCTCCCTGGGTGGTGGTGGTGAGGGAGGTTGTTCCCTGGGTGGTGGTGGTGAGGGAGGTTGTTCCCTGGGTTGTGGTGGTGAGGGAGGTTGTTCCCTGGGTGGTGGTGGTGAGGGAGGTTGTTGTTGTTCCCTGGGTGGTGGTGGTGAGGGAGGTTGCTCCCTGGGTGGTGGTGGTGAGGGAGGTTGTTCCCTGGGTGGTGGTGGTGAGGGAGGTTGCTCCCTGGGTGGTGGTGGTGAGGGAGGTTGTTCCCTGGGTGGCGGCGGTGAGGGAGGTTGTTCCCTGAGTGGTGGTGGTGAGGGAGGTTGTTCCCTGGGTGGTGGCGGTGAGGGAGGTTGTTCCCTGGGTGGTGGTGGTGAGGGATGTTGCTCCCTGGGTGGTGGTGGTGAGGGAGGTTGTTCCCTGGGTGGCGGCGGTGAGGGAGGTTGTTCCCTGAGTGGTGGTGGTGAGGGAGTTTGTTCCCTGAGTGGTGGTGGTGAGGGAGGTTGTTCCCTGAGTGGTGGTGGTGAGGGAGGTTGTTCCCTGGGTGGTGGTGGTGAGGGAGGTTGTTCCCTGGGTGGTGGTGGTGAGGGAGGTTGTTCCCTGGGTGGCGGCGGTGAGGGAGGTTGTTCCCTGAGTGGTGGTGGTGAGGGAGGTTGTTCCCTGGGTGGTGGTGGTGAGGGAGGTTGTTCCCTGAGTGGTGGTGGTGAGGGAGGTTGTTCCCTGGGTGGTGGTGGTGAGGGAGGTTGTTCCCTGGGTGGTGGTGGTGAGGGAGGTTGTTCCCTGAGTGGTGGTGGTGAGGGAGGTTGTTCCCTGGGTGGTGGTGGTGAGGGAGGTTGTTCCCTGGGTGGCGGCGGTGAGGGAGGTTGTTCCCTGAGTGGTGGTGGTGAGGGAGGTTGTTCCCTGGGTGGTGGTGGTGAGGGAGGTTGTTCCCTGGGTGGTGGTGGTGAGGGAGGTTGTTCCCTGAGTGGTGGTGGTGAGGGAGGTTGTTCCCTGAGTGGTGGTGGTGAGGGAGGTTGTTCCCTGAGTGGTGGTGGTGAGGGAGGTTGTTCCCTGGGTGGTGGTGGTGAGGGAGGTTGTTCCCTGGGTGGCGGCGGTGAGGGAGGTTGTTCCCTGAGTGGTGGTGGTGAGGGAGGTTGTTCCCTGGGTGGTGGTGGTGAGGGAGGTTGTTCCCTGGGTGGTGGTGGTGAGGGAGGTTGTTCCCTGGGTGGTGGTGGTGAGGGAGGTTGTTCCCTGGGTGGTGGTGGTGAGGGGGGTTGATGATACACCGGCGTCCTGCTGGGTAGACAAGTTGAGTTCTAGGGTCCTTGCTGTTATTCTATTAATACTGGTGTTGTTTCTTCTGCGATATCCTTTCATAGTATCACTGAAGTAGATACTGTGTAGCTATGGAGGAGAAGGCTTGTTTTCCCTGAGCTTGGGTTAAGTGATTGTCTGGCAGCGGAGGCAGTGTTTGGGTTAGCAGGGCTGTCTTCCTTTGATCTTCTAATTTTGTCAAAATTTGGGTTACATTCTTAGTATTCTTGGGACATTTTGTGGTCTACGTGGGTTTATGTAGTTGTACCTTCAATTAAGCCATCACAAACTTTGATGAGCGATGGTTTCTTGAGGAAAAAGAGCTGGTAGGCTGCCGCTGCTGCCGCATATAATGAGAACAAGTCAACCATGTCTTGAATGAAACAAACTGGGAAGATATCCTAAACAACAAGGATCCAAACATTTTCCTGAAAAAAAATTAACTCTGCGGCACTTGAGGTCTGCTCAAGGAACATTCCATTAAGGAAGAAGAAGAGAATATATAAACTAGAAAGAGAGAGATGCTCCCTTTACAGACGAAGGTGAAGAATCACAGAGCTGCTGAGATAGGTCAGTATATCTAAAAAAAGAAGGGAAGCATTGGTCAGATAAACAACAAATATCGAACTTAAGCTTAAGGAATCTTACAGGCGAGAAAAATCCCAGGAAGAACTTAAAGCCATAAAGGAAACTGAAAAAAAAATAAAAAACAATACTTTTTTTCTTATGTCAAATCTAAGGGTAAAACATCCTGTATTGGACACCTGCTTAAGTGGGATGGGACATACACAGGTGACAGCCAAGAAATGAGTGAGATACTAAAGTCCCAATATGACTCAGTGTTCAGTGAGCCGCTACACAGACTAAGGGTCGACAGACCCAAAATTTGCTAATATCAAAAATCTCTGATATTATCCTAATACCACAAGACTTTGAAAAGACAATACATGACATGCCCATGCACTCTTCCCCAGGCCCAGACTCGTGGAACTCCGTGTTCATCATGAACTGCAAGAAGCCCCTGTCTTGTGCCTTTAGCATTCTATGGAGAGGGAGTATGGACCCAGGGGACATCCCACACTCACTAAAAAGAACAGACATTACCCCGCTCTACAAACGTGGCAGCAAGCAATTGCAAAGATCTGCAGACCGATATCACTAACATTCCATATCAAAAAAATCTTTAGAAAGGTTCTGAGAAGCAAGTACGCCAACTACCTAGATTCCCATCAGTTACACAACCCAGGGCAATATGGGTTTAGAGCTGGTCGCTCCTGCCTGTCCCAGCTACAAGACCACTATGACAAAGTCCTGAATGCTATACAGGATAACAAAATGTAGATGTAGTATACACAGACTTTGCAAAAGCCTACGACAAGTGCGACGACGGTGTAATAGCACACAAAATGCATGACAGGGGAATAGCAGGAAAAATTGGCAGCTACAGCGAGAAGCTCTGTTCCACACGGCACAGTACTCGCTCCCATTCTATTCCTCATCCTCACATCTGATATAGAGATGTAAACCATAGCTCCGTTTCTTTCTTTGCTGATGACACCCGGATCACCATGACAGTGACCTCCATCGAAGACACTGCAAGACTCCAACAGGACATCAACCAAATTTTCAAATGGGCCACTCAAAACAATATGAAGTTTAATGAAGAGAAATTTCAACTGCTCAAATATAGAAGACTTCAGAAAATTAAAACTGTATCATGATACATAACAAATTCTAACCATACAATAGAACGAAAAGGTAATGTCAGAAAATCTTACCTTCAAAGACCACAACAATGTAGCTACCACATCTGCTAGAAAAAGGATAGGATGGGTAATGAGAACCTTCAAAACTAGGGAAGCCAAGCCCATGATAATTCTCTTTAGATCGTTTATTCTCTCTAGGATGGAATACTGCTGTACAATGACTCCCCCATCAAGGCTGGTAACATTGTTGACCTGGAGAGTGTACAAAGAACTTTCACAGCACACATAAGTGCGATAAACCACCTAAATTACTTGGAACGGTTGAAATGCTTTGATATGTATTCCCTGGAATGCAGGCGAGAAAGATGCATGATAATACACACTTGGAAAATTCTAGAAGGATTAGTACCAAACTTGCTCACGAAAATCACTCCCTATGAAAGCAAAAGACTCGGCAGGAGATGCAACATTCCCCCGATGAAAAGCAGGGGTGCCACGAGTACACTGAGAGACAATGCAATAAGTCTCAGGGGCCCTAGATTGTCCAAATGCCTCCCAGCATTCATAAGGGGGATTACCAATAGACCCCTGACTGCCTTCAAGAAGGCACTGGACAGAGACCTAAAGTCAGTACCTGTCCAGCCAGGTTGCAGTTCGTAAGTCAGTTTGCGTGCGGCCAGCAGTAACAGTCTGGTTGATCAGAGACTGATCCACCACGAGGCCTCGTCAGACCGGGCCGGTGGGGCGTTCATCCCCGAAACTCTCCAGCTATACTCCAAGTAGTATTAATGTTAATGCTTTAATTAGTATTAGTGGCAGCATTAGTATTACTGTTAGTATTAATATCAGTGGTGACCTGTACTTTGAGTGGTGACCTGTACTTAACTCTGTGAAGAAGTGTCTTGTGTGCTCCCCGTGGACTGAACCAAGATGCCCTCAATCGAGCAACTTTACCAGCAGCTTAAGGAAGAATTGAGGGTAGCGAAGATGGAGATACGGCGATTGACTGAGGAAAACAAGAGGATTCGTAGTAGTCCTCCTGTTTCGAGTCCTCAAGTCAAGAAGGGAACGTGGACAGTGGCTGGACAGCATGAGACGAAGTTGACGATCAAGAAGACGAATGGAAAGGTAGAGACGACGAAGAAGAAAGAGACTGCTGTGGAAACTGCTTTGGAAACATCCAATGCATTCTCGGTGCTACCCAACGAATGTGAGTCGACTACTGGGAACGCCACTACAAACGTCACCAAGGAAGGTAAGAACATTGTTGTTGTTGTTGTGGATAGCCAGGTTAGATATATGGATAGGGCTTTCTGCTTGAAGGACAGGAGTAGGAGACAGAGAGTTTGCTTTCCTGGGGCTGGGATGGAGGACATTGTTAGCCGGCTTGACAACATCATGAACGGTAATGGGATCAATCCCATCATCTGCCTCAGTGCTGGAGGCTATGATGTGGGCAAGCGCAGAAGTGAGGACTTAGAAGGTTCAAGACAGCAATAGACATAATTAGGAAGAAGGGGGGGAGCCCTGTTATATTTGGCATTTTGCCAAGAAGGGGTGTTGGTAATGAATGGTTGTCCAGAGGAATTGGTATTAATTGCTGGCTGGATAAACACTGTAAGGATAATGCAGTACCATTCATTGACAACTGGGACAACTTCTATGGCCGAAATGACATGTATGCCAGGGATGGGGTTCACTTATCCAGGGCAGGTGTGGGTTTTCTTGCTAGCTCAGTTGAGGGGGTTGTTAGGACTTAAACTAGGATTAGTTAGAGGTATGGGTTTAGAAATGATAAAAAATGAGTGTGGATATATTGACTTATGCTCTGATATTAAGAATCTTAATAGTAACTGTCATGGAGTAACTCTGGGTAATGATAATTTCATAAATTGTGTAAAAACAAAGATGAATAGGAAAAATGTGCAGAAGAAAAAACATATAATGGTATTTTATGCTAACAGTCGAAGTGCAAGAAATAAAATTAATGAACTACGTTTGGTAGCATGTGCTGGGAACTTCGATGTCATTGCATTAACTGAAACGTGGTATGATTTAAAGAGTCGGGATATGACTGCTGAGTGTAATATTCAGGGATTTAAGTTATTCAATGTGGATAGATGTAATGGGAAGGGGGGAGGAGTTGCATTGTATGTTCGAGAAAATATTATATGTTGCATAAAAACAGGTATAAAAATAGATTGTACAGCAACAGAATCTGTTTCGGTAGAGTTTGTAGAGGGTCAAGAAAAACTAATTCTAGGTGTAATATACCGACCTCCAGGCTTGGATCACTATAGAGGGAGACTTCTTTGGGACGAAATTGTTAGGGCTTCTAGACACAATAACATAGTGATTGTAGGGGATTTTAACTTTAGTCAAATAGACTGGAATTCTTTGACCGGTAATCTGGAGTCCAGTGACTTTATGGAAACAGTTCAAGACTGTTTTCTGAAGCAGTGTGTAACAGAGCCTACCAGGGGTAATAATTTGCTTGACCTAGTCTTGTAAAATAAGGAAACACTCGTAAATAATCTGGAAATAACTGAAGAGCTTGGCGCAAGTGATCACAAATCCATCACTTTTAGCATTAACTTGGAATACAGGAATAATTATAATACAGTAAAAATCCCTTATTTTCGTTCTGCCGATTATAATGGACTTAGAGAACACCTGTCAAATCTTGATTGGGGTTATCTAGCTAATGATTCTATTGACAATGATCATACTTATGATTACGAAGGGATCTGCGTTTATGATTCTTTTCTTAATAATGTACACCGTGCCCAGAGTATATACATTCCCCAGAGAGAAATTAGGTCTAATAATAACGATCCCAAATGGGTTAACAGGAGGCTAAAGCATTTATTAGGGGAGAAAAGGGGAATATATAGGCGCATCAGAAGAGGAGAGGTTAACCTTACTGACCAATATGTTCAGCTTAAAAGAGAAGTAAAAAAGGGGATTAGAAAGGCTAAACGTGACTATGAAATTAGAGTCGCTAATGAATCAAAGACTAATCCAAAGGGGTTCTTTCAAGTGTATCGGACGAAGGTGAAGGAAAAAGTAGGACCTCTGAAAATTGGGAATGGACAGCTGACGGATAACGAACTGGAAATGTATTCCATATTTAATGACTATTTTTTGTCAGTTTTTACACAGGAAGACATAAATGAGATTCCAGAAATTAACAATTATTCAGTTCCCGACGAATTCAAATTGACTAATATTACTGTCACGAGGGACATGGTTATCAAACAGATAGACAAACTGAAGCAAAATAAGTCCCCGGGGCCCGACGAGTTATTTTCCAGGGTACTTAAGGAATGCAAGATGGAACTTAGTCAGCCATTAACGAGTGTGTTCAATGCATCTATCCTTGTTAGGTAAGACACATATGCAACAGATAGGTATCTGTATTTCGAAACGTTTCGCCTACACAGTAGGCTTCTTCAGTCGAGTACAGAAAAGTGATAGAAGCAGAAGATACTTGAAGACGATGTAATCAGTCCATCACCCTTAAAGTTTTGAGATGGTCAGTCCCTCAGTCTGGAGAAGAGCATTGTTCCATGGTATGAAACAATATGGAGATGAAGTGACAGGATGGAGCCTTATATAGCGCCAAGAGGTGAGACATAGGTCACTAGAAGAGGTAAGAACTCAGATGTTGGGAGGACAGGTCCCTCTCAAATCCAGCCGTTCTCACTAGTAGAGGTTGTCGAAGTTGATTGTAGGTCTGTACCAAGATACCCTTGTGTTGCAGTGTCAGACAGATTGAACATTAAAATGGTATAAAATACCGACAGGTTGTTAGGTAAGACACATATGCAACAGATAGGTATCTGTATTTCGAAACGTTTCGCCTACTGTGTAGGCGAAACGTTTCGAAATACAGATACCTGTCTGTTGCATATGTGTCTTACCTAACAACCTGTCGGTATTTTATACCATTTTAACGCATCCATCCTTACTGTTGTTGTGCCAGAGTTGTGGAAAATGGCCAATGTGGTTCCTATATTCAAATCAGGAGATAAGTCCACTCCTTCAAATTACTAGAATCAATTATAGCTGACATTATCAGAAGTCACCTTGAAGAGCATAACTTGATAAATGAATCTCAGCTTGGATTCACGAGAGGTCGTTCCTGCCTGACAAACTTACTGACTTTCTTCAATAGAACATTTGAGGCAGTAGACAGTGATAAAGAATATGATATTGTTTATTTGGATTTTAGTAAAGCCTTCGATAGAGTACCTCACAAGAGACTCTTAAGAAAAGTGGCAGCTCATGGTATAGGAGGTAAAGTTCTAGCATGGATAGAGGCATGGCTTACCAATAGAAAGCAGAGTTTCCATTAATGGGTTCAAATCAGAATGGGGCTTAGTTACTAGTGGCGTTCCACAAGGATCAGTTTTAGGCCCTCTCTTGTTCATAATTTACATTAATGACCTTGTAATAAAGTTGGTAGAATTACCGACAATATGTAAAGTAAAAGGACACAAGTGCAACTAATGTGACATTTTATTGTGGCAACGTTTCGCTCTCCAGGAGCTTTATCAAGCCGTTACAAACAATACATGGACACAGAGGGTATATATAGGCTCAGAGTGAGGTGCAATACTAGTGATGTACCATTTCGATGTTCACTAGTGGTGGTAGTAGTAGTAGTAGTAGTAGCAGTGACAAAAGTAATACAATATGGTAGAGCAATTAATTCGTACATGAGAAAAAGGATATAAAAGCTATTACTTGGGTAACATAAAAATAGGTTGGACAAATATAGACTGGAAAGAGGCAGCTTGTTTCAGTGTTCACTCCTTGTATGTGCTTGTGTAGTATAACAGGAGAGACTATGTGATGGCAGGGTTTACTGTTTTCAGGAGGATTCTTGCTAAGACTTCGGAGATGGTGAAACTGCCGTTGTTTTGTTTAATTGTATTCGAAACAGCGATCAGTGCTGATTCGAGGCACTTGCGTCTACGGAAATTAGTTTCTTTGATCACTAATTGGGCGTCCCTGAATTTCATGAGATGATTGGTGGAATTTCGGTGTTGTACACAGGCGTTGTTCAGGTTATCGTTCCTACATGCGTAAATGTGTTCATTGAGGCGGGTGTCGAGGTTTCTTGCTGTTTCACCTACGTAAATCTTGTCACAGCCTCCACAGGGTATAGTGTAAACTCCTGCATTGACTGGTAGGAACGATAACTTGAACAACGCCTGTGTACAACACCGAAATTCCACCAATCATCTCATGAAATTCAGAGACGCCCAATTAGTGATCAAAGAAACTAATTTCCGTAGACGCAAGTGCCTCGAATCAGCACTGATCGCTGTTTCGAATACAATTAAACAAAACAACGGCAGTTTCACCATCTCCGAAGTCTTAGCAAGAATCCTCCTGAAAACAGTAAACCCTGCCATCACATAGTCTCTCCTGTTATACTACACAAGCACATACAAGGAGTGAACACTGAAACAAGCTGCCTCTTTCCAGTCTATATTTGTCCAACCTATTTTTATGTAACCCAAGTAATAGCTTTTACATCCTTTTTCTCATGTGCGAATTAATTGCTCTACCATATTGTATTACTTTTGTCACTACTACTACTACTACTACTACTACTGCCACTAGTGAACATCGAAATGGTACCTCACTAGTATTGCACCTCACTCTGAGCCTATATATACCCTCTGTGTCCATGTATTGTTTGTAATGGCTTGATAAAGCTCCTGGAGAGTGAAACGTTGCCACAATAAAATGTCACATTAGTTGCACTTGTGTCCTTTTACTTTACATTAATGACCTTGACGAAGGGATTACGAGTGACATGAGCAAGTTTGCTGATGATACAAAGATAGGCCGTATGATTCATTCTGAGGAGGATAGCAATGAACTGCAGGAGGATTTAGACAAATTAATGTCTTGGTCTGAAAAATGGCAGATCAAGTTCAGTGTGGATAAGTGTAAGGTATTGGTCCTTGGTAATGAAAATAACCCTCGAAGCTATAAACTAGGTGAAGTAGAGCTTCATCATAAAGAGCGTGAAAAAGACTTGGGAGTCATGGTAAGCAGAAACCTAAAGCCAAGACAGCAGTGCCTTAATGTGCGCAACAAGGCCAACAGATTACTTGGATTTATCTCAAGAAGTATAAGTAACAGAAGCCCAAAAATTATTTTACAGCTCTATACTTCACTGGTGAGGCCTCATTTAGATTATGCTGCTCAGTTTTGGTCCCCTTACTACAGGATGGACATAGACTCATTAGAGAACATACAGATAAGAATGACTAAAATGATTTACTGTGTAAGGAATCTCCCGTATGAAGATAGACTTAAAGCCTTAAATCTTCACTCTCTGGAGAGACGTAGAATGAGAGAAGATATCATTGAAGTGTATAAGTGGATGACGGGCATAAGCAAAGCAGATATTAATAAGGTATTGAGGGTGTCGAACCAGGTAAGAACCAGAAATAATGGATTTAAGTTGAATAAATTTAGATTTAGAAAGGACATAGGTAAGTACTGGTTTTCTAACAGAGTTGTAGATGCGTGGAACAGTCTTCCCAGTGGGGTGATAGAGGTTAGGACCTTGGGTAGCTTTAAGAAGAGACTGGACAAATATATGAGTGGGAGGGACTGGGTTTGATTGGTGTTAAGGGGTACGGGAGTTATTTCTTGAGTAGCTTTAGGTAGATGTCGTTCTGATGAATGGTTTGAAAAACCGACAAGTTGAAGATTGAGACACTTATGCAGCATATGGGAATCTTTATTCAGGAAACGTTTCGCCACACAGTGGCTTCATCAGTCCAATACAAAGAGGAAGGCGTAAGGAGAGGAGGAGAATGAGGTAATCAGTCCCTCAACCTGGAGTCGATTCCCATATGCTGCATAAGTGTCTCAATCTTCAACTTGTCGGTTTTTCAAACCATTCATCACAACTGTCAGACACAGCAGCATCATGGGATCTTGTTACAAAGAATTCTTCAACACTTGTTCAACCTTTGGACGAAGACCTACTTCGACTAGTGGATGGTACCACTATGACCCCGCCTCCGCCTGCTTCACCTCACCTCTCTACAGTATATAAGCCACGTCTACGGCCCTATGCTGTACATTCTACAAGATTGATGGACTGAACACATCGACTCCAGGTTGAGGGACTGATTACCTCATTCTCCTCCTCTCCTTACGCCTTCCTCTTTGTATTGGACTGATGAAGCCACTGTGTGGCGAAACGTTTCCTGAATAAAGATTCCCATATGCTGCATAAGTGTCTCAATCTTCAACTTGTCGGTTTTTCAAACCATTCATCACAACTGTCAGACACAGCAGCATCATGGGATCTTGTTACAAAGAATTCTTCAACACTTGTTCAACCTTTGGACGAAGACCTACTTCGACTAGTGGATGGTACCACTATGACCCCGCCTCCGCCTGCTTCACCTCGCCTCTCTACAGTATATAAGCCACGTCTACGGCCCTATGCTGTACATTCTACAAGATTGATGGACTGAACACATCGACTCCAGGTTGAGGGACTGATTACCTCATTCTCCTCCTCTCCTTACGCCTTCCTCTTTGTATTGGACTGATGAAGCCACTGTGTGGCGAAACGTTTCCTGAATAAAGATTCCCATATGCTGCATAAGTGTCTCAATCTTCAGATGTCGTTTTGATAAGGACCTGCCTCGTATGGGCCAGTAGGCCTTCTGCAGTGTTCCTACATTCTTATGTTCTTATGTTAGTATTAATATAAGCAAGAGAATGTACTAAGATATAACACTTAAAACATAAGAACATAAGAAAGGAGGAACACTGCAGGAGGCCTGTTGGCCCATACTAGGCAGGTCCTTTACAATTCATCCCACTAACAAAACATTTGCCCAACCCAATTTTCAATGCCACCCAAGAAATAAGCTCTGATGTGAAAGTCCCACTCAAATCCAACCCCTCCCACTCATGTACTTATCCAACCTAGATTTGAAACTACCCAAAGTCCCAGCCTCAATAACCCAACTAGGTAGACTGTTCCACTCATCAACTACCCTATTTCCAAACCAATACTTTCCTATGTCCTTTCTAAATCTAAACTTATCTAATTTAAATTCATTACTGCGGGTTCTCTCTTGGAGAGCCATCCTCAAGACCTTATTAATATCCCCTTTATTAATACCTATCTTCCACTTATACACTTCGATCAGGTCTCCCCTCATTCTTCGTCTAACAAGTGAATGTAACTTAAGAGTCTTCAATCTTTCTTCATAAGGAAGATTTCTAATGCTATGTATTAATTTAGTCATCCTACGCTGAATGTTTTCTAACGAATTTATGTCCATTCTGTAATATGGAGACCAGAACTGAGCTGCATAATCTAGGTGAGGCCTTACTAATGATGTATAAAGCTGCAGTATGACCTCTGGACTTCTGTTGCTTACACTTCTTGATATAAATCCCAGTAATCTATTTGCCTTATTACGTACGCTTAGGCATTGCTGTCTTGAACATCAAAATGGTATACAATACCGACAGGTTGTTAGGTAAGACACATATGCAACAGTTAGACAACTTTATTCCGAAACGTTTCGCCTACACAGTAGGCTTCTTCAGTCGAATACAGAAAGTAGGCAGGAACAGTAGAGATGTGAAGACGATGTAATCAGTCCATCACCCTTAAAGTCGTAGAATTTGAGGTTGTCAGTCCCTCGGCCTGGAGAAGTTCAGTTCCATAGTCAGGAACTATCTGCTGTCTTGGTTTAAGGTTGCTGCTCACCATAACCCCCAAGTCCTTTTCGCAATCTGTATGGCTAATTGAAGAATGAGACACTTATGCAGCATATGGGAATCTTTATTCAGGAAACGTTTCGCCACACAGTGGCTTCATCAGTCCAATACAAAGAGGAAGGCGTAAGGAGAGGAGGAGTATGAGGCAATCAGTCCTTCAGCCTGGAGTCGATGTGTTCAGTCCATCAATCTTGTAGAATGTACAGCACAGGGCCGAAGACGTGCTGTACATTCTACAAGATTGATGGACTGAACACATCGACTCCAGGCTGAGGGACTGATTACCTCATACTCCTCCTCTCCTTACGCCTTCCTCTTTGTATTGGACTGATGAAGCCACTGTGTGGCGAAACGTTTCCTGAATAAAGATTCCCATATGCTGCATAAGTGTCTCATTCTTCAACTTGTCGGTTTTTCAAACCATTCATCACAACTGTATGGCTAAGTTTTACATCATTTAACTTATAAGTGCTACTAGGGTTATGGACACTCCCGAGCTTCAGAACCTTGCATTTATCTACATTGAACTATATCTGCCACTTTTCTGACCAAGAATAGAGTTTGTTTAAATCCTCCTGAAGTTCCATAACATCTACGTTTGAATCAATTATCCTACCTATCTTTGTGTCATCGGCGAATTTGCTAATATCACTAGTAATTCCCTCATCAAGATCATTGATATATATTATAAACAACAACGGGCCCAAGACTCATCCCTGTGGAACGCCACTTGTTACAGATCCCCACTCGGATTTAACCCCATTTATGGACACTCTCTGCTTCCTGTCAGTGAGCCATGACTCGATCCACGAGAGCACTTTTCCTCCAATGCCATGAGCTGCCACTTTCTTTAACAGTCTATGGTGCGGAACTCTATCAAATGCTTTACTAAAATCTAAGTAAATAATATCAAATTCTTTATCGTGGTCAACAGCCTCATAAGCTTTACTGAAGAAAGTTAATAAATTAGTTAGACAAGACCGGCCTCTTGTGAATCCATGCTGAGTATCCTTAATCAAACTATGCTTATCGAGATGGCTTCTTATAATCTCATCTATAATTGACTCTAGTAATTTGCCTACAATTGAGGTCAGGCTTATTGGGCGGTAATTTGACGGTAACGACTTGTCCCCTGTTTTAAAAATAGGAATTACATTAGCCATCTTCCACATATCGGACACTACACCTGTTTGAAGAGATAAATTAATAATATTAGTTAATGGTTCACAGAGTTCCATTTTGCATTCCTTAAGAACCCTTGAAAAAACCTCATCAGGACCTGGCGACTTATTTTGCTTCGGTCTGTCTATCTGCTTCACAACCATCTCACTAGTGACTGTGATGTTACATAATTTATCTTCTTCTGGCCCACTATAAAAATTAATTACTGGAATATTGTTAGTGTCTTCCTGTGTAAAAACTGAGAGAAAATAATTATTTAAAATCGAGCACATTTCATTCTCTTTGTCAGTAAGATGCCCATAGTTATTTTTTGAGGGGGCCTATCTTATCTCTAACTTTTGTTCTATAGACCTGGAAAAAACTTTTTGGGTTAGTTTTAGAATCCTTAGCAACTTTAATTTCATAGTCCCTTTTAGCTTTTCTTATCCCCTTTTTAATGTCCCTCTTAATGTCAATATACTGATTCATAAGATGACCCTCACCTCTTCTGATATGCCTATAAATTCCTTTCTTATGCCCTAGTAGATATTTCAGCCTATTATTCATCCATTTTGGGTCATTTCTATTTGATCTAATTTCTTTATATGGGATAAGCGTTCTTTGAGCAGCATGTATAGTGTTCAGAAAACTGTCATATTGATAGCTCTCTTCGTTACCCCAGTTAACAGATGATAAGTGTTCTCTAAGCCCACCGTAATCTGTTAAGCGAAAATCTGGGACTGTTACTGAGTTATCGCTACTATCGTACTTCCATTCAATGCTAAATGTAATTGATTTGTGGTCGCTAGCACCCAGTTCCTCTGAAATTTCTAAATTGTTAACAAGGGATTCTTTGTTTGCCATAACTAAGTCAAGCAGGTTATTTCCCCTTGTAGGTTCTGTCACAAACTACTTCAAAAAACAATCCTGAACTACTTCTAAGAAGTCGTATGATTCTAAATTCCCAGACTTCAGACTTAATACCCGTTTTTATGCAGCAGTTCAAGCGATCTCGGACATACAATGCCACCCCACCCCCCTTCCCGATACTTCTATCTACTTGGAACAATTTAAAACCCTGAATATGACATTCCGCAGGCATGTCCCGACTTTTTGAATTAAACCACGTCTCAGTTAAGGCAAATACATCAATGTTACCTGCATTAGCAACTAATCTCAACTCGTCCATCTTATTCCTAGCACTACGGCAATTAGCATAATAAACATTGAAAGACTCTCCTTTCTCTTTACCCTTCCTGCTCATTTCTGTTTTTCTACTAAACCTATTACTGTCCTTATCACCCAAGGTCACTGGCTTTTCAATATCTACCTCGTTCTGCTTATTACTAGTTCCCCTAGAACTCGTAATATTACTACACTGGGACTTCACTGTTTTCCTGCCAAAACCCATACCACTAACTATTCCTAGTTTAAAGTCCTAACTGCTCCCTCCACTGCGTTGGCCAGTGCTCCCACCCCACACCTAGATAAGTGAACCCCATCCCTGGCATACATGTCATTTCTGCCATAGAAGAGGTCCCAGTTGTCAATGAATGTTACCGCATTTTCCTTACAGTATTTGTCCAGCCAGCAATTGACACCAATTGCCCTGGACAACCATTCATTTCCAACTCCCCTCCTTGGCAAAACACCACATATGACAGGGTTCCCACCCTTACTCCTAATTATTTCTATTGCTGACCTATACCTGCTAATCAGGTCTTCACTCCTACGTCTGCCAACATCGTTGCCTCCAGCACTGAGACAGATAATAAGATTGCTCCCATTACCTCTCATGATGTCATCCAGACGGCTAACAATATCCTCCATCCCAGCCCCAGGAAAGCAAACTCTCTGTCTCCTACTCCTGTCCTTCAAGCAGAACGCCCTATCCATATACCTAACTTGGCTATCCCCAACAACAACAATATTCTTACCTTCCTTAATGTCGTTCGTCGTGACGTTCCCTGTAGTCGACTCACATTCGTCGGGGAGCACTGAGAATGTATTAGATGTTTCCACAACAGTTTCCACGGCAGTCTCTTTCTTCTTCATTGTTCCTACCTTTCCATTCGTCCTCTTGATCATCAACTTCGTTCCCTGCTGTCCAGCCACTGACCAGTTTCCCTTCTTGACCTGGAGACTCAAAAGAGGAGGACTACTACGAATCTTCTTGTTTTCCTCGGTCAGTCGCCGAATCTCCATCTTTGCCATCCTTAATTCTTCCTTAAGCTGTTGGTAAAGTTGCTCGATGGAGGGCATCTTGCTTCAATTCGTAGAGAGCGCGCAAACAGGTCTTCACAGAGCTAAGTACACGTCACTACTGCGCAAAAGCCAACCCGGTCAGGAGCTACTGTGCAGCACGTCCGCACGGCCCAACAGCGATGTGCATACATCACCAGGCTGTAGTGTTAATGTTAGTGTTAATATAAGCAAGACAATGTACTAAGATATAACACTTGTGTATACATCACCAGGCTGTAGTGTTAATGCTAGTGTTAATATAAGCAAGACAATGTACTAAGATATAACACTTGTGTATACATCACCAGGCTGTAGTGTTAATGTTAATGTTAATATAAGCAACACAATGTACTAACACTTGTGTATACATCACCAGGCTGTAGAGACACTTCCACTCCTCCGCTGGGCTCAGGGAACCTGGGCTGGAGTATAAGCTACACAATGTACTAACACTTGTGTATACATCACCAGGCTGTAGAGAGACTTCCACTCCTCCGCTGGGCTCAGAGAACCTGGGCTGGAATATAAGCTACACAATGTACTAACACTTGTGTATACATCACCAGGCTGTAGAGAGACTTCCACTCCTCCACTGGGCTCAGGGAACCTGGGCTGGAGTATAAGCTACACAATGTACTAACACTTGTGTATACATCACCAGGCTGTAGAGAGACTTCCACTCCTCCGCTGGGCTCAGGGAACCTGGGCTGAAGTATAAGCTACACAATGTACTAACACTTGTGTATACATCACCAGGCTGTAGAGAGACTTCCACTCCTCCGCTGGGCTCAGGGAACCTGGGCTGGAGTATAAGCTACACAATGTACTAACACTTGTGTATACATCACCAGGTTGTAGAGAGACTTCCACTTCTCCGCTGGGCTCAGGGAACCTGGGCTGGAGTATAAGCTACACAATGTACTAACACTTGTGTATACATCACCAGGCTGTAGAGAGACTTCCACTCCTCCGCTGGGCTCAGAGAACCTGGGCTGGAATATAAGCTACACAATGTACTAACACTTGTGTATACATCACCAGGTTGTAGAGAGACTTCCACTCCTCCGCTGGGCTCAGGGAACCTGGGCTGGAGTATAAGCTACACAATGTACTAACACTTGTGTATACATCACCAGGCTGTAGAGAGACTTCCACTCCTCCACTGGGCTCAGGGAACCTGGGCTGGAGTATAAGCTACACAATGTACTAACACTTGTGTATACATCACAAGGCTGTAGAGAGACTTCCACTCCTCCGCTGGGCTCAGGGAACCTGGGCTGGAGTATAAGCTACACAATGTACTAACACTTGTGTATACATCACCAGGCTGTAGAGAGACTTCCACTCCTCCGCTGGGCTCAGGGAACTTGGGCTGGAGTATAAGCTACACAATGTACTAACACTTGTGTATACATCACCAGGCTGTAGAGAGACTTCCACTCCTCCGCTGGGCTCAGAGAACCTGGGCTGGAGTATAAGCTACACAATGTACTAACATTTGTGTATACATCACCAGGCTGTAGAGAGACTTCCACTCCTCCGCTGGGCTCAGGGAACCTGGGCTGGAGTATAAGCTACACAATGTACTAACACTTGTGTATACATCACCAGGTTGTAGAGAGACTTCCACTCCTCCGCTGGGCTCAGGGAACCTGGGCTGGAGTATAAGCTACACAATGTACTAACACTTGTGTATACATCACCAGGCTGTAGAGAGACTTCCACTCCTCCGCTGGGCTCAGGGAACCTGGGCTGGAGTATAAGCTACACAATGTAATAACACTTGTGTATACATCACCAGGCTGTAGAGAGACTTCCACTCCTCCGCTGGGCTCAGGGAACCTGGGCTGGAGTATAAGCTACACAATGTACGAACACTTGTGTATACATCACCAGGTTGTAGAGAGACTTCCACTCCTCCGCTGGGCTCAGGGAACCTGGGCTGGAGTATAAGCTACACAATGTACTAACACTTGTGTATACATCACCAGGTTGTAGAGAGACTTCCACTCCTCCGCTGGGCTCAGGGAACCTGGGCTGGAGTATAAGCTACACAATGTACTAACATTTGTGTATACATCACCAGGTTGTAGAGAGACTTCCACTCCTCCACTGGGCTCAGGGAACCTGGGCTGGAGTATAAGCTACACAATGTACTAACACTTGTGTATACATCACCAGGCTGTAGAGAGACTTCCACTCCTCCGCTGGGCTCAGGGAACCTGGGCTGGAGTATAAGCTACACAATGTACTAACATTTGTGTATACATCACCAGGCTGTAGAGAGACTTCCACTCCTCCACTGGGCTCAGGGAACCTGGGCTGGAGTATAAGCTACACAATGTACTAACATTTGTGTATACATCACCAGGCTGTAGAGAGACTTCCACTCCTCCGCTGGGCTCAGGGAACCTGGGCTGGAGTATAAGCTACACAATGTACGAACACTTGTGTATACATCACCAGGTTGTAGAGAGACTTCCACTCCTCCGCTGGGCTCAGGGAACCTGGGCTGGAGTATAAGCTACACAATGTACTAACACTTGTGTATACATCACCAGGTTGTAGAGAGACTTCCACTCCTCCGCTGGGCTCAGGGAACCTGGGCTGGAGTATAAGCTACACAATGTACTAACATTTGTGTATACATCACCAGGTTGTAGAGAGACTTCCACTCCTCCACTGGGCTCAGGGAACCTGGGCTGGAGTATAAGCTACACAATGTACTAACACTTGTGTATACATCACCAGGCTGTAGAGAGACTTCCACTCCTCCGCTGGGCTCAGGGAACCTGGGCTGGAGTATAAGCTACACAATGTACTAACATTTGTGTATACATCACCAGGCTGTAGAGAGACTTCCACTCCTCCACTGGGCTCAGGGAACCTGGGCTGGAGTATAAGCTACACAATGTACTAACACTTGTGTATACATCACCAGGTTGTAGAGAGACTTCCACTCCTCCGCTGGGCTCAGGGAACCTGGGCTGGAGTATAAGCTACACAATGTACTAACACTTGTGTATACATCACCAGGTTGTAGAGAGACTTCCACTCCTCCGCTGGGCTCAGGGAACCTGGGCTGGAGTATAAGCTACACAATGTACTAACACTTGTGTATACATCACCAGGTTGTAGAGAGACTTCCACTCCTCCGCTGGGCTCAGGGAACCTGAGCTGGACTATAAGCTACACAATGTACTAACACTTGTGTATACATCACCAGGCTGTAGAGAGACTTCCACTCCTCCGCTGGGCTCAGTTAACCTGGGCTGGAGTATAAGCTACACAATGTACTAACACTTGTGTATACATCACCAGGCTGTAGAGAGACTTCCACTCCTCCGCTGGGCTCAGGGAACCTAGGCTGGAGTATAAGCTACACAATGTACTAACACTTGTGTATACATCACCAGGTTGTAGAGAGACTTCCACTTCTCCGCTGGGCTCTGGGAACCTGGGCTGGAGTATAAGCTACACAATGTACTAACACTTGTGTATACATCACCAGGCTGTAGAGAGACTTCCACTCCTCCGCTGGGCTCAGGGAACCTGGGCTGGAGTATAAGCTACACAATGTACTAACACTTGTGTATACATCACCAGGCTGTAGAGAGACTTCCACTCCTCCGCTGGGCTCAGGGAACCTGGGCTGGAGTATAAGCTACACAATGTACTAACACTTGTGTATACATCACCAGGCTGTAGAGAGACTTCCACTCCTCCGCTGGGCTCAGGGAACCTGGGCTGGAGTATAAGCTAAACAATGTACTAACACTTGTGTATACATCACCAGGCTGTATAGAGACTTCCACTCCTCCGCTGGGCTCAGGGAACCTGGGCTGGAGTATAAGCTACACAATGTACTAACACTTGTGTATACATCACCAGGTTGTAGAGAGACTTCCACTCCTCTGCTGGGCTCAGGGAACCTGGGCTGGAGTATAAGCTACACAATGTACTAACACTTGTGTATACATCACCAGGCCGTAGAGAGACTTCCACTCCTCCGCTGGGCTCAGGGAACCTGGGCTGGAGTATAAGCTACACAATGTACTAACACTTGTGTATACATCACCAGGCCGTAGAGAGACTTCCATTCCTCCGCTGGGCTCAGGGAACCTGGGCTGGAATATAAGCTACACAATGTACTAACACTTGTGTATACATCACCAGATTGTAGAGAGACTTCCACTCCTCCGCTGGGCTCAGGGAACCTGGGCTGGAGTATAAGCTACACAATGTACTAACACTTGTGTATACATCACCAGGCTGTAGAGAGACTTCCATTCCTCCGCTGGGCTCAGGGAACCTGGGCTGGAATATAAGCTACACAATGTACTAACACTTGTGTATACATCACCAGGCTGTAGAGAGACTTCCATTCCTCCGCTGGGCTCAGGGAACCTGGGCTGGAATATAAGCTACACAATGTACTAACACTTGTGTATACATCACCAGGCTGTAGAGAGACTTCCACTCCTCCGCTGGGCTCAGGGAACCTGGGCTGGAGTATAAGCTACACAATGTACTAACACTTGTGTATACATCACCAGGCTGTAGAGAGACTTCCACTCCTCCGCTGGGCTCAGGGAACCTGGGCTGGAGTATAAGCTACACAATGTACTAACACTTGTGTATACATCACCAGGTTGTAGAGAGACTTCCACTCCTCCGCTGGGCTCAGGGAACCTGGGCTGGAGTATAAGCTACACAATGTACTAACACTTGTGTACACATCACCAGGCTGTAGAGAGACTTCCACTCCTTCGCTGGGCTCAGGGAACCTGGGCTGGAGTATAAGCTACACAATGTACTAACACTTGTGTATACATCACCAGGTTGTAGAGAGACTTCCACTCCTCCGCTGGGCTCAGGGAACCTGGGCTGGAGTATAACCTACACAATGTACTAACACTTGTGTATACATCACCAGGCTGTAGAGAGACTTCCACTCCTCCGCTGGGCTCAGGGAACCTGGGCTGGAGTATAAGCTACACAATGTACTAACACTTGTGTATACATCACCAGGCTGTAGAGAGACTTCCACTCCTCCGCTGGGCTCAGGGAACCTGGGCTGGAGTATAAGCTACACAATGTACTAACACTTGTGTATACATCACCAGGTTGTAGAGAGACTTCCACTCCTCCGCTGGGCTCAGGGAACCTGGGCTGGAGTATAAGCTACACAATGTACTAACACTTGTGTATACATCACCAGGCTGTAGAGAGACTTCCACTCCTCCGCTGGGCTCAGGGAACCTGGGCTGGAGTATAAGCTACACAATGTACTAACGCTTGTGTATACATCACCAGGCTGTAGAGAGACTTCCACTTCTCCGCTGGGCTCAGGGAACCTGGGCTGGAGTATAAGCTACACAATGTACTAACACTTGTGTATACATCACCAGGCTGTAGAGAGACTTCCACTCCTCCGCTGGGCTCAGGGAACCTGGGCTGGAGTTGATAATGTTATCAACTTCTTCAAGAATAAGGTAAGAATTTTGATTTTTTTATTATAACATTGTATTGAACTAACATTTGTATAAGTCTTACAAGATTATTGTGTTTACTGAACATTTACTTAGTCAACTTTTATTGCAATGACTTAAGGATGTTACCCATAGACTTAACTAATTTATTGTTCGCTTTACGTATTTCTGTTTATTACCCCAGGATGGTGTTTCTGTCCATCCTGGACCATTGTCATATCACAACTGAGAGCGTAAGAGATAGAGAAGGGCAGTAGACAGACTGAGGGTAAGGAGGAGGATGAAGAGCTCGATAGTAGTAGTAGTATTGATAGTAGTGGTTACGGAGATGGTAACAATAATACTAGTAATATTTATAATAATAATAATAATAATAATAGTCGTATAATAGTATTAGCACAGCAGTGGTAGTAGTAATGAGGAAGTAGTAGTGGTAATAGTAAAGCAAGTGGTAGACGTAATATCAGAGAGAGAAGTAGCAGTGAAAAACGTAATACCATAGAGAGTAGCAGCAGTGAAGAACTCTCACCAAGACATAAGACTGGAAGGGCAACGACAAGGTTGGAGAGGAGGCGGAGAAGATTATATATAGTCACGAGTGTTCTGAGGTTAAGAACATATAACAACGTACTGGGAAAGTCTGACATCTACACAAACAATGCCAGAACTAAGATTCTTTTTAGGAAATCTGTGTATAAGAACTGCTTCAATATGACCGAATTTTAAGTCAAGAATCAGGTTAGATAATTTTACCAGAGAACCAGTTAACAATATGGCTAACATCTCTGACTTGACAGGAAAAAAACATTTTTGGTGTCACACATCTTTTTTGGTATTTAAGTCTGCCAGAGACAGAGCGGGAAGTTTCACCAAAGTATTAGACAAGACAGGAAGAACAAGGAATGAAGAAGACACTTAAAGCGTTAGTGATAGATAGAGAAGTACGAACAAGATTAATGCAATGTATATTAGTGTCACTAAATTCAAGTTTAATAGCAAGAAGATAAAGGTTGTTGTTTAAGTTATGAAGATTGGAAATGTAGGGAAGGCAATGAAAAGGCGATTTTCCATGAGCATACTGTTAGGGGGGAAAAATTTTTTCGTTTAGCATGGGAGTCGGAATAGGAAATTTCAGGGTCAAGGATCTAGTGAGTTCTAGATGAGAAGGACACAAAGAAAGAGAGAAATAAAAATACCTTTCTTGAAAAAAGAGAATAATAAGAAAAACAGTGAATATACATCCCAGTGGGCATAAGTTTGCGATACAACAACAACAAAAAAGTTGACATGAAAATCAAGGAAAAGAAGCAGAGACTTAAGTTCTCATCTTGCTCTGAACTTGACTGAAGGAGATAGAATGAAAAAGGCTTTAAGAAAAGGTTGGATGAGACTAGAGTCATGTGGCATTAAAGGCATCACTCACGTAGCGATGACAGAAAGAAGTACATAATCAATATTAGGAAATTGGGCTGTTTAGAAATTCCATATAAAGATCAGCGAGGACAGGTTATCTCTAGAAGTGAACCCATAACAACTCCAAAAGTTTGAGAACTTGATGTACTTTCTCAGGTGAATAAGATCAAGACATCAGTGGAAACAGAGGGAGACGAAGTAGTTCTTCAATAACCTTCACTCTGAGAGAATTAAGAGCATCGTCTTAAGGAACATTAGTGAAGTGAGACTCAGTGACAAGACTCAGCATCTTCCAGGACGGATGTTGCCTAGACTCAGCATCTTCCAGGACGGATGTTGCCTAGACTCAGCATCTTCCAGGACGTATTGTTGCCTAGACTCAGCATCTTCCAGGACGGATGTTGCCTAGACTCAGCATCTTCCAGGACGTATTGTTGCCTAGACTCAGCATCTTCCAGGACGGATGTTGCCTAGACTCAGCATCTTCCAGGACGTATTGTTCCCTAGACTCAGCATCTTCCAGGACGGATGTTGCCTAGACTCAACATCTTCCAGGACGGATGTTGCCTAGACTCAACATTTTCCAGGACGGATGTTGCCTAGACTCAGCATCTTCCAGGACGGTTGTTGCCTAGATTCAGCATCTTCCAGGACGGATGTTGCCTAAACTCAGCATCTTCCAGGACGGATGTTGCCTAGACTCAACATCTTCCAGGACGGATGTTGCCTAGACTCAGCATCTTCCAGGACGGATGTTGCCTAGACTCAGCATCTTCCAGGACGGATGTTGCCTAGACTCAGCATCTTCCAGGACGGATGTTGCCTAGACTCAGCATCTTCCAGGGCGGATGTTGCCTAGATTCACCATCTTCCAGGACGGATGTTGCCTAGATTCAGCATCTTCCAGGACGGATGATGCCTAGACTCAGCATCTTCCAGGACGGATGTTGCCTAGATTCAGCATCTTCCAGGGCGGATGTTGCCTAGATTCAGCATCTTCCAGGACGGATGTTGCCTAGACTCAGCATCTTCCAGGACGGATGTTGCCTAGACTCAGCATCTTCCAGGACGGATGTTGCCTAGACTCAACATCTTCCAGGACGGATGTTGCCTGGAACGTCTGATGAAGTTTTGTGAGTGACGGAGCTGAACAGGAAGAAAAGACGAAAACAAATTAGTGACAGTTATCACCTGACAGAAGCTAAGAGATAGTTATCACCTGACAGGAGCTAAGAGATAGTTATCACTTGACAGAAGCTAAGAGATAGTTATCACCTGACAGAAGCTAAGAGATAGTTATCACCTGACAGGAGCTAAGAGATAGTTACCACCTGACAGAAGCTAACAGATAGTTATCACCTGACAGAAGCTAAGAGATAGTTATCACCTGACAGGAGCTAAGAGATAGTTATCACCTGACAAGAGCTAAGAGATAGTTATCACCTGACAGAAGCTAAGAGATAGTTATCACCTGACAGGAGCTAAGAGATAGTTATCACCTGACAGGAGCTAAGAGATAGTTATCACCTGACAGAAGCTAAGAGATAGTTATTACCTGACAGAAGCTAAGAGATAGTTATCACCTGACAGAAGCTAAGAGATAGTTATCACCTGACAGAAGCTAAGAGATAGTTATTACCTGACAGAAGCTAAGAGATAGTTATTACCTGACAGGAGCTAAGAGATAGTTTATCACCTGACAGGAGCTAAGAGATAGTTATCACCTGACAGAAGCTAAGAGATAGTTATTACGTGACAGGAGCTAAGAGATAGTTATCACATGACAGGAGCTAAGAGATAGTTATCACCTGACAGAAGCTAAGAGATAGTTATTACCTGACAGGAGCTAAGAGATAGTTATCACCTGACAGGAGCTAAGAGATAGTTATCACCTGACAGAAGCTAAGAGATAGTTATCACCTGACAGAAGCTAAGAGATAGTTATCACCTGACAGGAGCTAAGAGATAGTTATCACCTGACAGAAGCTAAGAGATAGTTATCACCTGACAGAAGCTAAGAGATAGTTATTACCTGACAGGAGCTAAGAGATAGTTATCACCTGACAGGAGCTAAGAGATAGTTATTACCTGACAGAAGCTAAGAGATAGATATTACCTGACAGAAGCTAAGAGATAGTTATCACCTGACTGAAGCTAAGAGATAGTTATCACCTGACAGAAGCTAAGAGATAGTTATCACCTGACAGAAGCTAAGAGATAGTTATTACGTGACAGGAGCTAAGAGATAGTTATCACCTGACAGGAGCTAAGAGATAGTTATCACCTGACAGGAGCTAAGAGATAGTTATCACCTGACAGGAGCTAAGAGATAGTTATCACCTGACAGAAGCGAAGAGATAGTTATCACCTGACAGAAGCTAAGAGATACTTATCACCTGACAGAAGCTAAGAGATAGTTATCACCTTACAGAAGCTACGAGATAGTTATCACCTGACAGAAGCTAAGAGATAGTTATCACCTGACAGGAGCTAAGAGATAGTTATCACCTGACAGGAGCTAAGAGATAGTTATCACCTGACAGAAGCTAAGAGATAGTTATCACCTGACAGGAGCTAAGAGATAGTTATCACCTGACAGGAGCTAAGAGATAGTTATCACCTGACAGAAGCTAAGAGATAGTTATCACCTGACAGGAGCTAAGAGATAGTTATTACCTGACAGAAGCTAAGACATAGTTATCACCTGACAGAAGCTAAGACATAGTTATCACCTGACAGAAGCTAAGAGATAGTTATCACCTGACAGGAGCTAAGAGATAGTTATCACCTGACAGAAGCGAAGAGATAGTTATCACCTGACAGAAGCTAAGAGATAGTTATCACCTGACAGGAGCTAAGAGATAGTTATCACCTGACAGGAGCTAAGAGATAGTTATCACCTGACAGAAGCTAAGAGATAGTTATCACCTGACAGGAGCTAAGAGATAGTTATCACCTGACAGGAGCTAAGAGATAGTTATCACCTGACAGAAGCTAAGAGATAGTTATTACCTGACAGAAGCTAAGAGATAGTTATCACCTGACAGAAGCTAAGAGATATTTATCACCTGACAGGAGCTAAGAGATAGTTATCACCTGACAGAAGCTAAGAGATAGTTATCACCTGACAGAAGCTAAGAGATAGTTATCACCTGACAGAAGCTAAGAGATAGTTATCACCTGACAGGAGCTAAGAGATAGTTATCACCTGACAGGAGCTAAGAGATAGTTATCACCTGACAGAAGCTAAGAGATAGTTATCACCTGACAGAAGCTAAGAGATAGTTATCACCTGACAGGTGCTAAGAGATAGTTACCACCTGACAGAAGCTAAGAGACAGTTATCACCTGACAGAAGCTAAGAGATAGTTATCACCTGACATGAGCTAAGAGATAGTTATCACCTGACAGGAGCTAAGAGATAGTTATCACCTGACAGAAGCTAAGAGATAGTTATCACTTGACAGGAGCTAAGAGATAGTTATCACCTGACAGGAGCTAAGAGATAGTTATCACCTGACAGGAGCTAAGAGATAGTTATCACATGACAGAAGCTAAGAGATAGTTATCACCTAAAAGGAGCTAAGAGATAGTTATCACCTGACAGAAGCTAAGAGATAGTTATCACCTGACAGAAGCTAAGAGATAGTTATCACCTGACAGAAGCAAAGAGATAGTTATCACCTGACAGAAGCTAAGAGATAGTTATCACCTGACTGAAGCTAAGAGATAGTTATCACCTGAAAGAAGCTAAGAGATAGTTATCACCTGACAGAAGCTAAGAGATAGTTATTACCTGACAGAAGCTAAGAGATAGTTATCACCTGACAGAAGCTAAGAGATAGTTATCACCTGACAGAAGCTAAGAGATAGTTATCACCTGACAGAAGCTAAGAGATAGTTATTACCTGACAGAAGCTAAGAGATAGTTATCACCTGACAGAAGCTAAGAGATAGTTATCACCTGACAGAAGCTAAGAGATAGTTATTACCTGACAGAAGCTAAGAGATAGTTATTAGCTGACAGGAGCTAAGAGATAGTTAATCACCTGACAGGAGCTAAGAGATAGTTATCACCTGACAGAAGCTAAGAGATAGTTATTACGTGACAGGAGCTAAGAGATAGTTATCACCTGACAGGAGCTAAGAGATAGTTATCACCTGACAGAAGCTAAGAGATAGTTATTACCTGACAGGAGCTAAGAGATAGTTATCACCTGACAGAAGCTAAGAGATAGTTATCACCTGACAGAAGCTAAGAGATAGTTATCACCTGACAGGAGCTAAGAGATAGTTATCACCTGACAGAAGCTAAGAGATAGTTATAACCTGACATAAGCTAAGAGATAGTTATTAACTGACAGGAGCTAAGAGATAGTTATCACCTGACAGGAGCTAAGAGATAGTTATTACCTGACAGAAGCTAAGAGATAGTTATTACCTGACAGAAGCTAAGAGATAGTTATCACCTGACAGAAGCTAAGAGATAGTTATCACCTGACAGAAGCTAAGAGATAGTTATCTCCTGACAGAAGCTAAGAGATAGTTATTACGTGACAGGAGCTAAGAGATAGTTATCACCTGACAGGAGCTAAGAGATAGTTATCACCTGGCAGGAGCTAAGAGATAGTTATCACCTGACAGGAGCTAAGAGATATTTATCACCTGACAGGAGCTAAGAGATAGTTATTACCTGACAGGAGCTAAGAGATAGTTATCACCTGACAGGAGCTAAGAGATAGTTATCACCTGAGAGAAGCTAAGAGATAGTTATCACCTGACAGAAGCTAAGAGATAGTTATCACCTGACAGAAGCTAAGAGATAGTTATTACCTGACAGGAGCTAAAACATAGTTATCACCTGACAGAAGCTAAGAGATAGTTATCACCTGACAGAAGCTAAGAGATAGTTATCACCTGACAGAAGCTAAGAGATAGTTATAACCTGACATAAGCTAAGAGATAGTTATTACCTGACAGGAGCTAAGAGATAGTTATCACCTGACAGGAGCTAAGAGATAGTTATTACCTGACAGAAGCTAAGAGATAGTTATTACCTGACAGAAGCTAAGAGATAGTTATCACCTGACAGAAGCTAAGAGATAGTTATCACCTGACAGAAGCTAAGAGATAGTTATCACCTGACAGAAGCTAAGAGATAGTTATTACGTGACAGGAGCTAAGAGATAGTTATCACCTGACAGGAGCTAAGAGATAGTTATCACCTGACAGGAGCTAAGAGATAGTTATCACCTGACAGGAGCTAAGAGATAGTTATCACCTGACAGGAGCTAAGAGATAGTTATCACCTGACAGGAGCTAAGAGATAGTTATTACCTGACAGGAGCTAAGAGATAGTTATCACCTGACAGGAGCTAAGAGATAGTTATCACCTGACAGAAGCTAAGAGATAGTTATCACCTGACAGAAACTAAGAGATAGTTATCACCTGACAGAAGCTAAGAGATAGTTATTACCTGACAGGAGCTAAAAGATAGTTATCACCTGACAGAAGCTAAGAGATAGTTATCACCTGACAGAAGCTAAGAGATAGTTATCACATGACAGAAGCTAAGAGATAGTTATCACCTGACAGGAGCTAAGAGATAGTTATCACCTGACAGGAGCTAAGAGATAATTATCACCTGACAGAAGCTAAGAGATAGTTATCACCTGACAGAAGCTAAGAGATAGTTATCACCTGACAGAAGCTAAGAGATAGTTATTACCTGACAGGAGCTAAGAGATAGTTATCACCTGACAGGAGCTAAGAGATAGTTATTACCTGACAGAAGCTAAGAGATAGTTATTACCTGACAGAAGCTAAGAGATAGTTATCACCTGACAGAAGCTAAGAGATAGTTATCACCTGACAGAAGCTAAGAGATAGTTATCACCTTACAGAAGCTAAGAGATAGCTATTACGTGACAGGAGCTAAGAGATAGTTATTACGTGACAGGAGCTAAGAGATAGTTATCACCTGACAGGAGCTAAGAGATAGTTATCACCTGTCAGGAGCTAAGAGATAGTTATCACCTGACAGAAGCGAAGAGATTGTTATCACCTGACAGAAGCTAAGAGATACTTATCACCTGACAGAAGCTAAGAGATAGTTATCACCTTACAGAAGCTAAGAGATAGTTATCACCTGACAGAAGCTAAGAGATAGTTATCACCTGACAGGAGCTAAGAGATAGTTATCACCTGACAGGAGCTAAGAGATAGTTATCACCTGACAGAAGCTAAGAGATAGTTATCACCTGACAGGAGCTAAGAGATAGTTATCACCTGACAGGAGCTAAGAGATAGTTATCACCTGACAGAAGCTAAGAGATAGTTATCACCTGACAGGAGCTAAGAGATAGTTATCACCTGACAGGAGCTAAGAGATAGTTATCACTTGACAGAAGCTAAGAGATAGTTATTACCTGACAGAAGCTAAGAGATAGTTATCACCTGACAGAAGCTAAGAGATAGTTATCACCTGACAGGAGCTAAGAGATAGTTATCACCTGACAGAAGCGAAGAGACAGTTATCACCTGACAGAAGCTAAGAGATAGTTATCACCTGACAGGAGCTAAGAGATAGTTATCACCTGACAGGAGCTAAGAGATAGTTATCACCTGACAGAAGCTAAGAGATAGTTATCACCTGACAGGAGCTAAGAGATAGTTATCACCTGACAGGAGCTAAGAGATAGTTATCACCTGACAGAAGCTAAGAGATAGTTATTACCTGACAGAAGCTAAGAGATAGTTATCACCTGACAGAAGCTAAGAGATAGTTATCACCTGACAGGAGCTAGGAGATAGTTATCACCTGACAGAAGCAAAGAGATAGTTATCACCTGACAGAAGCTAAGAGATAGTTATCACCTGACAGAAGCTAAGAGATAGTTATCACCTGACAGGAGCTAAGAGATAGTTATCACCTGACAGGAGCTAAGAGATAGTTATCACCTGACAGAAGCTAAGAGATAGTTATCACCTGACAGAAGCTAAGAGATAGTTATCACCTGACAGGAGCTAAGAGATAGTTACCACCTGACAGAAGCTAAGAGATAGTTATCACCTGACAGAAGCTAAGAGATAGTTATCACCTGACATGAGCTAAGAGATAGTTATCACCTGACAGGAGCTAAGAGATAGTTATCACCTGACAGAAGCTAAGAGATAGTTATCACCTGACAGGAGCTAAGAGATAGTTATCACCTGACAGGAGCTAAGAGATAGTTATCACCTGACAGAAGCTAAGAGATAGTTATCACCTAACAGGAGCTAAGAGATAGTTATCACCTGACAGAAGCTAAGAGATAGTTATCACCTGACAGAAGCTAAGAGATAGTTATCACCTGACAGAAGCAAAGAGATAGTTATCACCTGAAAGAAGCTAAGAGATACTTATCACCTGACAGAAGCTAAGAGATAGTTATCACCTGAAAGAAGCTAAGAGATAGTTATCACCTGACAGAAGCTAAGAGATAGTTATCACCTGACAGAAGCTAAGAGATAGTTATTACCTGACAGAAGCTAAGAGATAGTTATCACCTGACAGAAGCTAAGAGATAGTTATCACCTGACAGAAGCTAAGAGATAGTTATTACCTGACAGAAGCTAAGAGATAGTTATTACCTGACAGGAGCTAAGAGATAGTTTATCACCTGACAGGAGTATGAGATAGTTATCACCTGACAGAAGCTAAGAGATAGTTATTACGTGACAGGAGCTAAGAGATAGTTATCACCTGACAGGAGCTAAGAGATAGTTATCACCTGACAGAAGCTAAGAGATAGTTATTACCTGACAGGAGCTAAGAGATAGTTATCACCTGACAGAAGCTAAGAGATAGTTATCACCTGACAGAAGCTAAGAGATAGTTATCACCTGACAGGAGCTAAGAGATAGTTATCACCTGACAGAAGCTAAGAGATAGTTATCACCTGACATAAGCTAAGAGATAGTTATTACCTGACAGGAGCTAAGAGATAGTTATCACCTGACAGGAGCTAAGAGATAGTTATTACCTGACAGAAGCTAAGAGATAGTTATTACCTGACAGAAGCTAAGAGATAGTTATCACCTGACAGAAGCTAAGAGATAGTTATCACCTGACAGAAGCTAAGAGATAGTTATCACCTGACAGAAGCTAAGAGATAGTTATTACGTGACAGGAGCTAAGAGATAGTTATCACCTGACAGAAGCTAAGAGATAGTTATCACCTGACAGAAGCTAAGAGATAGTTATTACCTGACAGGAGCTAAGAGATAGTTATCACCTGACAGAAGCTAAGAGATAGTTATCACCTGACAGAAGCTAAGAGATAGTTATCACCTGACAGAAGCTAAGAGATAGTTATCACCTGACAGGAGCTAAGAGATAGTTATCACCTGACAGGAGCTAAGAGATAGTTATCACCTGACAGAAGCTAAGAGATAGTTATCACCTGACAGAAGCTAAGAGATAGTTATCACCTGACAGAAGCTAAGAGATAGTTATCACCTGACAATAGCTAAGAGATAGTTATCACCTGACAGAAGCTAAGAGATAGTTATCACCTGACAGAAGCTAAGAGATAGTTATCACCTGACAGAAGCTAAGAGATAGTTATCACCTGACATGAGCTAAGAGATAGTTATCACCTGACAGGAGCTAAGAGATAGTTATCACCTGACAGAAGCTAAGAGATACTTATCACCTGACAGAAGCTAAGAGATAGTTATCACCTTACAGAAGCTAAGAGATAGTTATCACCTGACAGAAGCTAAGAGATAGTTATCACCTGACAGGAGCTAAGAGATAGTTATCACCTGACAGAAGCGAAGAAATAGTTATCACCTGACAGAAGCTAAGAGATAGTTATCACCTGACAGGAGCTAAGAGATAGTTATCACCTGACAGGAGCTAAGAGATGGTTATCACCTGACAGAAGCTAAGAGATAGTTATCACCTGACAGGAGCTAAGAGATAGTTATCACCTGACAGGAGCTAAGAGATAGTTATCTCCTGACAGAAGCTAAGAGATAGTTATCACCTGACAGAAGCTAAGAGATAGTTATCACCTGACAGGAGCTAAGAGATAGTTATCACCTGACAGAAGCTAAGAGATAGTTATCACCTGACAGAAGCTAAGAGATAGTTATCACCTGACAGAAGCTAAGAGATAGTTATCACCTGACAGGAGCTAAGAGATAGTTATCACCTGACAGAAGCTAAGAGATAGTTATCACCTGACAGGAGCTAAGAGATAGTTATCACCTGACAGGAGCTAAGAGATAGTTATTACCTGACAAGAGCTAAGAGATAGTTATCACCTGACAGGAGCTAAGAGATAGTTATCACCTGACAGGAGCTAAGAGATAGTTATCACCTGACAGGAGCTAAGAGATAGTTATCACCTGACAGGAGCTAAGAGATAGTTATCACCTGACAGGAGCTAAGAGATAGTTATCACCTGACAGGAGCTAAGAGATAGTTATCACCTGACAGGAGCTAAGAGATAGTTATCACCTGACAGGAGCTAAGAGATAGTTATCACCTGACAGGAGCTAAGAGATAGTTATTACCGGACAGAAGCTAAGAGATAGTTATCACCTGACAAGAGCTAAGAGATAGTTATCACCTGACAGGAGCTAAGAGTTATTTATCACCTGACAAGAGCTAAGAGATAGTTATCACCTGACAGAAGCTAAGAGATAGTTATCACCTGACAGGAGCTAAGAGATAGTTATCACCTGACAGAAGCTAAGAGATAGTTATCACCTGACAGGAGCTAAGAGATAGTTATCACCTGACAGGAGCTAAGAGATAGTTATCACCTGACAGAAGCTAAGAGACAGTTATCACCTGACAGGAGCTAAGAGATAGTTATCACCTGACAGGAGCTAAGAGATAGTTATCACCTGACAAGAGCTAAGAGATAGTTATCACCTGACAAGAGCTAAGAGATAGTTATCACCTGACAAGAGCTATGAGATAGTTATCACCTGACAGGAGCTAAGAGATAGTTATGACCTGACAGGAGCTAAGAGATAGTTATGACCTGACAGGGACCTTCCTGGAGGGGGAAGGGAAGCGGAGAACAAAATCAAGATCAAGAGGACAGTGATTAATGCAGGACTTTCCTGGTTAAAAGTTCTCTTGATATGATCAAGAAAGTTAGAACCAAGAGGAATGTAAAGTGTGAAAGTTAGAACCAAGAGGAATGTAAAGTGTGAAAGTTGGAACCAAGAGGAATGTAAAGTGTGAAAGTTAGAACCAAGAGGAATGTATAGTGTGAAAGTTAGAGCCAAAAGGAATATATAGTGTGAAAGTTAGAACCAAGAGGAATATATAGTGTGAAAGTTAGAACCAAGAGGAATGTATAGTGTGAAAGTTAGAACCAAGAGGAATGTATAGTGTGAAAGTTAGAACCAAGAGGAATGTATAGTGTGAAAGTTAGAACCAAGAGGAATGTACTGTGAAGTTAGAGCCACGTGGAATGTACAGTGTGAAAGTTAGAACCAAGAGGAATATATAGTGTGAAAGTTAGAACCACGAATTATGTATAGTGTGAAAGTTAGAACCACGAGGAATGTATAGTGTGAAAGTTAGAACCACGAGGAATGTATAGTGTGAAAGTTAGATCCAAGAGGAATGCATAGTGTGAAAGTTAGAACCACGAGGAATGTATAGTGTGAAAGTTAGAACCACGAGGAATGTATAGTGTGAAAGTTAGATCCAAGAGGAATGCATAGTGTGAAAGTTAGAACCACGAGGAATGTATAGTGTGAAAGTTAGAACCACGAGGAATGTATAGTGTGAAAGTTAGAACCAAGAGGAATGTATAGTGTGAAAGTTAGAACCAAGAGGAATGTACTGTGAAGTTAGAGCCACGTGGAATGTATAGTGTGAAAGTTAGAACCACGAGGAATGTATAGTGTGAAAGTTAGAACCACGAATTATGTATAGTGTGAAAGTTAGAACCGAGAGGAATGTATAGTGTGAAAGTTAGAACCACGAGGAATGTATAGTGTGAAAGTTAGATCCAAGAGGAATGTATAGTGTGAAAGTTAGATCCAAGAGGAATGTATAGTGTGAAAGTTAGATCCAAGAGGAATGTATAGTGTGAAAGTTAGAACCGAGAGGAATGTATAGTGTGAAAGTTAGAACCACGAGGAATGTATAGTGTGAAAGTTAGAACCACGAATTATGTATAGTGTGAAAGTTAGAACCACGAGGAATGTATAGTGTGAAAGTTAGATCCAAGAGGAATGCATAGTGTGAAAGTTAGAACCACGAGGAATGTATAGTGTGAAAGTTAGAACCACGAGGAATGTATAGTGTGAAAGTTAGATCCAAGAGGAATGTATAGTGTGAAAGTTAGAAAAAAGAGGAATGTATAATGTGAAAGTTAGAAAAAAGAGGAATGTATAATGTGAAAGTTAGAACCGACAGGGATGTATAGTGTGAAAGTTAGAACCGGGAAATAATCCTGACAATTAAGGTAGCCATTGAACTGTCTTTGTCAGGAGGAAAGATAACAATATTAGTTAACAATATTAGTGTCAGATCTCAGATAAGTAATGGTAAGTTGAAGTGACGAAGATGGTGGTGATTCTTAGAAAAAAAATAAGTATATTAGTAGACATGTCAGAGATACTGTGAGAATTAGGTTGGCTAGAAGTATCAACAGTAAGTACATCAATGCCAGCACGAAGGAAGAGTGAAGGACCAAGGGAAATAAGAGTATTAAGAAGTTCAAGCTGATGTTTGGAAAGTGTAACATAGAAAATATTAGCAACACATTAAGGGAGAATATGAACCAGGGATTGTTAGTGATAAGTCTGGGTAGTTTGTTGTGTAAGACAGCAGTGTAAGTCTGAATTAAGGCGACCAGTGGCTAGAGAAAGTGTAGTGAGAAGGTTGCAACTATCATTTGGGACAGATGAAAATAGTGCACGTTGATGTTGACAAAATGGTGAAGATGACATCATCAACTTAAGACTTAGTAGAATGTATAAGGTAGCCACTCACTGAAGGACTTAAAGAGCTCAGAAGATGTCTTATTCTTGGCAACTCTCACAATGCTATTTTCTAACATATCAAAGATCACAACCTTCGTATTAACTGGTCCTCTGGTATATTATATGCCATCCAGCTTTAAAAACACCGTCTTAGTCAAGCAGTTTTTAAGCACAATTTTACTAACTTCAATATTGTTTCTGTAGAATCATTACTTTCCCGTTACATTGCCAAGTACATTAATATAACTTCGAAACATCCTTCATCTAACCTAACCTTCGCCGAAACCTCTCATTCCCCCTTCATTTGTCTTCTTCATTATCTTTTTCTTTGCCTCTCCTGTCTTCCACCTTTGGTTATTATAAACACAGGTAACATATTGAGTGCAGGTTTGTTGCACCTGGCTGTACACTATGTCAGTAATCATAGAGTAGCATAACACTAACACAGTGGCTAGTTTTTCTTTACCCGTATTTTCCTTCTCCTCTGTGTACAGTATTTGTAAAGTTAAAATCAGCAGTATAGCGATAAGAGAGAGAGAGAGAGAGAGAGAGAGAGAGAGAGAGAGAGAGAGAGAGAGAGAGAGAGCCGCTCATAACTGCAGGTTACACTTCAGAATACAAGATAGTGTGTAAGTGGTTTAGACTAGCTAGAGTGTCTGACTCACAGCCACACAGACATGTACAACATCACCTTGGCTGACACTCCAGCTCTCACACTCCTGTGCAATTGATTGGTTGTACTGTACAATTAATACAACAGTGGGGCTCCAGAACAGATAAAGTGTGATTTACCAGTTGGCTGATCCAGAGGGAATGTGTGTGTGATGAAAGTTGAATAAATTATAATATACTAAGAGCTCACCACACGGGATCTGTTCCTGGGTTTTTCCATGGGGGTGGGGTGGTGGGGGGGGGTGCCCTGAACCCATGGGCCAGTTGCCTTATTATTATTACTACTACTGTGCTGCTATTATTATTAATAGTATTACTGCCATCACTACTACAACTATTACTACTACTAGCACTACAACTACTACTAGCACTACTACTACTATTATCAGTAGTAGTAGTGCTCCTCCTCCCTCCCTTCTCCTCTTTTGACCTTCCTGCTTCTTGCTCTCTCAGTTGTGATTTGACAATGATCCAAAACAAACCGAAATGTTATCCTAACGTTTCTCTCTTAAGTCTGGGATTTTGTTCCAGCCACGTTACTGGAACATTTTGTTCCAGCCACCTTACTGGAACATTTTGTTCCAGCCACGTTACTGGAACATTTTGTTCCAGCCACGGTACTGGAACATTTTGTTCCAGCCACGTTACTGGAACATTTTGTTCCAGCCACGTTACTGGAACATTTTGTTCCAGCCACGTTACTGGAACATTTTGTTCCAGCCTCGTTACTGGAACATTTTGTTCCAGCCGCATTACTGGAACATTTCGTTCCAGCCACGTTACTGGAACATTTTGTTCCAACCTCGTTACTGGAACATTTTGTTCCAGCCACGTTACTGGAACACTTTGTTCCAGCCACGTTACTGGAACATTTTGTTCCAGCCACTTTAGTGGAACATTTTGTTCCAGTCACGTTACTGGAACATTTTGTTCCAGCCACGTTAGTGGAACATTTTGTTCCAGTCACGTTACTGGAACATTTTGTTCCAGCCACGTTACTGGAACATTTTGTTCCAGCCACGTTGCTGGAACATTTTGTTCCAGCCACGTCACTGGAACACTTTGTTCCAGCCACGTTACTGGAACATTTTGCTCCAGCCACGTCACTGGAAAATTTTGTTCCAGCCACGTTACTGGAACATTTTGTTCCAGCCACGTTACTGGAACATTTTGTTCCAGCCACGTCACTGGAACATTTTGTTCCAGCCACGTCACTGGAACATTTTGTTCCAGCCACGTTACTGGAACATTTTGTTCCAGCCACGTTACTGGAACATTTTGTTCCAGCCTCCTTACTGGAACATTTTGTTCCAGCTACGTTCCTGGAACATTTTGTTCCAGCCACGTTACTGAAATATTTTGTTCCAGCCACGTTACTGGAACATTTTGTTCCAGCCACCTTACTGGAACATTTTGTTCCAGCCACGTTCCTGGAACATTTTGTTCCAGCCACGTTACTGGAACATTTTGTTCCAGCGACGTTACTGGAACATTTTTTTCCAGCCACGTTACTGGAACATTTTGTTCCAACCAAGTTACTGGTACATTTTGTTTCAGCCACCTTACTGGAACATTTTGTTCCAGCCACGTTACTGGAACATTTTGTTCCAGCCACGTTACTGGAACATTTTGTTCCAGCCACGTTCCTGGAACATTTTGTTCCAGCCACCTTACTGGAACATTTTGTTCCAGGCACGTTACTGGAACATTTTGTTCCTGCCACGTTACTGGAACATTTTGTTCCAGCCACGTTACTGCAACATTTTGTTCCAGCCACGTTACTTGAACATTTTGTTCCAGCCACCTTACTGGAACATTTTGTTCCAGCCACGTTACTGGAACATTTTGTTCCAGCCACGTCACTGGAACATTTTGTTCCAGCCAGGTTGCTGGAACATTTTGTTCCAGCCACGTTACTGGAACATTTTGTTCCAGCCACGTTACTGGAACATTTTGTTCCAGTCACCTTACTGGAACATTTTGTTCCAGCAACGTTACTGGAACATTTTGTTCCAGCCACGTTACTTGAACATTTTGTTCCAGCCACGTTACTGGAACATTTTGTTCCAGCCACGTTACTGGAACATTTTGTTCCAGCCACGTCACTGGAACATTTTGTTCCAGCCACGTTACTGGAACATTTTGTTCCAGCCACGTTACTGGAACATTTTGTTCCAGCCACGTTACTGGAACATTTTGTTCCAGCCACCTTACTGGAATATTTTGTTCCAGCCACGTTACTGGAACATTTTGTTCCAGCCACGTTACTGGGACATTTTGTTCCAGCAACGTTACTGGGACATTTT
>NC_091351.1:21094246-21199246 GCF_038502225.1 Cherax quadricarinatus | reverse complement strand
CCCACCAAGGCTGGGTGGCCCGAAAAAGAAAAATTTTCATCATTCACTCAATCACTGTCTTGCCAGAGGCGCGCCTACACTACAGTAACAAGACTGCACCATTAACACCTATCCTTCAGGGTGCCGGACTTCCCATCTCCAGAACTCAAGACCGGCCTGCCTGTTTCCTTTAATCCCTTCATAAATGTTACCTCACTGACACTTCAACAGCACGTCAAGTCCTTAAAACCATTCATTCCTATCTAACATGCTTACGCATGCTTGTTGGAAGTCCGATCCCCTCGCAAACAAAACCTACTTAACTATCTCCCTCCAATGTTTCCTAGGCCGACCCCTGCCCCGCCTTCCCTCCACTACAGATTTATACATTCTCGAAGTCATTGTTTTCTTCCACCTTCTATACATGTCCAAACCACCTCAGCAACCCCTACTCAACCCGTTGGATAGTAGTTTTGGTAATGCTGCACCTCCTCCTAATTTCCAAACTACGATTTTTCTGCATTATTTTTACACCAAACATTTCTCTCAGACATGACATCTCCACTGCCTCCAACCTTCTCCTTGTTGCAACATTCACTACCCATGTTTCATACCCATATTAGAGCATTGGTATAACTATACTCTCATACATTCCCCTCTTTGCTTCCACTGACAAAGTTCTTTGTCTCCACAGAGCACGTCTCACCTTTTCCCCTCTCATCATTTCTATGATTCACCTCATCTTTGACAGACCCATCTGCAGATATGTCCACTCCCAAATATCTGAATAAGTTCACCTCTTCCATACTCTACCAAACTCACCAACGAACCTCTGCAACTTCTCTTCAGAATCTCCCAAAAGCAGTGTCATCAGTAAAGAGCAACTGTGACAACTCCCACTTTGTGTTAGATTCTTTATCTTCTAACCCCACACTTCTTGCCAACACTCGAGCATTCATTGTCTTACAACCCCCATCTATAAATATATTGAGCAACCACGGTGGCCTCACACATCCTTGTCTAAGGCCTACTTTTACTCAGAAATAATCTCTCTCTCATACATACTCTAACCTGAGCCTCACTATCCTCGTAAAAACTCTTCACTGATTTCAGTAACCTACCTCCTATACCATACATTTACATCATCTGCCACATTGCTCCCCTATCCACCCTGTCATAGGCCTTTTCCAACAAAATAAATGTCACAAAAGCCTCTTTACCCTTATCTAAATACTGTTCACTTATATGTTTCACTGTAAACATCTGGTCCACACACCCCCCACCTTTCCTAAAGCCTCCTTCTTCATCTGCTATCCTACTCTCCGTCTTACTCATAATTCTTTCAATAATATTTCTACCATACACTTTACCAGGTATACTCAATAGACTTATTTTCTTATAATTCTTTTCACTTTCATTTGTCCCCTTTGCCCTTATACAAAGGAACTATGCATACTCTCTGCCAATCCCTAGGTACCTTACCCTCTTCCATACATTTATTAAATAATAGCACCCACCACTCCAGAACTATATCCCCACCTGCTATTAAAACCCTTTACCGGGCAGGACCGAGTATAGTCGGTCCTGCCCCAGCGCATCTAGGTTTCCGTTCTCTATTTCTGACCAATCACAGACCTTCCCTGAGTCACCCCGGCTGAGTGGTGATGGCGGCTTCTCGCTTCCCATTGGTCGAGAGAGCAGAATGTAAACACTTCTACCTTGCCGGCGCCAAAACTCGTGTTTCTCGGTTGAGTGCTCCTTATATACTGAAGCATTTCACCCTATACAATGTCGGTAAGTACTGATTTGTGTGTCTAGTGCGTAAATGAATTGTTTAGCCATATTTTGATATATATATGAAGGCGTTGTGAAGCATATTACGAGTGCACCATGCAAATGAAAAAAGTGCAACAAAATAGGGCCAAGTACAGTCGTTCCTGCACTTTTAGGTGCAGTTTTCAAGTTTTGGTATATAAATATTTCCATAAAATTTGGTAGTGTATATATGAATTCAGTAATGGTCTGGGTGTTTACCTGGAGTTTACCTGGAGAGAGTTTCGGGGGTCAACGCCCCCGCGGCCCGGTCTGTGACCAGGCCTCCTGGTGGATCAGCGCCTGATCAACCAGGCTGTTGCTGCTGGCTGCACGCAAACCAACGTACGAGCCACAGCCCGGCTGATCAGGAACTGCCTTTAGGTGCTTGTCCAGTGCCAGCTTGAAGACTGCCAGGGGTCTGTTGGTAATCCCCCTTATGTGTGCTGGGAGGCAGTTGAACAGTCTCGGTCCCCTGACACTTATTGTATGGTCTCTTAACGTGCTAGTGACACCCCTGCTTTTCATTGGGGGGATGGTGCATCGTCTGCCAAGTCTTTTGCTTTCGTAGTGAGTGATTTTCGTGTGCAAGTTCGGTACTAGTCCCTCTAGGATTTTCCAGGTGTATATAATCATGTATCTCTCCCTCCTGCGTTCCAGGGAATACAGGTTTAGAAACCTCAAGCGCTCCCAGTAATTGAGGTGTTTTATCTCCGTTATGCGCGCCGTGAAAGTTCTCTGTACATTTTCTAGGTCGGCAATTTCACCTGCCTTGAAAGGTGCTGTTAGAGTGCAGCAATATTCCAGCCTAGATAGAACAAGTGACCTGAAGAGTGTCATCATGGGCTTGGCCTCCCTAGTTTTGAAGGTTCTCATTATCCATCCTGTCATTTTTCTAGCAGATGCGATTGATACAATGTTATGGTCCTTGAAGGTGAGATCCTCCGACATAATCACTCCCAGGTCTTTGACGTTGGTGTTTCGCTCTATTTTGTGGCCAGAATTTGTTTTGTACTCTGATGAAGATTTAATTTCCTCATGTTTACCATATCTGAGTGTGTACAGAATATTTTTATTGTCCTTCCAGATCAATAAGAAATTGTTCTATGGTGAGTCCTCCAAGGATAAGTCGAAATTTGTCTGTGTTTGGGATGATAGTGACTCAGATCAAGACCCAGATGACCTGGAAGTGGTGGAAACTGATGATGAATACTTGCCACAAGATGCAGAGGTGCCAACAGATGAGGAGGAAGCTATGCCACCATCCAAAAAAGAAGAAATTGAACAAGAAGATACTTGCTTACATGCAAATATTGCAGCAACAAGAATAATCATGTCACATCCTCATCTTCCTGTGCCACATGCAAAGTAAACTATCCATCAAGAAGGATAGAAATTGTTTCATAAAGTTTCATTGCAGAAATTAGTGATGTAAAAAGATCGTTCTTTCTCAGGGAACTCAGGAATATTTCATTTGTAAGTTGTATCCCATTGCAATGTGTCATTGTTGATAAGTAGTTCCTGTTTCTATTTTTTACTGCTTACAAATTGTTCAGAAACAAGTTAAAAAATATTTATTTGTTTTTTTACAACAATTGCAACCTTGCAACATTCTAAATTGTTATACCCCAAACGGGCAGGACCGAATATACTCAGTCTTCGAATATCTGCAATGGCCCGAGATGTTACTTTCACAACTCCGTTTGGATGGTCTCAGTGACCTTACATCGAGTGGCTCTATCTCCTCATACGAAATCACTTTCAAAATCCGCATTTTAGCCTGCCTTGCCCTCTGAAGGGTATTAACATTTCTATCTTTATCCCATCAATCCTAGCGGCCTTACCCCCTTTCATTCTACTCACTGCCTCACGAACTTCCCCCACACTCACAACTGGTTCTTCCTCACTCCTAAAAGATGTTATTCCTCCTTGCCCTATACACGAAATCACAGCTTCCCTGTCTTCATCAGCATTTGATAATTCTTTAAAATATTCCCTCCATCTTCCCAATACCTCTAACTTTCCATTTAATAACTCTCCTTTCCTATTTTTAACTATCAAATCCATTCCAGATTTTTTCCTTGTTTTCAACAAAATTTGTTGATAACATCTCACCCACTCTCTCATTTGCTCTATTTTCACATTGCTTCATCACTCTCTTAACCTCTCTTTTTCTCTCCTTATACCTCTCCCTCCTTGCATCACTTTTACTTTGTAGAAACCTCTCATATGCTAACTTTTTCTTTGTTACTACTCTCTTTACATCATCATTCCACCAATCGCTTTTCTTCCCTCTTGCACCCACCTTCCTGTAACCACAAACTTCTGCTGAACACTTTTATCTATCAATATGTAGTCCAACTAACTACTGTCATTACGTCCTATATCAAATATTTTATTCTTATTTCTCCTCTTTTTTTTTATTTGTATTACCTATAACCAAACCCTATTCTATGCAAAGTTCAGTCAAAGGGCTCCCATTATCATTTACACCTGACACCCCAAACTTACCTACCACACCCTCTCTAAATGTTTCTCCTACTTTAGCATTTAGGTCCACTACCACAATTACTCTCTCACTTGGTTCCAAAGATCCTACACACTCGCTTAATATCTCCCAAAATCTCTCTCTCCTCTACACTCCTCTCTTCTCCAGGTGCATACACACTTATGATAACCCACTTTTCATATCCAACCCTTATTTTAAACCAAATAATCCTTGAATTTATGCATTTATATTCCCTCTTCTCCTTCCTAACTCATCCTTCAACATTATTGTTACCCTTCCTTAGCTGTAACTCTCTCAGCTACACCTGACTTAATCCCATTTATTTCCCCCCACCGAAACTCCCATACCCCCTTCAGCTTTGTTTCGCTTAGGGCCAAGACATCCAACTTCTTTTCATTCATAACATCAGCAATCATCTATTTCTTATCATCCGCACTACATCCACGCACATTCAAGCATCCCAGTTTTATAAAGTTTTTCTTCTTCTCTTTTTTAGTGTTGTATACAGGAGGAGTTACTAGCCCATTGTTCCCGGCATTTTAGTCGCCTCATACGACACGCATCTTCTCCTGTATAATTTATTAGGAGGACAAAAGAGAACATTCTAAAGATAACATAAGATAAGTTCGCCTCATTAACATCAAGATCCCCTCACCAGCATCAAGATCCCCTCACCAGCACCAAGATCCCCTCACCAGCATCAAGATCCCCTCACCAGCACCAAGATCCCCTCACCAGCATCAAGATCCCCTCACCAGCACCAAGATCCCCTCACCAGCATCAAGATCCCCTCACCAGCACCAAGATCCCCTCACTATTATCAAGATCACCTCACTAACATCAAGATCTCCTCACTAACATCAATATCCCCTCAGCATTATCAAGATCACCTCACTAACATCAAGATCTCCTCACTGACATCAAGATCTCCTCACCATTATCAAGATCACCTCACTAACATCAAGATCTTCTCACTAACATCAAGATCTCCTCACCATTATCAAGATCACCTCACTAACATCAAGATCTTCTCACTATCATCAAGATCCCCTCAGCATTATCAAGATCACCTCACTAACATCAAGATCTCCTCACCATTATCAAGATCACCTCATTAACATCAAGATCTCACCATTATCAAGATCACCTCACTAACATCAAGATCCCCTCAGCATTATCAAGATCACCTCACTAACATCAAGATCTCCTCACTAACATCAAGATCTCCTCACTAACATCAAGATCCCCTCACTAACATCAAGATCCCCTCACCATTATCAAGATACCCTCACTAACATCAAGATCCACTCACCATTATCAAGATCCCCTCGCCATTATCAAGATCCCCTCACCATTATCAAGATCCCCTCACCAGCATCAAGACAAAACAATGCAATAATATGAAACTAGTTCTCCCAGGTCGATGTTAAAAGTGTCAACTTCACCTTGACTCTCTCTTACACTAACAACCTTGTAATATTGTTGCTGGAATTACCCACAATATGTTAGGTAAAAGGACAGAAATGCAACTATTGCGACATTTGTATTGTGGCAACGTTTCGCTCTCCAGGAACTTTGTCTAGCTGTTACAAACAATAAAAGGACACGGAGGGTATGTATATATCCTTCATATACCTATATATACCCTCTGTGTCCATGTATTGTTTGTAATGGCTTGATGAAGCTCCTGGAGAGCGAAACGTTGCCACAATAAAATGTCACATTAGTTGCACTTGTGTCCTTTTATCTAACAATATTAACCTTGTAAGTAAGATACATTAGTGTTGAAAGTTTAAAGTTTGTCGATCATTAAACTGAAAATGACCTTAAAACGCGAGTTTTTCAGTTTTGTTTCATTTATTCTGATCTCAAATTCTCTACAATACCAGAAAATGTTTGATTCTAATTTTTAAGAAAATACAATTGGAATCAACATGTTTTTAATACAAAAATAAAATAATTAAAATATTCTATCGTTTAGGATTGTAAGTCGATGAGAAAAAATCGTTCCTTGATTGTTACGTGGGAAACACTTTAAGAAAACTGAAAATTAAAATTTACACAAGTTAAAATGAGTTCTTTATTTTAGTTAAAACCTGCCACCAGTGAAAATTTGAAGCCCATCTGGAAAAGCATTCTTCAGTAATTTATCTATTTCCATCGATTCCCATGTTGTTTTTACAAATTTTAGTAACATTTCAAATTTGGAGAGGAGCAGCCGTAGCTGAGTGGTGAGAGGCGCGACTCTCACCTCTGAGGTCCAGGGATCGTATCCCCTCATATTCACTTTTCCTCAGACTGAACTTATGGGGTTTTTATACTTAGAGAATGATTCATATTTAATATTTTGAAGCAGATCAGAGGAAGTATTCTTTAGTATTTTAATACAAACGAATATCAATATTTATTCAATAAAATTTGAAATTCATGTCATCTAATAACAGCGTTAACATTGCCCTCAGGAAAATAAACCTGTAGTTAAATCTTGAAGACGAACTGGTAAGTTATTCTGCAGTTAAAGAATGGATTCGAAATATTCCTTTTTTTTTTTAACTGTTTTACTCTACTGACAAATATGGTTCGGTCCTCTGGTATGACCTATTTCCAGTGGGTAATCTCGCCTTCCAGTGACAGTGTCTTCATCTGCTACATGTTCCTCACCTGACCACAGTATATAAGCGCCAATCTTCATGTCTGTGCTACAGACTCTGCACAACTTCGGTGCTTTGAAAGATTACCGTAGTCGGTCGGAAATGAATCAGTCATTAAATGTTAATGTCCTTCAGAAGAGGAATACTGAAATTTATTTAACATTTAACCGGAATAAATATTTCCCAATTTCAAAAAAAATGTGTAATGGGCAAGTCTGCACCACTCTTCGCCTTTTTTCTTTTTGCATATTAAACTAAGTCACTGAGGGTTTTGGAAGTTATACGAGCCATTCCCGGAGGCCAGGAATGAGTTCAACAACATTGATCATGGAGGCATGTGTACATACCAATTGTTCCATGAAGCTGGCCCTAGTTACTGTACTGAAGTCCTGAAACGCTGAAAGAGATCGAATGAACACTTCTCAAGTTATTAGCGAAAGAAAAAGGAAAAGTTGGAGAAAGAAAAAATATTATGTCGAATAATCCACACAGAAAGCGAACTTTAGACACAATTTTATTTCCAACTGGACTGTTATTAAATCATATCTATGTCTTGATAATGGCCCAAGACTGAACGAAATGTTGTTTAAAGATTCTTCTCTATGAGTTATATGCGAATTGTTCTAGCCACGGAATTGTTTGCAATTATTTATAATTTTTTTTTCTTTGCAGTTAAAACCAAGAATCCCAATTTCTCGCATGGTTAGTAAAAGCTTCAGTCAACTCATGGCAGAATACGTACTTGGATCGATCATTTGCCATGAACGAAGCTGGATGACTAGTAGACAAAATCAGGTATGACATAAAAATTGATTCATGAGATAAACTAATTTAAAATTTTTCAGCCGTCGAAGTCTTAGAAAATAAATAACATTCGCACATCCAGCAACTTATTTTAATGTATTCAATCTAATTTTAATAAAGAAAATTTGTGTTCCGCAAAGTATTAATGAGTACGAGAACTGCTGTCCTGCTGGAAGTATTATTGTGTATGAGAACTGCTGTCCTGCTGGAAGTATTATTGTGTATGAGAACTGCTGTCCTGCTGGAAGTATTATTGTGTATGAGAACTATTGTGCTGCTGGAAGTATTATTGTGTACGAGAACTGCTGTGCTGCTGGAAGTATTATTGTGTACGAGAACTGCTGTGCTGCTGGAAGTATTATTGTGTACGAGAACTGTTGTGCTGCTGGAAGTATTATTGTGTACGAGAACTGTTGTGCTGCTGGAAGTATTATTGTGTATGAGAACTGTTGTGCTGCTGGAAGTATTATTGTGTATGAGAACTGCTGGGCTGCTGGAAGTATTATTGTGTACGAGAACTGCTGGGCTGCTGGAAGTATTATTGTGTACGAGAACTGTTGTGCTGCTGGAAGTATTATTGTGTATGAGAACTGTTGTGCTGCTGGAAGTATTATTGTGTATGAGAACTGTTGTGCTGCTGGAAGTATTATTGTGTATGAGAACTATTGTGCTGCTGGAAGTATTATTGTGTACGAGAACTGCTGTGCTGCTGGAAGTATTATTGTGTACGAGAACTGCTGTGCTGCTGGAAGTATTATTGTGTACGAGAACTGTTGTGCTGCTGGAAGTATTATTGTGTACGAGAACTGTTGTGCTGCTGGAAGTATTATTGTGTATGAGAACTGTTGTGCTGCTGGAAGTATTATTGTGTATGAGAACTGCTGGGCTGCTGGAAGTATTATTGTGTACGAGAACTGTTGTGCTGCTGGAAGTATTATTGTGTACGAGAACTGTTGTGCTGCTGGAAGTATTATTGTGTATGAGAACTGCTGGGCTGCTGGAAGTATTATTGTGTACGAGAACTGCTGGGCTGCTGGAAGTATTATTGTGTACGAGAACTGTTGTGCTGCTGGAAGTATTATTGTGTATGAGAACTGTTGTGCTGCTGGAAGTATTATTGTGTATGAGAACTGCTGGGCTGCTGGAAGTATTATTGTGTACGAGAACTGCTGGGCTGCTGGAAGTATTATTGTGTACGAGAACTGCTGGGCTGCTGGAAGTATTATTGTGTACGAGAACTGTTGTGCTACTGGAAGTATTATTGTGTACGAGAACTGTTGTGCTGCTGGAAGTATTATTGTGTACGAAAACTGTTGTGCTGCTGGAAGTATTATTGTGTACGAGAATTGTTGTGCTGCTGGAAGTATTATTGTGTACGAGAACTGTTGTGCTGCTGGAAGTATTATTGTGTACTAGAACTGCTGTCCTGCTGGAAGAATTATTGTGTACGAGAACTGCTGTGCTGCTGGAAGTATTATTGTGTATGAGATCTGTTGTGCTGCTGGAAGTATTATTGTGTACTAGAACTGCTCTGCTGCTGGAAGTATTATTGTGTAATAGAACTGCTGTGCTGCTGGAAGTATTATTGTGTATGAGAACTGTTGTGCTGCTGGAAGTATTATTGTGTATGAGAACTGCTGTGCTGCTGGAAGTATTACTGTGTAATAGAACTGCTGTGCTGCTGGAAGTATTATTGTGTATGAGAACTGTTGTGCTGCTGGAAGTATTATTGTGTATAAGAACTCTTGTGCTGCTGGAAGTATTATTGTGTACGAGAACTGTTGTACTGCTGGAAGTATTATTGTGTACTAGAACTGCTGTTTTACTGGAAGTATTATTGTGTATGAGAAATGCTGCCCCACTGGAAATATTGTTGTGTATGAGAACCATTTTGCTGCTGAAGGTATTAATGTGTTCTAGAACTGTTGTCCTGTTGGCGGAATTGTTGTGTATGGGAACTGCTGTCCTGCTGGAAATATTATTATTTATGAGAACCACTGGGCTGCTGGAGGTATTAATGGGTACTAGAACTGCTGTCCTGCTGGAGGTATTATTGTGTTTACCTGGAGTTTACCTGGAGAGAGTTCCGGGGGTCAACGCCCCCGCGGCCCGGTCTGTGACCAGGCCTCCTGGTGGATCAGAGCCTGATCAACCAGGCTGTTGCTGCTGGCTGCACGCAAACCAACGTACGAGCCACAGCCCAGCTGTTCAGGAACCGACTTTAGGTGCTTGTCCAGTGCCAGCTTGAAGACTGCCAGGGGTCTGTTGGTAATCCACCTTATGTGTGCTGGGAGGCAGTTGAACAGTCTCGGGCCCCTGACACTTATTGTATGGTCTCTTAACGTGCTAGTGACATCCCTGCTTTTCATTGGGGGGATGTTGCATCGTCTGCCAAGTTTTTTGCTTTCGTAGTGAGTGATTTTCGTGTGCAAGTTCGGTACTAGTCCCTCTAGGATTTTCCAGGTGTATATAATCATGTATCTCTCCCGCCTGCGTTCCAGGGAATACAGTTTTAGGAACCTCAAGCACTCCCAGTAATTGAGGTGTTTTATCTCCGTTATGCGCGCCGTGAAGGTTCTCTGTACATTTTCTAGGTCAGCAATTTCACCTGCCTTGAAAGGTGCTGTTAGTGTGCAGCAATATTCCAGCCTAGATAGATCAAGTGACCTGAAGAGTGTCATCATGGGCTTGGCCTCCCTAGTTTTGAAGGTTCTCATTATCCATCCTGTCATTTTTCTAGCAGATGCGATTGATACAATGTTATGGTCCTTGAAGGTGAGATCCTGCAACATGATCACTCCCAGGTCTTTGACGTTGGTGTTTCGCTCTATTTTGTGGCCATAATTTGTTTTGTACTCTGATGAAGATTTAATTTCCTCGTGTTTACCATATCTGAGTAATTGAAATTTCTCATCGTTGAACTTCATATTGTTTTCTGCAGCCCACTGAAAGATTCGGTTGATGTCCGCCTGGAGCCTTGCAGTGTCTGCAATGGAAGACACTGTCATGCAGATTCGGGTGTCATCTGCAAAGGAAGACACGGTGCTGTGGCTGACATCCTTGTCTATGTCGGATATGAGGATGAGGAACAAGATGGGAGCGAGTACTGTGCCTTGTGGAACAGAACTTTTCACCGTAGCTGCCTCGGACTTTACTCTGTTGACGACTACTCTCTGTGTTCTGTTAGTGAGGAAATTATAGATACATCGACCGACTTTTCCTGTTATTCCTTTAGCACGCATTTTGTGCGCTATTACGCCATGGTCACACTTGTCGAAGGCTTTTGCAAAGTCTGTATATATTACATCTGCATTCTTTTTGTCTTCTAGTGCATTTAGGACCTTGTCGTAGTGATCCAATAGTTGAAACAGACAGGAGCGACCTGTTCTAAACCCATGTTGCCCTGGGAGTGAGAGCTGCTGGACTGCTGGATGTATTATTGTGAATGAGAACTGCTGATCTGCAAAAAGTATTATTGTGTATGAAAACTGCTGCCATGAGAACATAAGAACATATGTGAGAAGGAACACTGCAGCAGGCCTACTGGCCCATGCGGGGCAGGTCCATGCCATCCCGCGGCTTTGACCAATGGCCTCCCCAGACAAGTCACCTCCATCTAAGGAATGAGCACGGCATCTGACCCAGTAGCACCAGGTAGTCAGGTCCAACTCACACCCATCGACACCCACTCATGTATTTATCTAACCTATTTTTAAAACTACACAACGTCTTAGTTTCTATAATGGTACTCTGGAGTTTGTTCCACTCATCCACAATTATATTACCAAACCAGTGCTTTCCTATATCCTTCCTGAATTTAAATTTTTCCAGCTTAAACCAATTGCTGCATGTACTGTCTAGGCTAGATATTTTTAGCACGCTATTTACATCTCCTTTATTTATTCCTGATTTCCATTTATACACCTCAGTAATATCCCCTCCTAATTCTACGCCTTTCTAGAGAGTGCAGATTCAGGATCCTCAGCCAATCCTCATAGGGAAGATTTCTGATACATGGGATCAACTTTGTCATCCTTCTCTGTATCTTTTCCAGAGCATTTATATCCATTCTGTAATACGGTGATTAGAACTGAGCAGCATAGTCTAAATGAGGCCTAACCCAAGATATAGAGAGTTGAAGAACAACCAGAGGATTTCTAATATTTATGCTTCTTGATATGAAGCCCAGGATTCTGTTAGCATTAGTGTGAAAGCTTATGCACTGTTGTCTTGGTTTTAGATTACTGCTAACCAGAACTCCTAAATCGTTTTCGCAATCAGTAATATTAAGATCTACATTATTTAGTTTATATCTTGCATGGTTATTTTCCTGCCCAACAGTTAGAACTTTGCATTTGTCTATATTAAACTGCATCTGCCACTTGACCGACCATTGCATAAGTCTATTCAAATCAGTAGAATGAATTGGATGGCCTATATCGGTGTCATCAGCAAATTTTCTTATGTCGCTATTTATTCCCTCATCTACGTCATTTATGTAAATTGTGAACAACATGGAGCCCAACACTGACCCCTGAGGAACATCGCTTGTGACGTGCCACCATTCTGGTTTCTTCCCATTTATGGAAACTCTCTGCTGCCTGTCAACCATGCCTCTACCCAGGAAAAAATTTCTCCTTCTATTCCGTCTGCCTTAAGTTTCCTCAATAGCCTCCGATGTGGAATTCTATGAAAGCCTTACTGAAGTCCATATACACAATATCATATTCATTACCATGATCTACCTCCTCAAACACCTTAGTGAAAAAAAAGTTAGTAAATTCGTAAGACAGGAACGCCCCTTTGTAAAACCGTGTTGAGATTCATTAATCAATCTGTGCCTGTCAAGATGGCTACGAATTGCCTCGGCAATTATTGATTCCATAAAATTTTCCCACTATGGAAGTAAGGATAATTGGTTTATAGTTCGAAGCTACGGACCTGTCACCTGCCTTGTAAATAGGTATTACATTTGCCATTTTCCACTTATCAGGCACTATGCCAGTTTGTAGTGATATGTTAAAAAGATTAGCCAAAGGTTTGCTAAGTTCCTCTTTACATTCCTTTAACACCCTTGCAAACAGTTCATCAGGACCTGGGGATTTGTTAGGTTTTAGTTTCTCTATTTGTCTGAGGACCATGTCACTAGTTACCGCAATCGTACATAGTTTATTATCGTCCTGTTCTACATAATTTATTATTTCTGTAATATCGCTAGTATCTTCTTGAGTAAAAACTGTCAGTGATCTGACCTGAGCTACTCTTAAGCGGGTCTATCTTGCCCTTAATCTTACTTCTGTATACCTGAAAGAACCCTTTTTGGTTAGTCCTCGAATCCCTTGCGACCTTAGCCTCATAATCCGTTTTTGCTTTCCTTATTCCGTTTTTATATTATTTCTCTCTTTTATTGAATATACTGATTTCTTAACTGCCCATCCCCTCTTTTGATACACCTACATATGCCTCTCTTTTGACCAATGACATGTTTTAATCTATTGTTCATCCATTTGGGATCATTTTTGTTAGATCTAATTTACCTACTCAGAACAGAAGTTGTCTGGGCAGCTAGGACTATGCTCTGAAAAGTGTCATATTGGCAACCAACACCACCAACCTGACCCATAGTCAGGTCATCCCAATTTAGGTAATATCTCAGTGCCATGAAATTGGCCAAGCAGAAGCCGGGACAGAGACTTGACTGAGTTATCTGGGTAATTCCATGATATATTGAAACTAAGTGATTTGTAATCGTTTTCCCCAAGCTCATCATTAACCTCAAGATTATTAATTAGTGATTCTTTGTTGGCAAGAACCAAGTCAAGCATATTGTTTCCTCTAGTTGGTTCTGTCACAAACTGTTTAAAAAAGCAATCCTGAACCATATCAAGAAAGTCACTAGACTGAAGATTTCCTGCCATATTGTTCCAATCAATTTGTCTAAAGTTAAAAATCTCCCATTATAACAACATTTTCATATATAGAAGCCTTATGAATTTCATTCCATGGCAGCTTACTGCACTCTCTATCAAGGTTTGAGGGTCTATAAATCACACCCAAAATTAACTTTTCACGACCCTCGAGAAACTGTAGCCAAACAGATTCTGTGTCCGATGTTTCTAGTCTTATATCTTGTCTAACACAACAGTTAAAATTATCTGTGACATACATCGCCACTCCACCACCCTTCCTGTTAACCATACCAGTGTGGAATAGGGGATGGGCAGTTAAGAAATCAATATATTCAATTAAAGAGAGAAATAAAGAAAGGAATAAGAAAAGCAAAAAGAGATTATGAGGCTAAGGTCGCAAGGGATTCAAAGACTAACCCAAAAGGGTTCTTTCAGGGATACAGAAGTAAGATTAGGGACAAGATTGGCCCACTTAAGAGTAACTCTGGTCAGATCACTGACAGCGATAAGGATATGTGAGAAATTCTCAATACCTACTTCCTCTCAGTTTCACCCAGGAAAATACTAGCGATATTCCTGAAATAATAGATTATGTAGATCAGGACGATAATAAACTATGTACGATTGCGGTAACTAGTGACATGGTCCTCAGACAAATAGAGAAACTAAAACCTAACAAATCCCCAGGTCCTGATGAACTGTTTGCAAGGGTGTTAAAGGAATGTAAAGAGGAACTTAGCATACCTTTGGCTAATCTTTTCAACATATCACTACAAACTGGCATAGTGCCTGATAAGTGGAAAAAGGCAAATGTAATACCTATTTACAAGGCAGGTGACAGGTCCTTGGCTTCGAACTATAGACCAATAAGCCTTACCTCCACAGTGGGAAAATTTATGGAATCAATAATTGCAGGAGCAATTAGTAGCCATCTTAACAGGCACAGATTGGTTAACGAATCTCAACACGGTTTTACAAAGGGGCGTTCCTGTCTTACGAATTTACTAACTTTTTTTCACTAAGGTGTTTGAGGAGGTAGATCATGGTAATGAATATGATATTGTGCATATGGACTTCAGTAAGGCTTTCGATAGAGTTCCACACCAGAGGCTATTGAGGAAATTAAGGCACACGGAATAGGAGGAGAAATTTTTTCCTGGGTAGAGGCATGGCTGACAAATAGACAGCAGAGAGTGTGCATAAATGGGAAGAAATCAGAATGGGAGCACGTCACAAGCGGTGTTCCTCAGGGGTCAGTGTTGGGCCCGTTGTTGTTCACAATTTACATAAACAACATAGATGAGGGAATAAATAGCAACATAAGCAAATTTGCTGATGACACCAAAATAGGCCATCCAATTCATTCTAATGAGGACACTAGAGCACTCCAGGATGATTTGCATAGACTGATGCAATGGTCGGAGAAGTGGCAGATGCAGTTTAATATTGACAAATGCAAAGTTCTAAATGTTGGACAGTTAAATAACCATGCCACATATAAACTAAACAATGTAGATCTTAATACTACTGATTGTGAAAAAGATTTAGGAGTTCTGGTTAGGAGTAACCTAAAACCAAGACAACAGTTGTCATGAAGGGGGGTGATGATTGAATAGGATATAAGTGGGGAATATGGGAGTAAGGGATTATGTAGGCAGGGGAGAGGCAGGCGAGGTGGTAGGAGTGAGGTATGCGGAGGTAGGTAGGTAATGTCAGGTCAGTGGTGACCACCACCACACTCTCATTAACTCTACGCTACTCACTAACATATGCCTCGCCCACTCTTCACTCATAAACATAAATAAATGGAAATAAGAATAAATGACGGGGACAGTGAATATTACTATTCTACTCAAACACGGTTTATTATTAAGTCCTTGTACAATAATATATTTGGGAACAGGAGTACGTCATTGGGGTTCAGATAAAATGGGGTGGTACACATAAGCAGTGAGACAGGGAACACAATCAACTTGACCAAAATGAATATAACTTACAATATAGCACAGAGGACAGTTCACTACAGGAACTAAGCCACAGGTCCCAAGACCTACACAGCACGAGTAATGCGCCAAGCCAGTACTCTGCCCAATGCCTCCAACAGTCTCCTCCAGAGACTTCAGCAGCCTTCTCCCGAGCCCTGCACCCCAGCAGCAGCTCCGCTCGAAGTCTCTGCTCAGGAGCTCTGCACCCCAGCAGCAGCTCCGCTCGAATCTCATGATCATGCTCTTCCTTGGGCTTTTATGGTGGTCCAAGCACCCTCCACAACCACGTGTTGCGACCTGACGCCGAGCTCTGACGCTGCTAAGAACAAAAGACCTCAGACGTGGGCGTGGCTACAGACGTTTCCCAAGGCAAGGTGTGACCATATAATTGGTCAAATTAGGTCTCCCCAGAGACCTCACAAGCCCAGCTGGACTACATCACATCCCCCTTTCTCCCCCAATTTAAAATATCTGAGAACTAGGACAATTTGTCCTAGTTATTAGACTATTTTAATCCTAATCCCTTAAATCTATTACAATACAAAGACAAAATTATACATAATACAATTATTCAACTACATATATTTCCCTCAACCTTCTCAACTACCACAAGGCAGCATAATCAGTACACCTGGCAGTTGGCCAGCATAACAGTCGCTCTCTGGTGCAAAGCCTCCTTACCCGTCATTTCTCCTTAAACCTAAATATCGGGCTCCAGTGCCTTCCCTACTTCTACTAGAAATGCACTAGCCAATGCTAGTCACCCTCGCACGTTAACCATTGGGCCAAACCTCTCTAGGCTTCTATGGCGTGGAAAACTGCTCCAACGGGTTGCATTCTTTCAAGTAACTGCAACTGGACCACTTCACGACCACCAAGGTCGCATTTTCGGCACACTTCACATGCACACTACAACATCTGAAAATCGAGACAGGGCAGGCATCGCAGCTAAGACCCTCCATTATCCTATGCCACTACTAGGATTCACTGGCCTCATAAAACAAGGCGGCCATAATCACTGGACCGTTTTCAAGGTCACCTTATTCCACACAGGTAACACTAACACTTCTGGCAAGTCAAAGTAGGCTGGGGACATCTCACACTCTTAATTGTCTCTCATGGCTGGCAGGGCATCCCCGCATACCTGTCGCACAGGTCGACCAGCAAGGCAGGACACACCTCCATGCCGCCCTTGAAAGCAGGCTGGTCCCAGCAGCTGGAGTCCATCTCCGCGGCTCACGTCCTTCCACATCTCCGAGGATGGCAACTCCTTCATAGTAGATTCTCCTGTCCTGGCACACCAGCCAGAATCCCTCACACACCACTGCAGCATCACCGCCATCTCCTCTTGAGCTAGGCAGCATCGCAGCATCACAGCACGGCCACAGCATATCCATCATCACAGCACGGCCGTATCACAGCAGCACATAGCACGGCCGTATCACAGCAGCACACAGCACGGCCACAGCATCGCAGCACGGCTACAGCATCGCAGCACGGTCCCAGCATCACAGCACGGCCACAGCGTCTCAACATCATAGCACGGCCGCAGCATCTCAACATCATAGCACGGCCGCAGCATCTCAACATCACAGCAGCACACAGCACGGCCACAGCATTGCATCACGGCTACAGCATCTCAGCACGGCCACAGCATAGCAGCACGGCTACAGCATCTCAGCAGCATCACATCAGCCGACATCAGCAGTAGCAGGCTATGGTCAGTTGCTCGAGGTGAGGTGAGGTCACTTCAGGTCATCAACAGCAGGTGCGGTCACCCATCCCTGGCAACTGCGAGTAACTGGCGGTCCGTGGGTGATGGTCACAGAGGCTGGGTGACGCAGACAGACACCCACTACACTGGATGACAGACCAGGGCAGCAATACATCTACTGGGGCACATCAGCTGGGTGACTGGGCATATCAGCTGGGTGACTGGGCACATCAGGTGGACAGCAATTATAGGCAACTCTTCAATGGGTGACAGTTGTGGGTGAGTCTTCCAAGGTGGGCTGGGTGACTTCTCATTCCTAATATAGCACAGAGGACAGTTCACTACAGGAACTAAGCCACAGGTCCCAAGACCTACACAGCACGAGTAATGCGCCAAGCCAGTACTCTGCCCAATGCCTCCAACAGTCTCCTCCAGAGACTTCAGCAGCCTTCTCCCGAGCCCTGCACCCCAGCAGCAGCTCCGCTCGAAGTCTCTGCTCAGGAGCTCTGCACCCCAGCAGCAGCTCCGCTCGAATCTCATGATCATGCTCTTCCTTGGGCTTTTATGGTGGTCCAAGCACCCTCCACAACCACGTGTTGCGACCTGACGCCGAGCTCTGACGCTGCTAAGAACAAAAGACCTCAGACGTGGGCGTGGCTACAGACGTTTCCCAAGGCAAGGTGTGACCATATAATTGGTCAAATTAGGTCTCCCCAGAGACCTCACAAGCCCAGCTGGACTACATCACACAGTGCATTAGTGTTCGCAATAAAGCTAACAGAATTCTTGGCTTCATATCTAGAAGTATAAATAATAGAAGTCCTCAGGTTGTTCTTCAACTCTATATATCCTTGGTTAGGCCTCATTTAGACTATGCTGCTCAGTTCTGGTCACCGTATTACAGAATGGATATAAATGCTCTGGAAAACGTACAGAGGAGGATGACAAAGATGATCCTATGTATCAGAAATCTTCCATGTGAGGGCCCTGAATCTGCACTCTCTCGAAAGGCATAGAATTAGGGGGGATATGATCGAGGTGTATAAATGGAAAACAGGAATAAATAAAGGGGATGTAAATAGCGTGCAGAAAATTTTCAGCCAAGACAGGACTCGCAGCAATGGTTTCAAGTTGGAAAAATTCAGATTCAGGAAGGATATAGGAAAGCACTGGTTTGGTAATAGAGTTGTGGATGAGTGGAACAAACTCTCGAGTACAGTTATTGAGGCTAAAACGTTGTGTAGTTTTAAAAATAAGTTAGATAAATACTTGAGTGGGTGTGGGTGGGTGTGAGTTGGACCTGACTAGCTTGTGCTGCTGGGTCTGGTGCCGTGCTCCATCCTTGAGTGGAGGTGACCAGACTGGGTTGGTCATTGGGCTAATCCGGGGGGGTCAGTGGGCTAATCAAAGTGGGGGGGGTCATTGGGCTAATCTGGGGGGGACATGGATCTGCTTCGCATGGGTCAGTAGGCCTGTTGCAGTGTTCCTTCTTTCTTATGTTCTTATAACCCTGTATGTTGCATTCAGAAGGTATTTCTTTATCTTTCAGGTTGAACCAGGTCTCTGTTATACCAATAATATCTATATTACCTGCACTTGCAAGTAATCTTAGCTCACCTATCTTATTTCTTAGACTCCTACTATTTGTATAGTAAATCTTAATGGAGCTAGTCACTCGTTGCCATTTACAATCTCTGTCTGTTGATCAGTTGCTTTTTCTTTACTAGCAATATTATTTTGAATATTGTTTTTTAAAGATATCCCAGAGGTATCCTGGTAATATCTCTTGTTTTCAACCCTAGCACTGCAGCCTGATTGTTTCCCACAAACACCCATACCTCTATAATCTATAAGTTTAAAGTCTTAGACATGTCACCAATAACCCCCTCAATCGAACTGGTTAATGTAACCACTCCAGCCCAGAGAGATGATCCCCATCCCATGCATACATATCACGTTTACCATAGAATAAGTCCCGGTTATCATTGAATAGGATTGCAAGTTCCTTGCAGTGCCTGTCTAGCCAGCAATTTAAACCAGTTGCTCTAGACATCCATTGATAAATTAGACACATGTGCAACTCTTGGGTATCTTTATTGAGGAAACGTTCTGCCACACAGTGGCGAAACGCTTCCTCAATGTCTAATGTGTCTAATTTATCAACAAGTCAGTTCTCTGAACCATTCATCTACATTCCTGTCAGACACTGCAACTTCTTGGGATCTTAATACTTGGGAATTCTTCGCTTGCCTAACCCTTGGGCACGACCTACTTCCACATTGAGCGAATGTGGCACCACCTACGACTGCTGCACCTCTCCTGCGTACGGTATATAAGCCACTTCTCAGCTCATATGCTGTATTCTATTCAAGACTGATGGACTAACCACATCGACTCAAGGTTGAGGGACTGATTACCTCATTCTCCTCCTGCTCTTCACGATTCTCCTTTGTATGGACTGATGAAGCCACTGTGTGGCGAAACGTTTCCTCAATAAAGATACCCAAGAGTTGCACATGTGTCTAATTTATCAACATGTCAGTTCTCTGAACCATTCATAGACATCCATTTATTGTCCATTTCCCTTCTAGGCAAGATGCTGCATATGATTGGGATCCCTCCATTAGACCTGACTACATCTATGGCTGACCTGTACTTATCCAGCAGCTCCTGTCTCCTGCCCTCTTCGATGTCATTTCCACCAGCACTAAGGCAGATAATGGGCTTGTTCCCATTACCTGACATAATATTTTCCAAGCTGCTGAGTATGTCACCAATTCCAGCTCCAGGAAGGCACGCCCTCCGTCTGACCTGTCTATCTCTGTTACAGAAAGCATGGTCCATATATCTTACCTGAGAATCTCCCACAATTAGAATATTCTTTCCTTGATAAGCAGGAGAGTCAGTGGTACCTTTAAACTCACTAATCAATGAAGTACAGTCGTCCTGCAAAACAGAGAATCGATTTCCTACCTTCACATCTTCTCTATTAAACTTCCTTATCATCCTTCTTGCTGAATTGTAAACCACTTGCCACTTAAATCCAAATCACTTCTTACCAGCTACATCCATCTCACACTCACTCCCAAACCCATCTAGAAGAAGTTTCAGCCTCTCATTTTCCTCCTGAAGAAGTAGAACATCCTTCTTCAACACTTTAACGTGAGATTCTAAAACAGTACAACAAGCCATGGTGCTTGGTAACACCCCGCGCTGTATCCCAGACAGCTTACAACAGGTATGACCACACTTGACCACTGACCTCAGCGGACTGTCCTGCTGGAAGTATTATTGTGTATGAGAACTGTTGTCCTGCTAGAAGTATGTATTATTGTGTATTAGAACCCCTGTTCTGCTGGAAGTATTATTGTGAATGAGAACTGTTGTCCTGCTAGAAGTATGTATTATTGTGTATTAGAACTCCTGTCCTGCTGGAAGTATTATTGTGTATGAGAACTGTTGTCCTGCTAGAAGTATGTATTATTGTGTATTAGAACCCCTGTTCTGCTGGAAGTATTATTGTGAATGAGAACTGTTGTCCTGCTAGAAGTATGTATTATTGTGTATTAGAACTCCTGTCCTGCTGGAAGTATTATTGTGTATGAGAACTGTTGTCCTGCTAGAAGTATGTATTATTGTGTATTAGAACTCCTGTCCTGCTGGAAGTATTATTGTGTATTAGAACTCCTGTCCTGCTGGAAGTATTATTGTGTATTAGAACTCCTGTCGGGCTGGAAGTATTATTGTGTATTAGAACTCCTGTCCTGCTGGAAGTATTATTGTGTATTAGAACTCCTGTCCTGCTGGAAGTATTGTTGTGTATTAGAACTCCTGTCCTGCTGGAAGTATTATTGTGTATGAGAACTGTTGTGCTGCTAGAAGTATGTATTATTGTGTATTAGAACTCCTGTCCTGCTGGAAGTATTATTGTGTATGAGAACTGTTGTCCTGCTGGAAGTATTATTGTGTATGAGAACTGTTGTGCTGCTAGAAGTATGTATTATTGTGTATTAGAACTCCTGTCCTGCTGGAAGTATTATTGTGTATGAGAACTGTTGTCCTGCTGGAAGTATTATTGTGTATGAGAACTGTTGTGCTGCTAGAAGTATGTATTATTGTGTATTAGAACTCCTGTCCTGCTGGAAGTATTATTGTGTATGAGAACTGTTGTCCTGCTAGAAGTATGTATTATTGTGTACTACACTTGCTGTCATACTGGAAGTATTTAGGTGATAATATAAGGCTTATAAGATTCCTCAGTCTTCTTGAACTTTTAGAGTGTTGAATTTTAATTTTGTTATATTCAAAACAATGTTATAAAAACATTATTTTTTTTTTGTGACACTTGCCTGTTTTTCATTTTTTGTTCAGCTGAAAAGTGAATGGAATAAAGCTGCAGTAATGAAATATCGCAGCCTTCAGGATCTGACAGTGGGCGTTCTAGGAATGGGAATCATTGGAAGAGAAGGTAAGTACGGAGTTATTGAGCATTTCTCCATGATTCTGATCGTCTTTATAAAGGAATCAGTCTTGCAAGTGATATAAAATATTAATGCCAAAAATATACACGCAACATATTTTTTTAAAATATTAGGAAAGTGTTGATAACTGTCAAAGATGGACTACGTAGCTTGCTCAACCCCATACAGGCTGGCCTCGCTTGTACAGCAGCTTACCTTCTGAGATACTGCTGTAAAGTGAAACATAGCTTTTTCTCACTTACACTATCATATATTGTGAACAATAGAGTTAGGCCTCAAAAATGTATTAATAGTACACACATTACTTACCTTAAAATACTTTCGTCATTAGCTTCTAGTAAGCCTGAATAAAGGGAGAATGTATATAGCTGAAAACTGCTGCACTAACGACACGCTATAAATTGAAACGCTGTAAAGCGAGGCCTTCCTATAATATATATATATATATATATATATATATATATATATATATATATATATATATATATATATATATATATATGTATATATATATATATATATATATAAAATCCGTCACACTGTGTTTGTTCACCAGGATAATAATCATAATAGTCGTGAAGAGACGCTCATCGCGTAGGATCGGCAGCAATAAACTGCAGAAGGTTCTCAATCTTCACCTTCTCTGGATAAAATATATAATTTTTGAGAAGGTTAAGTAAATTTTATGACATAGAACTATCTTTTCCTTCCTTAAATTAAAGTTGATTTTCTCCCATGGCCATGACAAGTGAGTCGCAAAACTGTAGGCCAGTGCATCAGACACTGCGTCAGCTGCCTATAATAACATCCATTCAACTAGGTATATTTATACACCATAGGTAGGTTAGCATGGGGCCCCACTAATATCTGTGGTCACAGTGGGGCCCCACTAATATATGTGGTCACAGCGGGGCCCCACTAATATCTGTGGTCACAGTGGGGCCCCACTAATATCTGTGGTCACAGTGGGGCCCCACTAATATCTGTGGTCACAGTGGGGCCCCACTAATATCTGTGGTCACAGTGGGGCTCATGCTAACCTCCCCATAGTGTATAAATATGGAAATATATACACTTAAGCAATATAATGTGATCCTTTATTGACAACGTTTCGCCCACACAGTGGGCCTTATCAGGTCACAAACAGATCTACCTGGATGAAACATACGTGAGCATTTATAGGATGAGAATGCTACGTCAGGTGGAGAATGCTGGGTCAGGTGGAGAATGCTGGGTCAGGGGCAGAATGCTGGGTCAGGTGGAGAATGCTGGGTCAGGTGGAGAATGCTGGGTCAGGTGGAGAATGCTGGGTCAGGTGGAGAATGCTGGGTCAGGTGGAGAATGCTGGATCAGGTGGAGAATGCTGGGTCAGGTGGAGAATGCTGGGTCAGGTGGAGAATGCTGGGTCAGGTGGAGAATGCTGGGTCAGGTGGAGAATGCTGGGTCAGGTGGAGAATTCTGGGTCAGGTGGAGAATGTTGGGTCAGGTGGAGAAAGCTGGGTCAGGTGGAGAATGCTGGGTCAGGTGGAGAATGCTGGGTCAGGTGGAGAATTCTGGTCAGGTGGAGAATGCTGGGTCAGGTGGAGAATGCTGGGTCAGGTGGAGAATGCTGGGTCAGGTGGAGAATGCTTGGTCAGGTGGAGAATGCTGGGTCAGGTGGAGAATGTTGGGTCAGGTGGAGAAAGCTGGGTCAGGTGGAGAATGCTGGGTCAGGTGGAGAATGCTGGGTCAGGTGGAGAATGCTGAGTCAGGTGGAGAATGCTGGGTCAGGTGGAGAATGCTGGGTCAGGTGGAGAATGCTGGGTCAGGTGGACAATGCTGGGTCAGGTGGAGAATGCTGGGTCAGGTGGAGAATTCTGGTCAGGTGGAGAATGCTGGGTCAGGTGGAGAATGCTGGGTCAGGTGGAGAATGCTGGGTCAGGTGGAGAATTCTTGGTCAGGTGGAGAATTATGGGTCAGGTGAAGAATGCTGGGTCAGGTGGAGAATGCTGGGTCAGGTGGAGAATGCTGGGTCAGGTGGAGAATTCTGGGTCAGGTGGAGAATGCTGGGTCAGGTGGAGAATTCTGGGTCAGGTGGAGAATGCTGAGTCAGGTGGAGAATGCTGGATCAGGTGGAGAATGCTGGGTCAGGTGGAGAATGCTGGGTCAGGTGAAGAATGCTGGGTCAGGTGGAGAATGCTGGGTCAGGTGGAGAATGCTGGGTCAGGTGGAGAATTCTTGGTCAGGTGGAGAATGCGGGGTCAGGTGGAGAATGCTGGGTCAGGTGGAGAATGCTGGGTCAGGTGGAGAATGCTGGGTCAGGTGGAGAATGCGGGGTGAGGTGGAGAATGCTGGGTCAGGTGAAGAATTCTTGGTCAGGTGGAGAATGCTGAGTCAGGTGGAGAATGCTGGGTCAGGTGAAGAATGCTGGGTCAGGTGAAGAATTCTGGGTCAGGTGGAGAATGCTGGGTCAGGTGAAGAATTCTGGGTCAGGTGGAGAATGCTGGGTCAGGTGGAGAATGCTGGGTCAGGTGGAGAATGCGGGGTCAGGTGGAGAATGCGGGGTCAGGTGGAGAATGCTGGGTCAGGTGGAGAATGCTGGGTCAGGTGGAGAATGCTGGGTTAGGTGAAGAATGCTGGTTCAGGTGGAGAATTCTGGGTCAGGTGGAGAATGCTGGGTCAGGTGGAGAATGCTGGGTCAGGTGGAGAATTCTGGGTCAGGTGGAGAATGCTGGGTCAGGTGGAGAATGCTGGGTCAGGTGGAGAATGCTGGGTCATGTGGAGAATGCTGGGTCAGGTGGAGAATGCTGGGTCAGGTGGAGAATGCTGGGTCAGGTGGAGAATGCTGGGTCAGGTGGAGAATGCTGGGTCAGGTGGAGATTGCTGGGTCATGTGGAGAATGCTGGGTCAGGTGGAGAATTCTGGGTCAGGTGGAGAATGCTGGGTCAGGTGAAGAATGCTGGGTCAGGTGGAGAATTCTGGGTCAGGTGGAGAATTCTGGGTCAGGTGGAGAATGCTGGGTCAGGTGGAGAATGCTGGGTCAGGTGAAGAATGCTGGGTCAGGTGGAGAATGCTGGGTCAGGTGGAGAATTCTGGGTCAGGTGGAGAATGCTGGGTCAGGTGGAGAATGCTGGGTCAGGTGGAGAATTCTGGGTCAGGTGGAGAATGCTGGGTCAGGTGGAGAATGCTGGGTCAGGTGGAGAATTCTGGGTCAGGTGGATAATGCTGGGTCAGGTGGAGAATGCTGGGTCAGGTGGAGAATTCTGGGTCAGGTGGAGAATGCTGGGTCAGGTGGAGAATTCTGGGTCAGGTGGAGAATGCTGGGTCAGGTGGAGAATGCTGGGTCAGGTGGAGAATTCTGGGTCAGGTGGAGAATGCTGAGTCAGGTGGAGAATGCTGGATCAGGTGGAGAATGCTGGGTCAGGTGGAGAATGCTGGGTCAGGTGAAGAATGCTGGGTCAGGTGGAGAATGCTGGGTCAGGTGGAGAATGCTGGGTCAGGTGGAGAATTCTTGGTCAGGTGGAGAATGCGGGGTCAGGTGGAGAATGCTGGGTCAGGTGGAGAATGCTGGGTCAGGTGGAGAATGCTGGGTCAGGTGGAGAATGCGGGGTGAGGTGGAGAATGCTGGGTCAGGTGAAGAATTCTTGGTCAGGTGGAGAATGCTGAGTCAGGTGGAGAATGCTGGGTCAGGTGAAGAATGCTGGGTCAGGTGAAGAATTCTGGGTCAGGTGGAGAATGCTGGGTCAGGTGAAGAATTCTGGGTCAGGTGGAGAATGCTGGGTCAGGTGGAGAATGCTGGGTCAGGTGGAGAATGCGGGGTCAGGTGGAGAATGCGGGGTCAGGTGGAGAATGCTGGGTCAGGTGGAGAATGCTGGGTCAGGTGGAGAATGCTGGGTTAGGTGAAGAATGCTGGTTCAGGTGGAGAATTCTGGGTCAGGTGGAGAATGCTGGGTCAGGTGGAGAATGCTGGGTCAGGTGGAGAATTCTGGGTCAGGTGGAGAATGCTGGGTCAGGTGGAGAATGCTGGGTCAGGTGGAGAATGCTGGGTCATGTGGAGAATGCTGGGTCAGGTGGAGAATGCTGGGTCAGGTGGAGAATGCTGGGTCAGGTGGAGAATGCTGGGTCAGGTGGAGAATGCTGGGTCAGGTGGAGATTGCTGGGTCATGTGGAGAATGCTGGGTCAGGTGGAGAATTCTGGGTCAGGTGGAGAATGCTGGGTCAGGTGAAGAATGCTGGGTCAGGTGGAGAATTCTGGGTCAGGTGGAGAATTCTGGGTCAGGTGGAGAATGCTGGGTCAGGTGGAGAATGCTGGGTCAGGTGAAGAATGCTGGGTCAGGTGGAGAATGCTGGGTCAGGTGGAGAATTCTGGGTCAGGTGGAGAATGCTGGGTCAGGTGGAGAATGCTGGGTCAGGTGGAGAATTCTGGGTCAGGTGGAGAATGCTGGGTCAGGTGGAGAATGCTGGGTCAGGTGGAGAATTCTGGGTCAGGTGGATAATGCTGGGTCAGGTGGAGAATGCTGGGTCAGGTGGAGAATTCTGGGTCAGGTGGAGAATGCTGGGTCAGGTGGAGAATTCTGGGTCAGGTGGAGAATGCTGGGTCAGGTGGAGAATGCTGGGTCAGGTGGAGAATTCTGGGTCAGGTGGATAATGCTGGGTCAGGTGAAGAATGCTGGGTCAGGTGGAGAATTCTGGGTCAGGTGGAGAATGCTGGGTCAGGTGGAGAATGCTGGGTCAGGTGGAGAATGCTGGGTCAGGTGGAGAATGCTGGGTCAGGTGGAGAATGCTGAGTCAGGTGGAGATTGCTGGGTCAGGTGGAGAATGCTGGGTCAGGTGGAGAATGCTGGGTCAGGTGGAGAATTCTTGGTCAGGTGGAGAATGCTGGGTCAGGTGGAGAATGCTGGGTCAGGTGGAGAATGCTGGGTCAGGTGGAGAATGCTGGGTCAGGTGGAGAATGCTGGGTCAGGTGGAGAATGCTGGGTCAGGTGGAGAATGCTGGGTCAGGTGGAGAATGCTGGGTCAGGTGGAGAATGCTGGGTCAGGTGGAGAATGCTGGGTCAGGTGGAGAATGCTGGGTCAGGTGGAGAATGCTGGGTCAGGTGGAGAATGCTGGGTCAGGTGGAGAATGCTGGGTCAGGTGGAGAATGCTGGGTCAGGTGGAGAATGCTGGGTCAGGTGGAGAATGCTGGGTCAGGTGGAGAATGCTGGGTCAGGTGGAGAATGCTGGGTCAGGTGGAGAATGCTGCATGTGACAATCTTCCGAGTAGGTTGATAGAGTCTAAAACCTTGTGTAGCTTTAAAAAGAGATTGGATAAGTATATAAGTAGACTTTCTACAGTGTTCTTCTATTCTTACGTTCTCATTACCAGGAGCTCCTGTAAATAGATGCTGGAGCGATAGTGTACCTTAGATAGGTCAGTGTTTGAAAATGAACTAAGTTAAAATAATTACTCTATGCTTCTAAATATTACATTGTAAATTTATGAAAAGAATATGTATCATCACTCAGTTCAATAACATTCAATAACAAGAAATTCATTTATTCCAATTCCTTGGTAAACAAATAGGAGGGAGTACGGAAGTATGGAAGAAGTTAATGTGTTCGGATGTTTGGGAGTGGACTTGTCAGCAGATGGGTCTATGAAAGACCAGGTGAATCATAGAATTGATGAGAGAAAAAGGTAATGGTGCTTTTGGGAATCTGTGGAGAAAAAGAACATTATACATGGAAGAACAGAGGAGAATGTATGAGAGAATAGTTATACCAACGCTCTTATATGAGTGAAAAGCATGGGTGGTGGATGTTGCAACAAGGAGAAAGCTGGAGGTAGTGAAAACGTTGTCTGAGGGCAATGTGTTGAGTGACTGTAATACAGAGAATCCATACTTTGGAAATTAGCAGAAGGTGCGGGGTTACTAAAAGTAATATTCATTTGTGGTCACAGTGGTGCCTATGTTAACCTTCCTATGGTGTATAAATATACCTAACTGAATGAATCTTATTGTAGCCAGCTGGTCCAGTGGCTAACGCGTCGGTCTGGAGTTTCATGACTCTCTGACCGCGGGTTCTATCCCAGTCTGTTGTATGGTTTATTTCTAAGCATGTCAATACTATTTCGTGAGTCATTATCCAGAGGGGTTGTTGAGGTGGTTTGGACATTTAGAGAGGATGAAATAAAATAGAATGCGAGTGTATAAATCTGTAGTGGAAAGAAGACAGTGTAGTGGCCTAGGAAGGGTTGAAAGAAGGGTATAAAGGAGACTTTGTTTGTGATGGGCTTGGACATCCAGCAAGCCGGCGTGAGTGTGTTAGATAGGAGCAGGTACAGACAATTGGTTTTTATGACTTTACGTTGGAGTAAGAAACATTTATGAAGGGATTCAGGGAAACCAGGAAGCCGGACTTGAGTCCTGGAAGTGGAAAGTACAGTACCTGCACTCTGAAGGAGAGGTATTGATAAGTTTCAGTTTTATAACTGTAGTGTAGGCACACCTCTGGCAAGACAGTGATGGAGTGTATGATGATGAAAGTGTTTCTTCTATTCCGTGTCTCCCTGCCTTGGTGGGAAACTCCTAATGTGTTAATAAAATAATAATAAAAGTGTTGGCTACCATATATATAATTTGGTAAGAAATAAGAACAGAGACATTATGAAGGTCTTCAAGGGGGAAATAAAAAAATTACAATATGTAACTTGTAAGTCAAATTATAATGTTTAGTATAAGGTCAGTTGGTAGTCAGAGTCTGGTTTATCCAGCAGTCATTCAGGAAGCATCGGACTTTGTTTACCTCTCACATGTATGTCACATAAAAGCAGTAAATATATTTACCTTTCCTTATTTTTTTCAGTGGCAAAATATTTGAGAACCTTCAATTCTACTGTCCACGCTTATACCCGCACTGCACCTCCAGTGGAAAGCAAGTCAATTCATGTGGACAAATACTGGTAAGATTCTGAGAGTTTTATATAACCACGTGATATCGAGTGCTTGGCTAGTCGCAGTGTTGTTATTGATCAAAACTACTTATTCGTGGGCACAATAATATAAAATATTGCTCGTTGTACTAGTACACCAAACAGGGAGTAGAATGAAGTTAGCCTAGAGTCATCCACACCATCGTGTGACCTTGGGTAGCGAGTACAAAATCCATTTCCGCTCGATGAGGTATTCTTAAGGATTGTGTGGTCCCGTGGATTAAGGCGTCATGAGTTTTCACCCACCATGAGGCAGGCCAAAGCAGCATGGGTTTGAGTCCTTGGCTAATCAGTGTTGTTATTGATCAATACCACTTGTTCGTGGGCACAATAATATATATATATATATATATATATATATATATATATATATATATATATATATATATATATATATATATATATATATATATATACATGTTATACAGCAGGTAAGGTTCCAGGCTACTGCCGGAAATCTCAATGCCATTTTTTCTACTTATAAATGCATTGATAAGTTAGCTTACACTAACTTATATAAAGTTAGTAATAGAACTTGGCATTAAAAAACACAATAAAACGTAAAATACATACACAGTACACTCATTATTTACCTTCAAATATGTGTAGTCTTATTGTAAAATGAGAGGTGAGTAGTATTTGTTTGTAGGTAGCCGTTAGATGTAGCCGCCTAGGCTACATCTATCTACATAATTATAGGATATTTTAATGCGGCCTAGAGCCATTTTATTACCATCACTTATCATGTTCACAGAGTTTAATCGTTTCTAACAACTACCTTTAGTGCCATCATAAACGAAGGGAATATTAATGATAAAAATATATGCCGAGAATTATAAACAAAGAGGGAGTGTGGAGGGGAGTGACTGGGACAAACACACTCATACACATTTTCTCTGGTGCTGAACAAGAGAAAACGTAATGTTTTCCTTCCTCCAGACAACCACACCTCCATAGTATATAAACATAGCATGTTTATATGCTATGTTTATATGCTATGGGTGTGTTTTTAATCTGCCTTTGTTTCACAGTCCCTGTGATTTTCAGAGCAAGGATTATATTGAACTTTTTTAATGCCTCATGTAGGCAAACCAGGTTCTTATTGTATTGTAAATCTAGTACATTTTTCTTGGCCATCACTTCCTTAGGTTCAGTCATCTAGAAAGTCTTTCATACTGACATTAGTAGCGCCTTCTCGACAAAATTCTTAGGATATCTCAGTTTTGTGGCCATGTTGAATACCTTGCTAATTTCGTCCTCTAGGTACTCTGGACTGCAGCTGCGCAAGGTTCTCAACAACATTGTGAGGAACACACTCCTTTTTACCCGAGTTTCGTGGTTGGAATACTAGTGAATGTATGACGACACATTGGTGGACTTCCTATAAACTGTAAATCTAAATTTTCTACCAACACGATGGATTAAAACATCTAGGAACAGCAAAGTGTTATTTGTTTCATGTTCTGTAGTGAACTTAATGGAAGGTACTATACCACTGAGTCTGGGTAGGAGCTCATCAATGTTGTGATCTCTAGGCCACAGGCAAAGAACATCATCTACGTATGTGAACCAACTAGCTTCATCTGGGAGAATGTCTTCAAGAAGTCTAGAATTCCATATACAAGTTGCTAAGTAAGGGGCTAAGGGAATTTCTCATTGACATGCCCTGTTTTTGAGCATAGTATTTCCCTTCAAATACGAACTTGCAATCACTAACACAAAGTTTTATCAATTCAATTATTATTTTCGTGGGGAAGGGCAAAGGGAATTTTTCTAGTTCCTCTTGTAGGTACGGAAGCAAGTCAGGGACAAGGGACATGGGTGAACAGAGCTGTGATATCAAAGCTCACTAAGCTAAAATCATGAGGGACCTTAAATTTCTAGAGTCTTTCATTAAGGTCAAAATTATTTTTAATATGTGCATCCGAGATCCTACCGATCATGGGAGTTAAAAGTTTAACCAGCCATTTAGGAAAGTTATATGCTACTGAGACTACTGAACTAATAACGGGACGGGCTGGGTACTCTGGCTTATGGGTCTTGATTACCCCATATACCCCATATATATTTAATTCATTCATCATTCTTCTTCAGTAACGTTTAACGTGTTTATTGAAATGGCTGTTGACCTGGTAGGTGAGGTTTTTAATGAGTGGTTCATACGTCTCATTATCACTCAATAAATGGTTCATTTTCCCTAAATATTCAGTTTTGAACAAAATAACAGCTACCTTAGATTTATCACTAGTTGTGAGAGCTTGCAAGTTTTTTCAATCTTAATAGGCAATTGGGAAGCACCGGCTGGAGTAACGTTCCATATAACGTTTGCATATATTAAATGTATCAGGGGTCAGGTCACCGTGTTTATCCAGCATGCAAAACGATTTTGCTAAGTTTACGTAATTAGCATCATTCGTTGAGGGCGCAAAGCTTAATCCAAACCCTAGTGCTGCCTGTTGATCACTGCTTAATTCCTTGCTAGAGAGGTTCATAACAAACTCTGGATCCGCATGTATGGTCCAACTACTCTGTGTTATGAGATTATTTAACTTCCTAGTATGATTGCGTTTGGTGTTCTGCCTGACTCTTCTGTGTTCCCTATAAATATAATCAAACAAGTAGTCATACCAGCCAGGGAAAATCTTATTATAGAATACAGTCTTGGTTATCCTCATTTCTGTGAAAATCATCCTCTTTTCATGTCTTACTAGGTCAATATTTTTGATGGGCACTAAACTATGTAGTTAATCGAATGGTATAGTAGCTAGCCTGACCAACCTGTTCTGCAGTAGGGATTTCGGTAGGACCTGTTCACTTAGGCACTTGTTTAGAAAATTAAATTGAGTGCAGCTTTGTAGACTGTGAGGAGTGAGCATTTGTAGGAGGTAACAGTAGAAGGTAAAGTCCGGCCGGTTAAAGGAAGGAAACAAGCGGGAGAAATAGGAGAAGAGTTGGAAAGTGGCATTCATAATGCAAATAATCGCAGACAGGCGATCTTTTAACTATGCAAGACAAGCAATGGGGGGTAGAAATCTTTAGCTCAAGTACTTTCACACTTCTCAGTGCATCATCAGGAGCTATGCAATGTAGCAAGGCTGCAACTGAAGGAGGGGAAGTTCTCTCAGAGTAGCGCAGTGAGGGCCTGTCACATGCCGCAGCTTCTCTCAAAAACCCTACTACCCCATACAGGGAAGAGGGAGATGGTGGTTGTGCAGTGTTGGCACCAAGCATTGACCTACATTCTGAGAGAAGCTTCAGCAAGTAACTGACCCACACTGTGCTGCTACTCTGAGAAATCCTCTTCTTCAGTTGATGCCTTTCAACATTGCATAGCTCACCCCCATGTCTTGTCTATATATATATATATATATATATATATATATATATATATATATATATATATATATATATATATATATATATATATATATATATATGTATATACATAGTATATGGGGATTAGCGTGGACGGTTACAAAGCATGGCTTGCTTCTGCAGTGTTTTAAAAACTGAGGTTGGAGAGTTGAAGGAGGAGGTCTTGCTTCTCCAGAAGGAGATTAGGAGGCTGAAGGTCCACCTCAATGGGCCTGGGAGAGAGTGTGAGGTGGTTGGAGATGTGGGGAATGAGGCTTCTAGCAGTGAGGTGCAGTCTGTCTCTCACTGTGAGGAGGCTGTAGGTGGGGAGGTAGCAACGGCTACCAGCAGTGAGGTGCAGCCCAGCACCTGCTACAAGTGGCGAGTTGTTCACAGTAATGGGAGGCGCATCAGAGTAAGGAAAGTTAAGAGTGAAGATCTGAAGGTAGGAAATCGCTTCTCTGTTCTCCAGGATGAATGTACTTCAGTGGCCAGTGAAGGTAAGGGTACTACTGCCCCTGCTAATGAAGGTAAGCGCATTCTTGTGGTTGGTGACTCTCAGGTAAGATATGTTGACCGTGCTTTTTGTAATAGGAATAAGAAGATGAGAGATAGAGTGTGCTTCCCTGGAGCTGGTGTTGGGGACATTGTCAACAGGCTGGATAATATCATGTCAGGTAATGGGAACAAGCCCATTATCTGTCTCAGTGCTGGTGGAAATGATATTGGGAAGGGTAGGAGAGAAGAGCTGCTAGATAAGTACAGGTCAGCTATAGATTTCATTAAGTCTAAGGGAGGGATCCCAATCATATGTAGCATCTTGCCTAGAAGGGGAGTAGGAAATGAATGGTTGTCTAGGGCAATTGGTGTAAATTGCTGGCTAGACAGATACTGCAAGGAACTTGCAATCCCATTCATTGACAACTGGAACAACTTTTATGGCAAACATGATATGTATGCAAGGGATGGGGTACATCTCTCTGGGGCAGGGGTGGTAGCACTTGCAGACTCGATTGAGAAGGCCATTGGTGAAATGCCTATGATTTTAAACTGATGGAAGATAGAGGTATGGGTGTGTGTGGGAAACAAGCAGGTTGCAACACTAGGGTTGGAAACAGTAAATGTATAAAAGGCATTCAGCATGAAGTTATAAATAAAGACAATAGAACAGGTCAGCAAACAAAGGGGGACAGCAGAGGGCAGCAAGGGACTAGCTCCCTTAAGGTTTACTATACTAATAGCAGGAGTGTTAGAAATAAGATAGATGAGCTAAGATTAATTGCAAGTGCAGGAAACATAGATATTATTGCTATAACAGAGACCTGGCTCAATCTGAAAGATAGAGAGATGCCCTCTGAATGTCACATACAAGGCTATAAATTATTCCACACTGACAGGGTCAACAGGAAAGGTGGTGGAGTAGCGATGTATGTCAGAGACAATTTAAATTGTTGTGTTAGACAAGATATTAAATTAGAAGCGTCAGCCACTGAATCTGTTTGGTTACAGCTTCTCGAGGGCCGAGAAAAACTAATTTTGGGTGTGATTTACAGGGCCCCAAATCTTGATAGGGAGTGCAGTAAACTTCTATGGGACGAAATTCGTAAGGCATCTACATACGAAAATGTTGTGCTAATGGGAGATTTCAACTATAGACAGATTGACTGGAGCAATTTGACAGGAAATTTAGAGTCGGGTGACTTTCTTGATTCGATCCAGGATTGTTTTTTAAAACAGTTTGTGACAGAGCCAACTAGGGGAAATAACCTCCTTGACTTGGTTCTTGCCAGTAGGGAAACACTAATTAATAATCTTGAGGTTAATGATGAGCTTGGGGAGAGTGATCACAAATCACTCAGTTTTAACATATTATGGAATTCCCCTAATAATGGCAATCAAGTCTCCGTCCCTGACTTTCGCTTGGCTGATTTCATAGGACTGAAAAATTACTTAGGTGGGCTGAACTGGAATGACCTGACTAAGGGTCAGGTAGGTGGTGATGGTTGCCGATATGATGCTTTCCAGGGCATAGTTCTAGCTGCTCAGTCAAATTATGTTCCAAATAGGGAAATCAGATCAAACAAAAATGATCCTAAATGGATGAACAATAGATTAAAATATCTGATTGGTCAAAAGAGAGGCATATATAGGCAAATCAAAAGAGGAGAGGGGCAATTAAGAAATCGATATATTCAGTTAAAGAGAGAAATAAAAAAGGGAATTAGAAAAGCAAAAAGAGATTATGAGGTTAAAGTTGCAAGAGAATCGAAGACTAACCCAAAAGGATTCTTTCAGGTATACAGAAGTAAGATCAGGGACAAGATAGGCCCACTCAAAAGTTCCTCGGGTCAGCTCACTGACAGTGATAAGGAAATGTGTAGAATTTTTTACACATACTTCCTCTCAGTTTTTACACAGGAGGATACCAGTGATATTCCAGTAATGATAAATTATGTAGAACAGGACGATAATAAACTGTGCACTATTAGGGTCACAAGTGACATGGTCCTTAGGCAAATAGATAAATTAAAACCTAACAAATCCCCAGGCCCTGATGAACTGTATGCAAGGGTTCTAAAGGAATGTAAAGAGGAGCTTAGCACACCTTTGGCTAATCTTTTCAACATATCACTACAAACTGGCATGGTGCCAGATAAGTGGAAAATGGCAAATGTGATACCTATTTTCAAAACAGGTGACAGGTCCTTAGCTTCGAACTATAGACCAATAAGCCTAACCTCCATAGTGGGAAAATTTATGGAATCAATAATTGCCGAGGCAGTTCGTAGCCACCTTGAAAAGCATAAATTAATCAACGAATCTCAGCATGGTTTTACAAAGGGGCGTTCCTGCCTTACGAATTTATTAACTTTTTTCACTAAGGTATTTGAGGAGGTAGATCATGGTAATGAATATGATATTGTGTATATGGACTTCAGTAAGGCTTTTGACAGGGTCCCACATCAGAGACTATTGAGGAAAATTAAAGCACATGGAATAGGAGGAGAAATTTTTTCCTGGATAGAGGCATGGTTGACAAATAGGCAGCAGAGAGTTTGCATAAATGGGGAGAAATCAGAGTGGGGAAGCGTCACGAGCGGTGTTCCACAGGGGTCAGTGTTGGGCCCCCTGCTGTTCACAATCTACATAAACGACATAGATGAGGGCATAAAGAGCGACATCGGCAAGTTTGCCGATGACACCAAAATAGGCCGTCGAATTCATTCTGACGAGGACATTCGAGCACTCCAGGAAGATTTGAATAGACTGATGCAGTGGTCGGAGAAGTGGCAGATGCAGTTTAATATAGACAAATGCAAAGTTCTAAATGTTGGACAGGACAATAACCATGCCACATATAAACTAAATAATGTAGATCTTAATATTACGGATTGCGAAAAAGATTTAGGAGTTCTGGTTAGCAGTAATCTGAAACCAAGACAACAGTGCATAAGTGTTCGCAATAAAGCTAATAGAATCCTTGGCTTCATATCAAGAAGCATAAATAATAGGAGTCCTCAGGTTGTTCTTCAACTCTATACATCCTTGGTTAGGCCTCATTTAGATTATGCTGCACAGTTTTGGTCACCGTATTACAGAATGGATATAAATTCTCTGGAAAATGTACAAAGGAGGATGACAAAGATGATCCCATGTATCAGAAACCTTCCCTATGAGGATAGACTAAGGGCCCTGAAACTGCACTCTCTAGAAAGACGTAGAATTAGGGGGGATATGATTGAGGTGTATAAGTGGAAGACAGGAATAAATAAAGGGGATGTAAATAGTGTGCTGAAAATATCTAGCCTAGACAGGACTCGCAGCAATGGTTTTAAGTTGGAAAAATTCAGATTCAGGAAGGATATAGGAAAGTACTGGTTTGGTAATAGAGTTGTGGATGAGTGGAACAAACTCCCAAGTACCGTTATAGAGGCCAGAACGTTGTGTAGCTTTAAAAATAGGTTGGATAAATACATGAGTAGATGTGGGTGGGTGTGAGTTAGACCTGATAGCTTGTGCTAACAGGTCGGTTGCCGTGTTCCTCCCTTAAGTCAATGTGACCTGACCTGACTAGGTTGGGTGCATTGGCTTAAGCCGGTAGGAGACTTGGACCTGCCTCGCATGGGCCAGTGGGCCTTCTGCAGTGTTCCTTCGTTCTTATGTTCTTATGTTCTTATGCAAAACAACCACTCTGAAAGAATAGAGAAATTCCAAGCGCTTTCGTGACTACTCACATTATCAAGGAACTATGAAAGTAATGCATCCTTTGATGCATTACTTTTATTGTTCCTTGATAAAGTGAGTAGTCACGAAAGCGCTTAGAATTTCATTATTCTTTCACAGTTAAGCACCACAAGTATGATGTTATAGGTGGGGAGTAGTCACAATGTCCTACTAAGTTCAGTGGACAGGTATATTGCTCGTATATTTCGGCGTCTACCCTGGATGACCCGGCCAGAAGCAGAGCTGATAACAAAAATAAACTGATTACCAGAAGTTAAGCAAGTACAACACTGAGGAAAGAAACGATGGTATTTAAATCCAATGTCATTACTAGCAACCAGAAGAATGAAAAACAACGAACAAAAATACTCCTCGTAGATCACTGTACCAGATCAGGAGAAGACTGGAGAAGTGACCACAAACTTCAGCCTCTCACCAGGTAACATTATACTACCACTAATAAAAACTTATGCTTCACTTATATACAATCACCTATTTAAAAGATATTTTAATACCAAAAATAGTGATAAAATTAAGTTCTTGATATAAACACTCTTTCTGGTATATATATATATATATATATATATATATATATAATATATATATATATATATATATATGTATATAATATATATATATATATATATATATGTATATAATATATATATGTCGTGCCGAATAGGCAGAACTTGCGATCTTGGCTTAAATAGCAACGCTCATCTTGCCATATAGGACAAGTGAAAATTTGTGTATGCAATAATTTCGCCAAATTCATTCTGAACCTAACGAAAAATATATATTTCACTGTGTTTGTTTAGTATTAAATTATTGTAAACAAATCTAAAATATATTTAGTTGGGTTAGGCTAAAATAAATTGTTCTTGTTATAATAAGGTTAGGTAAGTTTTCTAAGATTCTTTTGGTGCAAAATTAAAATTTTTTACATTAACATTAATGGAAAAAATATATCTTTAAACGTATAAGAGAAAATTTCAGAAAGGACTTAATTTTAAATGAGTTCTTGCTAATTGACCAGTTTTACATATTCGGCACGACATATATATATGTGTATATATATATATATATATATATATATATATATATATATATATATATATATATATATATATATATATATATATATATATATATATATATATATATATATACCAGAAAGAGTGTTTATATCAAGAACTTAATTTATCAATATTTTTGGTATTAAAATATTTTTAAGTGATTGTGTATAAGTGAAGCATAAGTTTTTATTAGTGGTAGTATAATGTTACCTGGTGAGAGGTTGAAGTTTGTGGTCACTTCTCCAGTCTTCTCCTGATCTGGTACAGTGATCTACGAGGAGTATTTTTGTTCGTTGTTTTTCATTCTTCTGGTTGCTAGTAATGACATTGGATTTAAATACCATCGTTTCTTTCCTCAGTGTTGTACTTGCTTAACTTCTGGTAATCAGTTTATTTTTGTTATCAGCTCTGCTTCTGGCCTGGTCATCCAGGGTAGACGCCGAAATATACCAGCAATATACCTGTCCACTGAACTTAGTAGGACATTGTAACTACTCCCCACTTATAACATCATACTTGTGGTGCTTCAACCAAGTGGTAACAGGAGATTCCAAAACATCGGATGAATATCCCACCCACCATATCCTACACCATTTCTTCAACATCAGAAAACATCCTTGACCTCACAAACTCCTGTTCTAACATCTTACCAGAACCACAACGGCCAATTTTTATTATTTAATTTTAGTTAAAAGTCTTGAAAAATTATCTTCATTATTATACCTCGATTCGTTTATTTATTTTTCCATTGTTTTTGGATCAGACAGAGGGAGTTCCCCTGACAACATTAAAAAACAATAATAAGTATAACTCACACAGTACACTCACCCACACGTAACATGGGAGTTATGGTAGCCATCCTGGCCGACTCACCCACACGTAACATGGGAGTTATGGTAGACATCCTGGCCGACTCACCCACACGTAACATGGGAGTTATGGTAGCCATCCTGGCCGACTCACCCACACGTAACATGGGAGTTATGGTAGCCATCCTGGCCGACTCACCCACACGTAACATGGGAGTTATGGTAGCCATCCTGGCCGACTCACCCACACGTAACATGGGAGTTATGGTAGCCATCCTGGCCGACTCACCCACACGTAACATGGGAGTTATGGTAGCCATCCTGGCCGACTCACCCACACGTAACATGGGAGTTATGGTAGCCATCCTGGCCGACTCACCCACACGTAACATGGGAGTTATGGTAGCCATCCTGGCCGACTCACCCACACGTAACATGGGAGTTATGGTAGCCATCCTGGCCGACTCACCCACACGTAACATGGGAGTTATGGTAGCCATCCTGGCCGACTCACCCACACGTAACATGGGAGTTATGGTAGCCATCCTGGCCGACTCACCCACACGTAACATGGGAGTTATGGTAGCCATCCTGGCCAACTCACCCACACGTAACATGGGAGTTATGGTAGCCATCCTGGCCGACTCACCCACACGTAACATGGGAGTTATGGTAGCCATCCTGGCCGACTCACCCACACGTAACATGGGAGTTATGGTAGCCATCCTGGCCGACTCACCCACACGTAACATGGGAGTTATGGTAGCCATCCTGGCCGACTCACCCACACGTAACATGGGAGTTATGGTAGCCATCCTGGCCGACTCACCCACACGTAACATGGGAGTTATGGTAGCCATCCTGGCCGACTCACCCACACGTAACATGGGAGTTATGGTAGCCATCCTGGCCGACTCACCCACACGTAACATGGGAGTTATGGTAGCCATCCTGGCCAACTCACCCACACGTAACATGGGAGTTATGGTAGCCATCCTGGCCAACTCACCCACACGTAACATGGGAGTTATGGTAGCCATCCTGGCCGACTCACCCACACGTAACATGGGAGTTATGGTAGCCATCCTGGCCGACTCACCCACACGTAACATGGGAGTTATGGTAGCCATCCTGGCCGACTCACCCACACGTAACATGGGAGTTATGGTAGCCATCCTGGCCGACTCACCCACACGTAACATGGGAGTTATGGTAGACATCCTGGCCGACTCACCCACACGTAACATGGGAGTTATGGTAGCCATCCTGGCCGACTCACCCACACGTAACATGGGAGTTATGGTAGCCATCCTGGCCAACTCACCCACACGTAACATGGGAGTTATGGTAGCCATCCTGGCCGACTCACCCACACGTAACATGGGAGTTATGGTAGCCATCCTGGCCAACTCACCCACACGTAACATGGGAGTTATGGTAGCCATCCTGGCCGACTCACCCACACGTAACATGGGAGTTATGGTAGCCATCCTGGCCAACTCACCCACACGTAACATGGGAGTTATGGTAGCCATCCTGGCCGACTCACCCACACGTAACATGGGAGTTATGATAGCCATCCTGGCTAACTCACCCACACGTAACATGGGAGTTATGGTAGCCATCCTGGCCGACTCACCCACACGTAACATGGGAGTTATGGTAGCCATCCTGGCCGACTCACCCACACGTAACATGGGAGTTATGGTAGCCATCCTGGCCAACTCACCCACACGTAACATGGGAGTTATGGTAGCCATCCTGGCCGACTCACCCACACGTAACATGGGAGTTATGGTAGCCATCCTGGCCGACTCACCCACACGTAACATGGGAGTTATGGTAGCCATCCTGGCCGACTCACCCACACGTAACATGGGAGTTATGGTAGCCATCCTGGCCAACTCACCCACACGTAACATGGGAGTTATGGTAGCCATCCTGGCCGACTCACCCACACGTAACATGGGAGTTATGGTAGCCATCCTGGCCAACTCACCCACACGTAACATGGGAGTTATGGTAGCCATCCTGGCCGACTCACCCACACGTAACATGGGAGTTATGGTAGCCATCCTGGCTAACTCACCCACACGTAACATGGGAGTTATGGTAGCCATCCTGGCCAACTCACCCACACGTAACATGGGAGTTGTGGTAGCCATCCTGGCCGACTCACCCACACGTAACATGGGAGTTATGGTAGCCATCCTGGCTAACTCACCCACACGTAACATGGGAGTTATGGTAGCCATCCTGGCCAACTCACCCACACGTAACATGGGAGTTGTGGTAGCCATCCTGGCCGACTCACCCACACGTAACATGGGACTTATAGTAGCCATCCTGGCCGACTCACCCACACGTAACATGGGAGTTATGGTAGCCATCCTGGCCGACTCACCCACACGTAACATGGGAGTTATGGTAGCCATCCTGGCCGACTCACCCACACGTAACATGGGAGTTATGGTAGCCATCCTGGCCGACTCACCCACACGTAACATGGGAGTTATGGTAGCCATCCTGGCCGACTCACCCACACGTAACATGGGAGTTATGGTAGCCATCCTGGCCGACTCACCCACACGTAACATGGGAGTTATGGTAGCCATCCTGGCCGACTCACCCACACGTAACATGGGAGTTATGGTAGCCATCCTGGCCGACTCACCCACACGTAACATGGGAGTTATGGTAGCCATCCTGGCCGACTCACCCACACGTAACATGGGAGTTATGGTAGCCATCCTGGCCGACTCACCCACACGTAACATGGGAGTTATGGTAGCCATCCTGGCCGACTCACCCACACGTAACATGGGAGTTATGGTAGCCATCCTGGCCGACTCACCCACACGTAACATGGGAGTTATGGTAGCCATCCTGGCCGACTCACCCACACGTAACATGGGAGTTATGGTAGCCATCCTGGCCGACTCACCCACACGTAACATGGGAGTTATGGTAGCCATCCTGGCCGACTCACCCACACGTAACATGGGAGTTATGGTAGCCATCCTGGCCGACTCACCCACACGTAACATGGGAGTTATGGTAGCCATCCTTACCGACTCACCCACACGTAACATGGGAGTTATGGTAGCCATCCTGGCCGACTCACCCACACGTAACATGGGAGTTACGGTAGCCATCCTGGCCGACTCACCCACACGTAACATGGGAGTTATGGTAGCCATCCTGGCCGACTCTCCCACACGTAACATGGGAGTTATGGTAGCCATCCTGGCCGACTCACCCACACGTAACATGGGAGTTATGGTAGCCATCCTGGCCGACTCACCCACACGTAACATGGGAGTTATGGTAGCCATCCTGGCCGACTCACCCACACGTAACATGGGAGTTATGGTAGCCATCCTGGCCGACTCACCCACACGTAACATGGGAGTTATGGTAGCCATCCTGGCCGACTCACCCACACGTAACATGGGAGTTATGGTAGCCATCCTGGCCGACTCACCCACACGTAACATGGGAGTTATGGTAGCCATCCTGGCCGACTCACCCACACGTAACATGGGAGTTATGGTAGCCATCCTGGCCGACTCACCCACACGTAACATGGGAGTTATGGTAGCCATACTGGCCGACTCACCCACACGTAACATGGGACTTATGGTAGCCATCCTGGCCGACTCACCCACACGTAACATGGGAGTTATGGTAGCCATCCTGGCCGACTCACCCACACGTAACATGGGAGTTATGGTAGCCATCCTGGCCGACTCACCCACACGTAACATGGGAGTTATGGTAGCCATCCTGGCCAACTCACCCACACGTAACATGGGAGTTATGGTAGCCATCCTGGCCGACTCACCCACACGTAACATGGGAGTTATGGTAGCCATCCTGGCCGACTCACCCACACGTAACATGGGAGTTATGGTAGCCATCCTGGCCGACTCACCCACACGTAACATGGGAGTTATGGTAGACATCCTGGCCGACTCACCCACACGTAACATGGGAGTTATGGTAGCCATCCTGGCCGACTCACCCACACGTAACATGGGAGTTATGGTAGCCATCCTGGCCGACTCACCCACACGTAACATGGGACTTATGGTAGCCATCCTGGCCGACTCACCCACACGTAACATGGGAGTTATGGTAGCCATCCTGGCCGACTCACCCACACGTAACATGGGAGTTATGGTAGCCATCCTTGCCGACTCACCCACACGTAACGTGGGAGTTATGGTAGCCATCCTGGCCGACTCACCCACACGTAACGTGGGAGTTATGGTAGCCATCTTGGCCGACTCACCCACACGTAACGTGGGAGTTTGGTAGCCATCCTGGCCGACTCACCCACACGTAACGTGGGAGTTATGGTAGCCATCCTGGCTAACTCACCCACACGTAACATGGGAGTTATGGTAGCCATCCTGGCCGACTCACCCACACGTAACATGGGAGTTATGGTAGCCATCCTGGCCGACTCACCCACACGTAACATGGGAGTTATGGTAGCCATCCTGGCCAACTCACCCACACGTAACATGGGAGTTATGGTAGCCATCCTGGCCGACTCACCCACACGTAACATGGGAGTTATGGTAGCCATCCTGGCCAACTCACCCACACGTAACATGGGAGTTATGGTAGCCATCCTGGCCGACTCACCCACACGTAACATGGGAGTTATGGTAGCCATCCTGGCCGACTCACCCACACGTAACATGGGAGTTATGGTAGCCATCCTGGCCGACTCACCCACACGTAACATGGGAGTTATGGTAGCCATCCTGGCTAACTCACCCACACGTAACATGGGAGTTATGGTAGCCATCCTGGCCGACTCACCCACACGTAACATGGGAGTTATGGTAGCCATCCTGGCCGACTCACCCACACGTAACATGGGAGTTATGGTAGCCATCCTGGCCAACTCACCCACACGTAACATGGGAGTTATGGTAGCCATCCTGGCCGACTCACCCACACGTAACATGGGAGTTATGGTAGCCATCCTGGCCGACTCACCCACACGTAACATGGGAGTTATGGTAGCCATCCTGGCCGACTCACCCACACGTAACATGGGAGTTATGGTAGCCATCCTGGCCAACTCACCCACACGTAACATGGGAGTTATGGTAGCCATCCTGGCCGACTCACCCACACGTAACATGGGAGTTATGGTAGCCATCCTGGCCGACTCACCCACACGTAACATGGGAGTTATGGTAGCCATCCTGGCCGACTCACCCACACGTAACATGGGAGTTATGGTAGCCATCCTGGCTAACTCACCCACACGTAACATGGGAGTTATGGTAGCCATCCTGGCCAACTCACCCACACGTAACATGGGAGTTATGGTAGCCATCCTGGCCGACTCACCCACACGTAACATGGGAGTTATGGTAGCCATCCTGGCTAACTCACCCACACGTAACATGGGAGTTATGGTAGCCATCCTGGCCAACTCACCCACACGTAACATGGGAGTTATGGTAGCCATCCTGGCCGACTCACCCACACGTAACATGGGAGTTATGGTAGCCATCCTGGCCGACTCACCCACACGTAACATGGGAGTTATGGTAGCCATCCTGGCCGACTCACCCACACGTAACATGGGAGTTATGGTAGCCATCCTGGCCGACTCACCCACACGTAACATGGGAGTTATGGTAGCCATCCTGGCCGACTCACCCACACGTAACATGGGAGTTATGGTAGCCATCCTGGCCGACTCACCCACACGTAACATGGGAGTTATGGTAGCCATCCTGGCCGACTCACCCACACGTAACATGGGAGTTATGGTAGCCATCCTGGCCGACTCACCCACACGTAACATGGGAGTTATGGTAGCCATCCTGGCCGACTCACCCACACGTAACATGGGAGTTATGGTAGCCATCCTGGCCGACTCACCCACACGTAACATGGGAGTTATGGTAGCCATCCTGGCCGACTCACCCACACGTAACATGGGAGTTATGGTAGCCATCCTGGCCGACTCACCCACACGTAACATGGGAGTTATGGTAGCCATCCTGGCCGACTCACCCACACGTAACATGGGAGTTATGGTAGCCATCCTGGCCGACTCACCCACACGTAACATGGGAGTTATGGTAGCCATCCTGGCCGACTCACCCACACGTAACATGGGAGTTATGGTAGCCATCCTGGCCGACTCACCCACACGTAACATGGGAGTTATGGTAGCCATCCTGGCCGACTCACCCACACGTAACATGGGAGTTATGGTAGCCATCCTGGCCGACTCACCCACACGTAACATGGGAGTTATGGTAGCCATCCTGGCCGACTCACCCACACGTAACATGGGAGTTATGGTAGCCATCCTGGCCGACTCACCCACACGTAACATGGGAGTTATGGTAGCCATCCTGGCCGACTCACCCACACGTAACATGGGAGTTATGGTAGCCATCCTGGCCGACTCACCCACACGTAACATGGGAGTTATGGTAGCCATCCTGGCCGACTCACCCACACGTAACATGGGAGTTATGGTAGCCATCCTGGCCGACTCACCCACACGTAACATGGGAGTTATGGTAGCCATCCTGGCCGACTCACCCACACGTAACATGGGAGTTATGGTAGCCATCCTGGCCGACTCACCCACACGTAACATGGGAGTTATGGTAGCCATCCTGGCCGACTCACCCACACGTAACATGGGAGTTATGGTAGCCATCCTGGCCGACTCACCCACACGTAACATGGGAGTTATGGTAGCCATCCTGGCCGACTCACCCACACGTAACATGGGAGTTATGGTAGCCATCCTGGCCGACTCACCCACACGTAACATGGGAGTTATGGTAGCCATCCTGGCCGACTCACCCACACGTAACATGGGAGTTATGGTAGCCATCCTGGCCGACTCACCCACACGTAACATGGGAGTTATGGTAGCCATCCTGGCCGACTCACCCACACGTGACATGGGAGTTATGGTAGCCATCCTGGCCGACTCACCCACACGTAACATGGGAGTTATGGTAGCCATCCTGGCCGACTCACCCACACGTAACATGGGAGTTATGGTAGCCATCCTGGCCGACTCACCCACACGTAACATGGGAGTTATGGTAGCCATCCTGGCCGACTCACCCACACGTAACATGGGAGTTATGGTAGCCATCCTGGCCGACTCACCCACACGTAACATGGGAGTTATGGTAGCCATCCTGGCCGACTCACCCACACGTAACATGGGAGTTATGGTAGCCATCCTGGCCGACTCACCCACACGTAACATGGGAGTTATGGTAGCCATCCTGGCCGACTCACCCACACGTAACATGGGAGTTATGGTAGCCATCCTGGCCGACTCACCCACACGTAACATGGGAGTTATGGTAGCCATCCTGGCCGACTCACCCACACGTAACCTGGGAGTTATGGTAGCCATCTTGGCCGACTCACCCACACGTAACGTGGGAGTTTGGTAGCCATCCTGGCCGACTCACCCACACGTAACGTGGGAGTTATGGTAGCCATCCTGGCTAACTCACCCACACGTAACATGGGAGTTATGGTAGCCATCCTGGCCGACTCACCCACACGTAACATGGGAGTTATGGTAGCCATCATGGCCGACTCACCCACACGTAACGTGGGAGTTATGGTAGCCATCCTACCCGACTCACCCACACGTAACGTGGGAGTTATGGTAGCCATCCTGGCCGACTCACCCACACGTAACATGGGAGTTATGGTAGCCATCCTGGCCGACTCACCCACACGTAACATGGGAGTTATGGTAGCCATCCTGGCCGACTCACCCACACGTAACATGGGAGTTATGGTAGCCATCCTGGCCGACTCACCCACACGTAACATGGGAGTTATGGTAGCCATCCTGGCCGACTCACCCACACGTAACATGGGAGTTATGGTAGCCATCCTGGCCGACTCACCCACACGTAACATGGGAGTTATGGTAGCCATCCTGGCCGACTCACCCACACGTAACATGGGAGTTATGGTAGCCATCATGGCCGACTCACCCACACGTAACATGGGAGTTATGGTAGCCATCCTGGCCGACTCACCCACACGTAACATGGGAGTTATGGTAGCCATCCTGGCCGACTCACCCACACGTAACATGGGAGTTATGGTAGCCATCCTGGCCAACTCACCCACACGTAACATGGGAGTTATGGTAGCCATCCTGGCCAACTCACCCACACGTAACATGGGACTTATGGTAGCCATCCTGGCCGACTCACCCACACGTAACATGGGAGTTATGGTAGCCATCCTGGCCAACTCACCCACACGTAACATGGGAGATATGGTAGCCATCCTGGCCGGCTCATCCACACGTAACATGGGAGTTATGGTAGCCATCCTGGCCGACTCACCCACACGTAACATGGGAGTTATGGTAGCCATCCTGGCCGACTCACCCACACGTAACATGGGAGTTATGGTAGCTATCCTGGCCGACTCACCCACACGTAACATGGGAGTTATGGTAGCTATCCTGGCCAACTCACCCACACACGTAACATGGGAGTTATGGTAGCCATCCTGGCCGACTCACCCACACGTAACATGGGAGTTATGGTAGCCATCCTGGCCGACTCACCCACACGTAACATGGGAGTTATGGTAGCCATTCTGGCCGACTCACCGACACGTAACATGGGAGTTATGGTAGCCATCCTGGCCGACTCACCCACACGTAACATGGGAGTTATGGTAGCCATCCTGGCCGACTCACCCACACGTAACATGGGAGTTATGGTAGCCATCCTGGCCGACTCACCCACACGTAACATGGGAGTTATGGTAGCCATCCTGGCCGACTCACCCATACGTAACATGGGAGTTATGGTAGCCATCCTGGCCGACTCACCCACACGTAACATGGGAGTTATGGTAGCTATCCTGGCTGACTCACCCACACGTAACATGGGAGTTATGGTAGCCATCCTGGCCGACTCACCCACACGTAACATGGGAGTTATGGTAGCCATCCTGGCCGACTCTCCCACACGTAACATGGGAGTTATGGTAGCCATCCTGGCCGACTCTCCCACACGTAACATGGGAGTTATGGTAGCCATCCTGGCCGACTCACCCACACGTAACATGGTAGTTATGGTAGCCATCCTGGCCGACTCTCCCACACGTAACATGGGAGTTATGGTAGCCATCCTGGCCGACTCACCCACACGTAACATGGGAGTTATGGTAGCCATCCTGGCCGACTCACCCACACGTAACATGGGAGTTATGGTAGCCATTCTGGCCGACTCACCGACACGTAACATGGGAGTTATGGTAGCCATCCTGGCCGACTCACCCACACGTAACATGGGAGTTATGGTAGCCATCCTGGCCGACTCACCCACACGTAACATGGGAGTTATGGTAGCCATCCTGGCCGACTCACCCACACGTAACATGGGAGTTATGGTAGCCATCCTGGCCGACTCACCCACACGTAACATGGGAGTTATGGTAGCCATCCTGGCCGACTCACCCATACGTAACATGGGAGTTATGGTAGCCATCCTGGCCGACTCACCCACACGTAACATGGGAGTTATGGTAGCCATCCTGGCCGACTCACCCACACGTAACATGGGAGTTATGGTAGCCATCCTGGCCAACTCACCCACACGTAACATGGGAGTTATAGTAGCCATCCTGGCCGACTCACCCACACGTAACATGGGAGTTATGGTAGCCATCCTGGCCGACTCACCCACACGTAACATGGGAGTTATGGTAGCCATCCTGGCCGACTCACCCACACGTAACATGGGAGTTATGGTAGCCATCCTGACCGACTCACCCACACGTAACATGGGAGTTATGGTAGCCATCCTGGCCGACTCACCCACACGTAACATGGGAGTTATGGTAGCCATCCTGGCCGACTCACCCACACGTAACCTGGGAGTTATGGTAGCCATCCTGGCCGACTCACCCACACGTAACATGGGAGTTATGGTAGCCATCCTGGCCGACTCACCCCCACGTAACCTGGGAGTTATGGTAGCCATCCTGGCCGACTCACCCACATGGGAGTTATGGTAGCCATCCTGGCCGACTCACCCACACGTAACATGGGAGTTATGGTAGCCATCCTGGCCGACTCACCCACACGTAACATGGGAGTTATGGTAGCCATCCTGGCCGACTCACCCACACGTAACATGGGAGTTATGGTAGCCATCCTGGCCGACTCACCCACACGTAACCTGGCAGTTATGGTAGCCATCCTGGCCGACTCACCCACACGTAACATGGGAGTTATGGTAGCCATCCTGGCCGACTCACCCACACGTAACATGGGAGTTATGGTAGCCATCCTGGCCGACTCACCCACACGTAACCTGGGAGTTATGGTAGCCATCCTGGCCGACTCACCCACACGTAACATGGGAGTTATGGTAGCCATCCTGGCCGACTCACCCACACGTAACCTGGGAGTTATGGTAGCCATCCTGGCCGACTCACCCACACGTAACATGGGAGTTATGGTAGCCATCCTGGCCGACTCACCCACACGTAACATGGGAGTTATGGTAGCCATCCTGGCCGACTCACCCACACGTAACATGGGAGTTATGGTAGCCATCCTGGCCGACTCACCCACACGTAACATGGGAGTTATGGTAGCCATCCTGGCCGACTCACCCACACGTAACATGGGAGTTATGGTAGCCATCCTGGCCGACTCACCCACACGTAACATGGGAGTTATGGTAGCCATCCTGGCCGACTCACCCACACGTAACATGGGAGTTATGGTAGCCATCCTGGCCGACTCACCCACACGTAACATGGGAGTTATGGTAGCCATCCTGGCCGACTCACCCACACGTAACATGGGAGTTATGGTAGCCATCCTGGCCGACTCACCCACACGTAACATGGGAGTTATGGTAGCCATCCTGGCCGACTCACCCACACGTAACATGGGAGTTATGGTAGCCATCCTGGCCGACTCACCCACACGTAACATGGGAGTTATGGTAGCCATCCTGGCCGACTCACCCACACGTAACATGGGAGTTATGGTAGCCATCCTGGCCGACTCACCCACACGTAACATGGGAGTTATGGTAGCCATCCTGGCCGACTCACCCACACGTAACATGGGAGTTATGGTAGCCATCCTGGCCGACTCACCCACACGTAACATGGGAGTTATGGTAGCCATCCTGGCCGACTCACCCACACGTAACATGGGAGTTATGGTAGCCATCCAGGCCGACTCACCCACACGTAACATGGGAGTTATGGTAGCCATCCTGGCCGACTCACCCACACGTAACATGGGAGTTATGGTAGCCATCCTGGCCGACTCACCCACACGTAACATGGGAGTTATGGTAGCCATCCTGGCCGACTCACCCACACGTAACATGGGAGTTATGGTAGCCATCCTGGCCGACTCACCCACACGTAACATGGGAGTTATGGTAGCCATCCTGGCCGACTCACCCACACGTAACATGGGAGTTATGGTAGCCATCCTGGCCGACTCACCCACACGTAACATGGGAGTTATGGTAGCCATCCTGGCCGACTCACCCACACGTAACATGGGAGTTATGGTAGCCATCCTGGCCGACTCACCCACACGTAACATGGGAGTTATGGTAGCCATCCTGGCCGACTCACCCACACGTAACATGGGAGTTATGGTAGCCATCCTGGCCGACTCACCCACACGTAACATGGGAGTTATGGTAGCCATCCTGGCCGACTCACCCACACGTAACATGGGAGTTATGGTAGCCATCCTGGCCGACTCTCCCACACGTAACATGGGAGTTATGGTAGCCATCCTGGCCGACTCTCCCACACGTAACATGGGAGTTATGGTAGCCATCCTGGCCGACTCTCCCACACGTAACATGGGAGTTATGGTAGCCATCCTGGCCGACTCACCCACACGTAACATGGGAGTTATGGTAGCCATCCTGGCCGACTCACCCACACGTAACATGGGAGTTATGGTAGCCATCCTGGCCGACTCACCCACACGTAACATGGGAGTTATGGTAGCCATCCTGGCCGACTCACCCACACGTAACATGGGAGTTATGGTAGCCATCCTGGCCGACTCACCCACACGTAACATGGGAGTTATGGTAGCCATCCTGGCCGACTCACCCACACGTAACATGGGAGTTATGGTAGCCATCCTGGCCGACTCACCCACACGTAACATGGGAGTTATGGTAGCCATCCTGGCCGACTCACCCACACGTAACATGGGAGTTATGGTAGCCATCCTGGCCGACTCACCCACACGTAACATGGGAGTTATGGTAGCCATCCTGGCCGACTCACCCACACGTAACATGGGAGTTATGGTAGCCATCCTGGCCGACTCACCCACACGTAACATGGGAGTTATGGTAGCCATCCTGGCCGACTCACCCACACGTAACATGGGAGTTATGGTAGCCATCCTGGCCGACTCACCCACACGTAACATGGGAGTTATGGTAGCCATCCTGGCCGACTCACCCACACGTAACATGGGAGTTATGGTAGCCATCCTGGCCGACTCACCCACACGTAACATGGGAGTTATGGTAGCCATCCTGGCCGACTCACCCACACGTAACATGGGAGTTATGGTAGCCATCCTGGCCGACTCACCCACACGTACCATCCTGGCCGACTCACCCACACGTAACATGGGAGTTATGGTAGCCATCCTGGCCGACTCACCCACACGTAACATGGGAGTTATGGTAGCCATCCTGGCCGACTCACCCACACGTAACATGGGAGTTATGGTAGCCATCCTGGCCGACTCACCCACACGTAACATGGGAGTTATGGTAGCCATCCTGGCCGACTCACCCACACGTAACATGGGAGTTATGGTAGCCATCCTGGCCGACTCACCCACACGTAACATGGGAGTTATGGTAGCCATCCTGGCCGACTCACCCACACGTAACATGGGAGTTATGGTAGCCATCCTGGCCGACTCACCCACACGTAACATGGGAGTTATGGTAGCCATCCTGGCCGACTCACCCACACGTAACATGGGAGTTATGGTAGCCATCCTGGCCGACTCACCCACACGTAACATGGGAGTTATGGTAGCCATCCTGGCCGACTCACCCACACGTAACATGGGAGTTATGGTAGCCATCCTGGCCGACTCACCCACACGTAACATGGGAGTTATGGTAGCCATCCTGGCCGACTCACCCACACGTAACGTGGGAGTTATGGTAGCCATCCTGGCCGACTCACCCACACGTAACATGGGAGTTATGGTAGCCATCCTGGCCGACTCACCCACACGTAACATGGGAGTTATGGTAGCCATCCTGGCCGACTCACCCACACGTAACATGGGAGTTATGGTAGCCATCCTGGCCGACTCACCCACACGTAACATGGGAGTTATGGTAGCCATCCTGGCCGACTCACCCACACGTAACATGGGAGTTATGGTAGCCATCCTGGCCGACTCACCCACACGTAACATGGGAGTTATGGTAGCCATCCTGGCCGACTCACCCACACGTAACATGGGAGTTATGGTAGCCATCCTGGCCGACTCACCCACACGTAACATGGGAGTTATGGTAGCCATCCTGGCCGACTCACCCACACGTAACATGGGAGTTATGGTAGCCATCCTGGCCGACTCACCCACACGTAACATGGGAGTTATGGTAGCCATCCTGGCCGACTCACCCACACGTAACATGGGAGTTATGGTAGCCATCCTGGCCGACTCACCCACACGTAACAGTGGGAGTTATGGTAGCCATCCTGGCCGACTCACCCACACGTAACATGGGAGTTATGGTAGCCATCCTGGCCGACTCACCCACACGTAACATGGGAGTTATGGTAGCCATCCTGGCCGACTCACCCACACGTAACATGGGAGTTATGGTAGCCATCCTGGCCGACTCACCCACACGTAACATGGGAGTTATGGTAGCCATCCTGGCCGACTCACCCACACGTAACATGGGAGTTATGGTAGCCATCCTGGCCGACTCACCCACACGTAACATGGGAGTTATGGTAGCCATCCTGGCCGACTCACCCACACGTAACATGGGAGTTATGGTAGCCATCCTGGCCGACTCACCCACACGTAACATGGGAGTTATGGTAGCCATCCTGGCCGACTCACCCACACGTAACATGGGAGTTATGGTAGCCATCCTGGCCGACTCACCCACACGTAACATGGGAGTTATGGTAGCCATCCTGGCCGACTCACCCACACGTAACATGGGAGTTATGGTAGCCATCCTGGCCGACTCACCCACACGTAACATGGGAGTTATGGTAGCCATCACTGGCCGACTCACCCACACGTAACATGGGAGTTATGGTAGCCATCCTGGCCGACTCACCCACACGTAACATGGGAGTTATGGTAGCCATCCTGGCCGACTCACCCACACGTAACATGGGAGTTATGGTAGCCATCCTGGCCGACTCACCCACACGTAACATGGGAGTTATGGTAGCCATCCTGGCCGACTCACCCACACGTAACATGGGAGTTATGGTAGCCATCCTGGCCGACTCACCCACACGTAACATGGGAGTTATGGTAGCCATCCTGGCCGACTCACCCACACGTAACATGGGAGTTATGGTAGCCATCCTGGCCGACTCACCCACACGTAACATGGGAGTTATGGTAGCCATCCTGGCCGACTCTCCCACACGTAACATGGGAGTTATGGTAGCCATCCTGGCCGACTCACCCACACGTAACATGGGAGTTATGGTAGCCATCCTGGCCGACTCACCCACACGTAACATGGGAGTTATGGTAGCCATCCTGGCCGACTCACCCACACGTAACATGGGAGTTATGGTAGCCATCCTGGCCGACTCACCCACACGTAACATGGGAGTTATGGTAGCCATCCTGGCCGACTCACCCACACGTAACATGGGAGTTATGGTAGCCATCCTGGCCGACTCACCCACACGTAACATGGGAGTTATGGTAGCCATCCTGGCCGACTCACCCACACGTAACATGGGAGTTATGGTAGCCATCCTGGCCGACTCACCCACACGTAACATGGGAGTTATGGTAGCCATCCTGGCCGACTCACCCACACGTAACATGGGAGTTATGGTAGCCATCCTGGCCGACTCACCCACACGTAACATGGGAGTTATGGTAGCCATCCTGGCCGACTCACCCACACGTAACATGGGAGTTATGGTAGCCATCCTGGCCGACTCACCCACACGTAACATGGGAGTTATGGTAGCCATCCTGGCCGACTCACCCACACGTAACATGGGAGTTATGGTAGCCATCCTGGCCGACTCACCCACACGGCCGACTCCCCCACGTAACATGGGAGTTATGGTAGCCATCCTGGCCGACTCACCCACACGTAACATGGGAGTTATGGTAGCCATCCTGGCCGACTCACCCACACGTAACATGGGAGTTATGGTAGCCATCCTGGCCGACTCACCCACACGTAACATGGGAGTTATGGTAGCCATCCTGGCCGACTCACCCACACGTAACACACGTAACATGGGAGTTATGGTAGCCATCCTGGCCGACTCACCCACACGTAACATGGGAGTTATGGTAGCCATCCTGGCCGACTCACCCACACGTAACATGGGAGTTATGGTAGCCATCCTGGCCGACTCACCCACACGTAACATGGGAGTTATGGTAGCCATCCTGGCCGACTCACCCACACGTAACATGGGAGTTATGGTAGCCATCCTGGCCGACTCTCCCACACGTAACATGGGAGTTATGGTAGCCATCCTGGCCGACTCTCCCACACGTAACATGGGAGTTATGGTAGCCATCCTGGCCGACTCACCCACACGTAACATGGGAGTTATGGTAGCCATCCTGGCCGACTCACCCACACGTAACCATCCTGGGAGTTATGGTAGCCATCCTGGCCGACTCACCCACACGTAACATGGTAGTTATGGTAGCCATCCTGGCCGACTCACCCACACGTAACATGGGAGTTATGGTAGCCATCCTGGCCGACTCACCCACACGTAACATGGGAGTTATGGTAGCCATCCTGGCCGACTCACCCACACGTAACATGGGAGTTATGGTAGCCATCCTGGCCGACTCACCCATCACGTAACATGGGAGTTATGGTAGCCATCCTGGCCGACTCACCCACACGTAACATGGGAGTTATGGTAGCCATCCTGGCCGACTCACCCACACGTAACATGGGAGTTATGGTAGCTATCCTGGCCGACTCTCCCACACGTAACATGGGAGTTATGGTAGCCATCCTGGCCGACTCACCCACACGTAACATGGGAGTTATGGTAGCCATCCTGGCCGACTCAATCACACGCAACATGGGAGTTATGGTAGCCATCCTGGCCGACTCACCCACACGTAACATGGGAGTTATGGTAGCCATCCTGGCCGACTCTCCCACACGTAACATGGGAGTTATGGTAGCCATCCTGGCCGACTCTCCCACACGTAACATGGGAGTTATGGTAGCCATCCTGGCCGACTCTCCCACACGTAACATGGGAGTTATGGTAGCCATCCTGGCCGACTCACCCACACGTAACATGGGAGTTATGGTAGCCATCCTGGCCGACTCTCCCACACGTAACATGGGAGTTATGGTAGCCATCCTGGCCGACTCACCCACACGTAACATGGGAGTTATGGTAGCCATCCTGGCCGACTCTCCCACACGTAACATGGGAGTTATGGTAGCCATCCTGGCCAACTCACCCACACGTAACCTACTACGACGTTTACAGCGACCTACAGCGATAATATGAATGTACCATACACTCATTACTAGCCTTAAAATAGCCCCTTGGTAAAGTACTGTGGACTCTGATACAGAGTTAGCAGGTTCGAGTCCTGCTGTGGACGTAGTGACTATTTATATATATATATATATATATATATATATATATATATATATATATATATATATATATATATATATATATATATATTTGAAAGAGTGTATATATCTATGTCTATATTAATCAAGAATTTATCATTATTTTAGGTATTAAAATATTTTTGAGTGGTTGTGTATAAGTGAAACATAAGTTTTTATTACTAACAAACTTGAGTACAATACAAACCATGGTGCAGGTGGGGGTTAGTACTGATAACAGGTGAGTACAATGTAAACCATGGTGCAGGTGGGGGTTAGTACTCATAACAGGTGAGTACAATGTAAACCATGGTGCAGGTGGGGGTTAGTACTCATAACAGGTGAGTACAATACAAACCATGGTGCAGGTGGGGGTTAGTACTCATAACAGGTGAGTACAATATAAACCATGGTGCAGGTGGGGGTTAGTACTCATAACAGGTGAGTACAATATAAACCATGGTGCAGGTGGGGGTTAGTACTCATAACAGGTGAGTACAATATAAACCATGGTGCAGGTGGGGGTTAGTACTCATAACAGGTGAGTACAATGTAAACCATGGTGCAGGTGGGGGTTAGTACTCATAACAGGTGAGTACAATGTAAACCATGGTGCAGGTGGGGGTTAGTACTCATAACAGGTGAGTACAATGTAAACCATGGTGCAGGTGGGGGTTAGTACTCATAACAGGTGAGTACAATGTAAACCATGGTGCAGGTGGGGGTTAGTACTCATAACAGGTGAGTACAATGTAAACCATGGTGCAGGTGGGGGTTAGTACTCATAACAGGTGAGTACAATGTAAACCATGGTGCAGGTGGGGGTTAGTACTCATAACAGGTGAGTACAATGTAAACCATGGTGCAGGTGGGGGTTAGTACTCATAACAGGTGAGTACAATGTAAACCATGGTGCAGGTGGGGGTTAGTACTCATAACAGGTGAGTACAATGTAAACCATGGTGCAGGTGGGGGTTAGTACTCATAACAGGTGAGTACAATGTAAACCATGGTGCAGGTGGGGGTTAGTACTCATAACAGGTGAGTACAATGTAGACCATGGTGCAGGTGGGGGTTAGTACTCATAACAGGTGAGTACAATGTAAACCATGGTACAGGTGGGGGTTAGTACTCATAACAGGTGAGTACAATGTAAACCATGGTACAGGTGGGGGTTAGTACTCATAACAGGTGAGTACAATGTAAACCATGGTACAGGTGGGGGTTAGTACTCATAACAGGTGAGTACAAATACTATAGTCCAGTCTGTTAACACTGTTATTATGATTTTGTAAGTTATGATAATGGCTTTGAGGGGACATGAGCTAGAGTTCGTCACGGCCACGCTGGTGGGAGATTCTACTGTAACACTTGCATGTGGCTACAGTGGTGCCTGTGTTAACTACACTGGTGTATAAATATGTCTAGTTGCATGTGGCTACAGTGGTGCCTGTGTTAACCACACTGGTGTATAAATATGTCTAGTTGCATGTGGCTACAGTGGTGCCTGTGTTAACTACACTGGTGTATAAATATGTCTAGTTGCATGTGGCTACAGTGGTGCCTGTGTTAACTACACTGGTGTATAAATATGTCTAGTTGCATGTGGCTACAGTGGTGCCTGTGTTAACTACACTGGTGTATAAATATGTCTAGTTGCATGTGGCTACAGTGGTGCCTGTGTTAACTACACTGGTGTATAAATATGTCTAGTTGCATGTGGCTACAGTGGTGCCTATGTTAACTACACTGGTGTATAAATATGTCTAGTTGCATGTGGCTACAGTGGTGCCTGTGTTAACCACACTGGTGTATAAATATGTCTAGTTGCATGTGGCTACAGTGGTGCCTGTGTTAACTACACTGGTGTATAAATATGTCTAGTTGCATGTGGCTACAGTGGTGCCTGTGTTAACTACACTGGTGTATAAATATGTCTAGTTGCATGTGGCTACAGTGGTGCCTGTGTTAACTACACTGGTGTATAAATATGTCTAGTTGCATGTGGCTACAGTGGTGCCTGTGTTAACCACACTGGTGTATAAATATGTCTAGTTGCATGTGGCTACAGTGGTGCCTGTGTTAACTACACTGGTGTATAAATATGTCTAGTTGCATGTGGCTACAGTGGTGCCTGTGTTAACTACACTGGTGTATAAATATGTCTAGTTGCATGTGGCTACAGTGGTGCCTGTGTTAACTACACTGGTGTATAAATATGTCTAGTTGCATGTGGCTACAGTGGTGCCTGTGTTAACCACACTGGTGTATAAATATGTCTAGTTGCATGTGGCTACAGTGGTGCCTGTGTTAACTACACTGGTGTATAAATATGTCTAGTTGCATGTGGCTACAGTGGTGCCTGTGTTAACTACACTGGTGTATAAATATGTCTAGTTGCATGTGGCTACAGTGGTGCCTGTGTTAACTACACTGGTGTATAAATATGTCTAGTTGCATGTGGCTACAGTGGTGCCTGTGTTAACTACACTGGTGTATAAATATGTCTAGTTGCATGTGGTTACAGTGGTGCCTGTGTTAACCACACTGGTGTATAAATATGTCTAGTTGCATGTGGCTACAGTGGTGCCTGTGTTAACTACACTGGTGTATAAATATGTCTAGTTGCATGTGGTTACAGTGGTGCCTGTGTTAACCACACTGGTGTATAAATATGTCTAGTTGCATGTGGCTACAGTGGTGCCTGTGTTAACTACACTGGTGTATAAATATGTCTAGTTGCATGTGGTTACAGTTGTGCCTGTGTTAACCACACTGGTGTATAAATATGTCTAGTTGCATGTGGCTACAGTGGTGCCTGTGTTAACTACACTGGTGTATAAATATGTCTAGTTGCATGTGGTTACAGTGCTGCCTGTGTTAACCACACTGGTGTATAAATATGTCTAGTTGCATGTGGCTACAGTGGTGCCTGTGTTAACCACACTGGTGTATAAATATGTCTAGTTGCATGAATCTTATTGTAACCAGCTGGCCCAGTGGCTTATTGTAACCAGCTGGCCCAGTGGCTTATTGTAACCAGCTGGCCCAGTGGCTTATTGTAACCAGCTGGCCCAGTGGCTTATTGTAACCAGCTGGCCCAGTGGCTTATTGTAACCAGCTGGTCCAGTGGCTTATTGTAACCAGCTGGCCCAGTGGCTTATTGTAACCAGCTGGTCCAGTGGCTTATTGTAACCAGCTGGTCCAGTGGCTTATTGTAACCAGCTGGCCCAGTGGCTTATTGTAACCAGCTGGTTCAGTGGCTTATTGTAACCAGCTGGCCCAGTGGCTTATTGTAACCAGCTGGCCCAGTGGCTTATTGTAACCAGCTGGTTCAGTGGCTTATTGTAACCAGCTGGCCCAGTGGCTTATTGTAAACAGCTGGCCCAGTGGCTTATTGTAACCAGCTGGTTCAGTGGCTTATTGTAACCAGCTGGCCCAGTTGCTTATTGTAACCAGCTGGCCCAGTGGCTTATTGTAACCAGCTGGCCCAGTGGCTTATTGTAACCAGCTGGCCCAGTGGCTTATTGTAACCAGCTGGCCCAGTGGCTTATTGTAACCAGCTGGCCCAGTGGCTTATTGTAACCAGCTGGCCCAGTGGCTTATTGTAACCAGCTGGCCCAGTGGCTTATTGTAACCAGCTGGTCCAGTGGCTTATTGTAACCAGCTGGCCCAGTGGCTTATTGTAACCAGCTGGTCCAGTGGCTTATTGTAACCAGCTGGCCCAGTGGCTTATTGTAACCAGCTGGCCCAGTGGCTTATTGTAACCAGCTGGCCCAGTGGCTTATTGTAACCAGCTGGCCCAGTGGCTTATTGTAACCAGCTGGCCCAGTGGCTTATTGTAACCAGCTGGCCCAGTGGCTTATTGTAACCAGCTGGTCCAGTGGCTTATTGTAACCAGCTGGCCCAGTGGCTTATTGTTCCCAGCTGGTCCAGTGGCTTATTGTAACCAGCTGGCCCAGTGGCTTATTGTTCCCAGCTGGTCCAGTGGCTTATTGTAACCAGCTGGTCCAGTGGCTGATACACTAGCTTGAAGTTACACCACTCACCTGCATGCAGTTCTAACCCCACCCGTGTTCTGGTTTGTTTACAATCATGTTTACAATTTCGTGAGTCTTGACTACATTATTTTCCAATGTAAATTTGTGATCATATTCCAGGAGGAGTGACGAGCTGCCCTTGTTCCTACAACAGTGTGATTATATTGTTAATATTCTGCCATCAACGTCTGAAACCAGAGGAATGTTGGGCAGTGACATACTCAAAAATGCCAAGTATGTCTCTCTCTCTCTCTCTCTCTCTCTCTCTCTCTCTCTCTCTCTCTCTCTCTCTCTCTCTCTCTCTCTATTTTTCTCTCTCTCTCTATTTCTCTCTCTCTCTCTCTCTCTTTCTCTCTCTTTCACAAGTATCAAATGGAATTTTTGTTATTACATTATATAATTAAAATTTTGTTTTTAAAATTATGTATGTAACAACAGGTTTCTGAAGTATTAATCTAATTACATGTATCATCGCACTTACATTCCCTTACATCTTATAGAAGTTCACTGTGTGAACCCAGGAAGGTATCCCTGTGTTGTACAGCCCCAGCACCCTGTACAGTATCCCTGTGTTGTACAGCCCCAGCACCCTGTACAGTATCCCTGTGTTGTACAGCCCCAGCACCCTGTACAGTATCCCTGTGTTGTACAGCCCCAGCACCCTGTACAGTATCCCTGTATTGTACAGCCCCAGCACCCTGTACAGTATCCCTGTGTTGTACAGCCCCAGCACCCTGTACAGTATCTCTGTGTTGTACAGCCCCAGCACCCTGTACAGTATCCCTGTGTTGTACAGCCCCAGCAACCTGTACAGTATCCCTGTGTTGTACAGCCCCAGCACCCTGTACAGTATCCCTGTGTTGTACAGCCCCAGCAACCTGTACAGTATCTCTGTGTTGTACAGCCCCAGCACCCTGTACAGTATCTCTGGGTTGTACAGCCCCAGCACCCTGTACAGTATCCCTGTGTTGTACAGCCCCAGCACCCTGTACAGTATCTCTGTGTTGTACAGCCCCAGCACCCTGTACAGTATCCCTGTGTTGTACAGCCCCAGCACCCTGTACAGTATCCCTGTATTGTACAGCCCCAGCACCCTGTACAGTATCTCTGTGTTGTACAGCCCCAGCACCCTGTACAGTATCCCTGTGTTGTACAGCCCCAGCACCCTGTACAGTATCCCTGTGTTGCACAGCCCCAGCGCCCTGTACAGTATCCCTGTGTTGTACAGCCCCAGCACCCTGTACAGTATCCCTGTGTTGTACAGCCCCAGCACCCTGTACAGTATCCCTGTGTTGTACAGCCCCAGCACCCTGTACAGTATGCTCTGTGTTGCACAGCCCCAGCGCCCTGTACAGTATCCTCTGTGTTGTACAGCCCCAGCACCCTGTACAGTATCCCTGTGTTGTACAGCCCCAGCACCCTGTAGAGTATCCCTGTGTTGTACAGCCCCAGCACCCTGTACAGTATCCTCTGTGTTGTACAGCACCAGCGCCCTGTACAGTATCCCTGTGTTGTACAGCCCCAGCACCCTGTACAGTATCCCTGTGTTGTACAGCCCCAGCACCCTGTAGAGAATCCCTGTGTTGCACAGCCCCAACACACTGCACAGTATCAATGTGTTGTACAGTCAGCACCCTGTACAGTATCCCTGTGTTGTACAGCCCCAACACCCTATACAGTATCCCTATGTTGTACAGCCCCAGCACCTTGTACAGTATCCCAGTGTGGTACAGCCTCAGCACCCTGTACAGTATCCCTGTGTGGTACAGCCTCAGCACCCTGTACAGTATCAGTGTATTGTACAGCCTCACCACCCTGTACAGTATCCCTATGTTGTACAGCCCCAGCACCCTGTACAATTTCCTCTGTGTTGTACAGCCTCAGCACCCTGTACAGTATCTCCTGTGTTGCACAGCCCCAGCACCCTGTACAGTATCCCTATGTTGTACAGCCCCAGCACCCTGTACAGTATCCCTATGTTGTACAGCCCCAGCACCCTGTACAGTATCCCTATGTTGTACTGCCCCAGCACCCTGTACAGTATCCTGTGTTGTACAGCCAGTGCACCCTGTACAGTATCCCTGAGTTGTATAGCCCCAGCACCCTGTACAGTATCCCTGTGTTGTACAGCCCAAGCACCCTGTACAGTATCCCTGTGTTGTACAGCCCCAGCACCCTGTACACTATCCCTGTCTTGTACAGCCCCAACACCCTGTACAGTATCCTCTGTGTTGTACAGCCCCAGCACCCTGTACAGTATTCCTGTGTTGTACAGCCCCAGCACCCTGTACAGTATCCCTGTGTTGTACAGCCCCAGCACCCTGTACAGTATCCCTGTGTTGTACAGCCCCAGCACCCTGTACAGTATCCCTGTGTTGTACAGCCTCAGCACCCTGTACAGTATCCCTGTGTTGTACAGCCTCAGCACCCTGTACAGTATCCCTGTATTGTACAGCCCCAGCACCCTGTACAGTATCCCTGTGTTGTACAGCCCCAGCACCCTGTACAGTATCCCTGTCTTGTACAGCCCCAGCACCCTGTACAGTATCCCTGTGTTGTACAGCCTCAGCACCCTGTACAGTATCCCTGTGTTGCACAGCCTCAGCACCCTGTACAGTATCCCTGCATTGTACAGCCCCAGCACCCTGTACAGTATCCCTGTGTTGTACAGCCCCAGCACCCTGTACAGTATCCCTGTGTTGTACAGCCCCAGCACCCTGTACAGTATCCCTGTCTTGTACAGCCCCAGCACCCTGTACAGTATCCTCTGTGTTGTACAGCCCCAGCACCCTGTACAGTATCTCCTGTGTTGTACAGCCCCAGCACCCTGCACAGTATCCCTATGTTTTACAGCCCCAGCACCCTGTACAGTATCCCTGTGTTGTACAGCCCCAGCACCCTGTACAGTATCCCTGTGTTGTACAGCCCCAGCACCCTGTACAGTATCCCTGTGTTGTACAGCCCCAACACCCTGTACAGTATCCCTGTGTTGTACAGCCCCAGCACCCTGTACAGTATCCCTGTGTTGTACAGCCTCAGCACCATGTACAGTATCCCTGTATTGTACAGCCCCAGCACCCTGTACAGTATTCCTGTATTGTACAGCCCCAGCACCCTGTACAGTATCCCTGTGTTGTACAGCCCCAGCACCCTGTACAGTATCCCTGTGTTGTACAGCCCCAGCACCCTGTACAGTATCCCTGTGTTGTACAGCCCCAGCACCCTGTACAGTATCCCTGTGTTGTACAGCCCCAGCACCCTGTACAGTATCCTCTGTGTTGTACGGCCCCAGCACCCTGTACAGTATCTCCTGTGTTGCACAGCCCCAGCACCCTGTACAGTATCCCTATGTTTTACAGCCCCAGCACCCTGTACAGTATCCTCTGTGTTGCACAGCCTCAGCACCCTGTACAGTATCCCTATGTTTTACAGCCCCATCACCCTGTACAGTATCCCTATGTTTTACAGCCCCAGCACCCTGTACAGTATCCTCTGTGTTGCACAGCCCCAGCACCCTGTACAGTATCCCTATGTTTTACAGCCCCGCACCCTGTACAGTATCTCCTGTGTTGCACAGCCTCAGCACCCTGTACAGTATCCCTGTGTTGTACAGCCCCAGCACCCTGTACAGTATCCCTGTGTTGTACAGCCCCAGCACCCTGTACAGTATCCCTGTGTTGTACAGCCCCAGCACCCTGTACAGTATCCCTGTGTTGTACAGCCCCAGCACCCTGTACAGTATCCCTGTGTTGTATAGCCCCAGCACCCTGTACAGTATCCCTGTGTTGTACAGCCCCAGCACCCTGTACAGTATCCTCTGTGTTGTACAGCCCCAGCACCCTGTACAGTATCCTCTGTGTTGTGCAGCCCCAGCACCCTGTACAGTATCCTCTGTGTTGTACAGCCCCAGCACCCTGTACAGTATCCTCTGTGTTGTACAGCCTCAGCAACCTGTACAGTATCCCTCTGTTGTACAGCCCCAGCACTCTGTACAGTATCCTCTGTGTTGTACAGCCTCAGCACCCTGTACAGTATCCCTGTGTTGTACAGCCCCAGCACCCTGTACAGTATCCTCTGTGTTGTACAGCCCCAGCACCCTGTACAGTATCCCTGTGTTGTACAGCCCCAGCACCCTGTACAGTATCCTCTGTGTTGTACAGCCCCAGCACCCTGTACAGTATCCCTGTGTTGTACAGCCCCAGCACCCTGTACAGTATCCCTGTATTGTACAGCCCCAGCACCCTGTACAGTATCCCTGTGTTGCACAGCCCCAGCACCCTGTACAGTATCCCTGTGTTGTACAGCCCCAGCACCCTGTACAGTATCCCTGTGTTATGCAGCCCCAGCACCCTGTACAGTATCTCTGTGTTGTACAGCCCCAACACCATGTACAGTATCTCTGTGTTGTACAGCCCCAGCACCCTGTACAGTATCTCTGTGTTGCACAGCCCAAGCACCCTGTACAGTATCCCTGTGTTGTACAGCCCCAGCACCCTGTACAGTATCCCTGTGTTGTACAGTCCCAGCACCCTGTACAGTATCCTCTGTGTTGTACAGCCCCAGCACCCTGTACAGTATCCTCTGTGTTGTACAGCCCCAGCACCCTGTACAGTATCCTCTGTGTTGTACAGCCCCAGCACCCTGTACGGTATCCCTGTGTTGTACAGCCCCAGCACCCTGTACAGTATCCTCTGTGTTGTACAGCCCCAGCACCCTGTACAGTATCTCTGTGTTGTACAGCCCCAGCACCCTGTACAGTATCCCTGTGTTGTACAGCCCCAGCACCCTGTACAGTATCCTCTGTGTTGTACAGCCCCAGCACCCTGTACAGTATCTCTGTGTTGTACAGCCCCAGCACCCTGTACAGTATCCCTGTGTTGTACAGCCCCAGCACCCCGTACAGTATCCTCTGTGTTGTACAGCCCCAGCGCCCTGTACAGTATCCTCTGTGTTGTACAGCCCCAGCACCCTGTACAGTATCCTCTGTGTTGTACAGCCCCAGCACCCTGTACAGTATCCTCTGTGTTGTACAGCCCCAGCACCCTGTACAGTATCTCTGTGTTGCACAGCCCCAGCACCCTGTACAGTATCCCTGTGTTGCACAGCCCCAGCACCCTGTACAGTATCCCTGTGTTGTACAGCCCCAGCACCCTGTACAGTATCCCTGTGTTGCACAGCCCCAGCACCCTGTACAGTATCCCTGTGTTGTACAGCCCCAGCACCCTGTACAGTATCCCTGTGTTGCACAGCCCAGCACCCTGTACAGTATCCCTGTGTTGTACAGCCTCAGCACCCTGTACAGTATCCCTGTGTTGTACAGCCCCAGCACCCTGTACAGTATCCCTGTGTTGTACAGCCCCAGCACCCTGTACAGTATCCCTGTGTTGTACAGCCCCAGCACCCTGTACAGTATCCCTCTGTTGTACAGCCCCAGCACCCTGTACAGTATCCCTGTGTCGTAAAGCCCCAGCACCCTGTACAGTATCCCTGTCTTGTACAGCCCCAGCACCCTGTACAGTATCTCTGTGTTGTACAGCCCCAGCACCCTGTACAGTATCCTCTGTGTTGTACAGCCCCAGCACCCTGTACAGTATCCCTGTGTTGTACAGCCCCAGCACCCTGTACAGTATCCTCTGTGTTGTACAGCCCCAGCACCCTGTACAGTATCCTCTGTGTTGTACAGCCCCAGCGCCCAGTACAGTATCCCTGTGTTGTACAGCTCCAGCACCCTGTACAGTATCCCTGTGTTGTACAGCCCCAGCACCCTGTAGAGTTTCCCTGTGTTGTACAGCCCCAGCACCCTGTAGAGTATCCCTGTGTTGTACAGCCCCAGCACCCTGTAGAGTATCCCTGTGTTGTACAGCCCCAGCACCCTGTAGAGTATCCCTGTGTTGTACAGCCCCAGCACCCTGTACAGTATCCTCTGTGTTGTACAGCCCCAGCGCCCTGTACAGCATCCCTGTGTTGTACAGCCCCAGCGCCCTGTACAGTATCCCTGTGTTGTACAGCCCCAGCGCCCTGTACAGTATCTCTGTGTTGCACAGCCCCAGCGCCCTGTACAGCATCCTCTGTGTTGTACAGCCCCAGCACCCTGTACAGTATCCTCTGTGTTGTACAGCCCCAGCACCCTGTACAGTATCCTCTGTGTTGTACAGCCCCAGCACCCTGTACAGTATCCTCTGTGTTGCACAGCCCCAGCGCCCTGTACAGTATCCTCTGTGTTGTACAGCCCCAGCACCCTGTACAGTATCCCTGTGTTGTACAGCCTCAGCACCCTGTACAGTATCCCTGTGTTGCACAGCCCCAGCACCCTGTACAGTATCCCTGTGTTGTACAGCCCCAGCGCCCTGTACAGTATCCCTGTGTTGTACAGCCCCAGCACCCTGTACAGTATCCCTGTGTTGTACAGCCTCAGCACCCTGTACAGTATCCCTGTGTTGCACAGCCCCAGCACCCTGTACAGTATCCCTGTGTTGTACAGCCCCAGCACCCTGTACAGTATCCCTGTGTTGCACAGCCCCAGCGCCCTGTACAGTATCCCTGTGTTGTACAGCCCCAGCACCCTGTACAGTATCCCTGTGTTGTACAGCCCCAGCACCCTGTACAGTATCCCTGTGTTGTACAGCCCCAGCACCCTGTACAGTATGCTCTGTGTTGCACAGCCCCAGCGCCCTGTACAGTATCCTCTGTGTTGTACAGCCCCAGCACCCTGTACAGTATCCCTGTGTTGTACAGCCCCAGCACCCTGTAGAGTATCCCTGTGTTGTACAGCCCCAGCACCCTGTACAGTATCCTCTGTGTTGTACAGCCCCAGCGCCCTGTACAGTATCCCTGTGTTGTACAGCCCCAGCACCCTGTACAGTATCCCTGTGTTGTACAGCCCCAGCACCCTGTAGAGAATCCCTGTGTTGCACAGCCCCAACACACTGCACAGTATCAATGTGTTGTACAGTCAGCACCCTGTACAGTATCCCTGTGTTGTACAGCCCCAACACCCTGTACAGTATCCCTGTGTTGTACAGCCCCAGCACCTTGTACAGTATCCCTGTGTGGTACAGCCTCAGCACCCTGTACAGTATCCCTGTGTGGTACAGCCTCAGCACCCTGTACAGTATCAGTGTATTGTACAGCCTCACCACCCTGTACAGTATCCCTTTGTTGTACAGCCCCAGCACCCTGTGCAATTTCCTCTGTGTTGTACAGCCTCAGCACCCTGTACAGTATCTCCTGTGTTGCACAGCCCCAGCACCCTGTACAGTATCCCTATGTTGTACAGCCCCAGCACCCTGTACAGTATCCCTATGTTGTACAGCCCCAGCACCCTGTACAGTATCCCTATGTTGTACTGCCCCAGCACCCTGTACAGTATCCTGTGTTGTACAGCCCCAGCACCCTGTACAGTATCCCTGAGTTGTATAGCCCCAGCACCCTGTACAGTATCCCTGTGTTGTACAGCCCAAGCACCCTGTACAGTATCCCTGTGTTGTACAGCCCCAGCACCCTGTACACTATCCCTGTCTTGTACAGCCCCAACACCCTGTACAGTATCCTCTGTGTTGTACAGCCCCAGCACCCTGTACAGTATCCCTGTGTTGTACAGCCCCAGCACCCTGTACAGTATCCCTGTGTTGTACAGCCCCAGCACCCTGTACAGTATCCCTGTGTTGTACAGCCCCAGCACCCTGTACAGTATCCTTGTGTTGTACAGCCTCAGCACCCTGTACAGTATCCTCTGTGTTGTACAGCCTCAGCACCCTGTACAGTATCCCTGTATTGTACAGCCCCAGCACCCTGTACAGTATCCCTGTGTTGTACAGCCCCAGCACCCTGTACAGTATCCCTGTCTTGTACAGCCCCAGCACCCTGTACAGTATCCCTGTGTTGTACAGCCTCAGCACCCTGTACAGTATCCCTGTGTTGCACAGCCTCAGCACCCTGTACAGTATCCCTGCATTGTACAGCCCCAGCACCCTGTACAGTATCCCTGTGTTGTACAGCCCCAGCACCCTGTACAGTATCCCTGTGTTGTACAGCCCCAGCACCCTGTACAGTATCCCTGTCTTGTACAGCCCCAGCACCCTGTACAGTATCCTCTGTGTTGTACAGCCCCAGCACCCTGTACAGTATCTCCTGTGTTGTACAGCCCCAGCACCCTGCACAGTATCCCTATGTTTTACAGCCCCAGCACCCTGTACAGTATCCCTGTGTTGTACAGCCCCAGCACCCTGTACAGTATCCTGTGTTGTACAGCCCCAGCACCCTGTACAGTATCCCTGTGTTGTACAGCCCCAACACCCTGTACAGTATCCCTGTGTTGTACAGCCCCAGCACCCTGTACAGTATCCCTGTGTTGTACAGCCTCAGCACCATGTACAGTATCCCTGTATTGTACAGCCCCAGCACCCTGTACAGTATTCCTGTATTGTACAGCCCCAGCACCCTGTACAGTATCCCTGTGTTGTACAGCCCCAGCACCCTGTACAGTATCCCTGTGTTGTACAGCCCCAGCACCCTGTACAGTATCCCTGTGTTGTACAGCCCCAGCACCCTGTACAGTATCCCTGTGTTGTACAGCCCCAGCACCCTGTACAGTATCCTCTGTGTTGTACGGCCCCAGCACCCTGTACAGTATCTCCTGTGTTGCACAGCCCCAGCACCCTGTACAGTATCCCTGTTTTACAGCCCCAGCACCCTGTACAGTATCCCTAAGTTTTACAGCCCCAGCACCCTGTACAGTATCCCTATGTTTTACAGCCCCAGCACCCTGTACAGTATCCTCTGTGTTGCACAGCCCCAGCACCCTGTACAGTATCCCTATGTTTTACAGCCCCAGCACCCTGTACAGTATCCCAATGTTTTACAGCCCCAGCACCCTGTACAGTATCCTCTGTGTTGCACAGCCCCAGCACCTTGTACAGTATCTCCTGTGTTGCACAGCCTCAGCACCCTGTACAGTATCCCTGTGTTGTACAGCCCCAGCACCCTGTACAGTATCCCTGTGTTGTACAGCCCCAGCACCCTCTACAGTATCCCTGTGTTGTACAGCCCCAGCACCCTGTACAGTATCCCTGTGTTGTACAGCCCCAGCACCCTGTACAGTACCCCTGTGTTGTATAGCCCCAGCACCCTGTACAGTATCCCTGTGTTGTACAGCCCCAGCACCCTGTACAGTATCCTCTGTGTTGTACAGCCCCAGCACCCTGTACAGTATCCTCTGTGTTGTGCAGCCCCAGCACCCTGTACAGTATCCTCTGTGTTGTACAGCCCCAGCACCCTGTACAGTATACTCTGTGTTGTACAGCCTCAGCAACCTGTACAGTATCCCTGTGTTGTACAGCCCCAGCACTCTGTACAGTATCCTCTGTGTTGTACAGCCTCAGCACCCTGTACAGTATCCCTGTGTTGTACAGCCCCAGCACCCTGTACAGTATCCTCTGTGTTGTACAGCCCCAGCACCCTGTACAGTATCCCTGTGTTGTACAGCCCCAGCACCCTGTACAGTATCCTCTGTGTTGTACAGCCCCAGCACCCTGTACAGTATCCCTGTGTTGTACAGCCCCAGCACCCTGTACAGTATCCTCTGTGTTGTACAGCCCCAGCACCCTGTACAGCATCAATGTGTTGTACAGCCCCAGCACCCTGTACAGTATCCCTGTGTTGTATAGCCCCAGCACCCTGTACAGTATCCCTGTGTTGTACAGCCCCAGCACCCTGTACAGTATCCCTGTGTGGTACAGCCTCAGCACCCTGTACAGTATCCCTGTATTGTACATCCTCAGCACCCTGTACAGTATCCCTGAGTTGTACAGCCTCAGCACCCTGTACAGTATCCTCTGTGTTGTACAGCCTCAGCAACCTGTACAGTATCCCTGTGTTGTACAGCCCCAGCACCCTGTACAGTATCCTCTGTGTTGTACAGCCCCAGCACCCTGTACAGTATCCCTGTGTTGTACAGCCCCAGCACCCTGTACAGTATCCCTGTGTGGTACAGCCTCAGCACCCTGTACAGTATCCCTGTATTGTACATCCTCAGCACCCTGTACAGTATCCCTGTGTTGTACAGCCTCAGTACCCTGTACAGTATCCTCTGTGTTGTACAGCCTCAGCAACCTGTACAGTATCCCTGTGTTGTACATCCCCAGCACCCTGTACAGTATCCCTGTATTGTACAGCCCCAGCACCCTGTACAGTATCCTCTGTGTTGTACAGCCCCAGCACCCTGTACAGTATCTCTGTGTTGTACAGCCCCAGCACCCTGTACAGTATCCCTGTGTTGTACAGCCCCAGCACCCTGTACAGTATCCTCTGTGTTGTACAGCCCCAGCACCCTGTACAGTATCCTCTGTGTTGTACAGCCCCAGCACCCTGTACAGTATACTCTGTGTTGTACAGCCCCAGCACCCTGTACAGTATCCTCTGTGTTGTACAGCCCCAGCACCCTGTACAGTATACCTGTGTTGTACAGCCTCAGCACCCTGTACAGTATCCTCTGTGTTGTACAGCCTCAGCAACCTGTACAGTATCCCTGTGTTGTACAGCCCCAGCACCCTGTACAGTATCCCTGTGTTGTACAGCCCCTGCACCCTGTACAGTATCCCTGTGTTGTACAGCCTCAGCACCCTGTACAGTATCCTCTGTGTTGTACAGCCTCAGCAACCTGTACAGTATCCGTGTGTTGTACAGCCCCAGCACCCTGTACAGTATCCCTGTATTGTACAGCCCCAGCACCCTGTACAGTATCCTCTGTGTTGTACAGCCCCAGCACCCTGTACAGTATCCCTGTGTTGTACAGCCCCAGCACCCTGTACAGTATCCCTGTGTTGTACAGCCCCAGCACCCTGTACAGTATCCTCTGTGTTGTACAGCCCCAGCACCCTGTACAGTATCCTCTGTGTTGTGCAGCCCCAGCACCCTGTACAGTATCCTCTGTGTTGTACAGCCCCAGCACCATGTACAGTATCCTCTGTGTTGTACAGCCCCAGCACCCTGTACAGTATCCCTGTGTTGTACAGCCTCAGCACCCTGTACAGTATCCTCTGTGTTGTACAGCCTCAGCAACCTGTACAGTATCCTCTGTGTTGTACAGCCCCAGCGCCCTGTACAGTATCCTCTGTGTTGTACAGCCCCAGCACCCTGTACAGTATCCTCTGTGTTGTACAGCCTCAGCACCCTGTACAGTATCCCTGTGTTGTACAGCCCCAGCACCCTGTACAGTATCCTCTGTGTTGTACAGCCCCAGCACCCTGTACAGTATCCCTTTGTTGTACAGCCCCAGCACCCTGTACAGTATCCTCTGTGTTGTACAGCCCCAGCAACCTGTACAGTATCCCTGTGTTGTACAGCCCCAGCACCCTGTACAGTATCCTGTGTTGTACAGCCCCAGCACCCTGTACAGTATCCTCTGTGTTGTACAGCCCCAGCACCCTGTACAGTATCCCTGTGTTGTACAGCCCCAGCACCCTGTACAGTATCCTCTGTGTTGTACAGCCCCAGCACCATGTACAGTATCCCTGTGTTGCACAGCCCCTACAACCTGTACAGTACCTCGTGTTGCACAGCCTCAACACCCTGTACAGTACCTCGTGTTGCACAGTCCCTACAACCTGTACAGTACCTCGATTTGCACAGCCTCAACACCCTGTACAGTACCTCGTGTTGCACAGTCCCTACAACCTGTACAGTATCCCTGTGTTGCACAGCCTCAACACCCTGTACAGTACCTCGTGTTGCACAGCCCCTACAACCTGTACAGTACCTCGTGTTGCACAGCCTCAACACCCTGTACAGTACCTCGTGTTGCACAGTCCCTACAACCTGTACAGTACCTCGTATTGCACAGTCCCTACAACCTGTACAGTACCTCGTGTTGCACAGTCCCTACAACCTGTACAGTACCTCGTGTTGCACAGTCCCTACAACCTGTACAGTACCTCGTGTTGCACAGCCCCTACAACCTGTACAGTACCTCGTGTTGCACAGTCCCTACAACCTGTACAGTACCTCGTGTTGCACAGCCCCTACAACCTGTACAGTACCTCGTGTTGCACAGCCTCAACACCCTGTACAGTACCTCGTGTTGCACAGCCCCTACAACCTGTACAGTACCTCGTGTTGCACAGCCTCAACACCCTGTACAGTACCTCGTGTTGCACAGCCCCTACAACCTGTATAGTACCTCGTGTTGCACAGCCTCAACACCCTGTACAGTACCTCGTGTTGCACAGCCCCTACAACCTGTACAGTACCTCGTGTTGCACAGCCTCAACACCCTGTACAGTACCTCGTGTTGCACAGTCCCTACAACCTGTACAGTACCTCGTGTTGCACAGCCTCAACACCCTGTACAGTACCTCGTGTTGCACAGCCCCTACAACCTGTACAGTACCTCGTGTTGCACAGCCTCAACACCCTGTACAGTACCTCGTGTTGCACAGCCCCTACAACCTGTACAGTACCTCGTGTTGCACAGCCTCAACACCCTGTACAGTACCTCGTGTTGCACAGCCCCTACAACCTGTACAGTACATCGTGTTGCACAGCCCCTACAACCTGTACAGTACCTCGTGTTGCACAGCCCCTACAACCTGTACAGTACCTCGTGTTGCACAGCCCCTACAACCTGTACAGTACCTCGTGTTGCACAGTCCCTACAACCTGTACAGTACCTCGTGTTGCACAGTCCCTACAACCTGTACAGTACCTCGTGTTGCACAGCCTCAACACCCTGTACAGTACCTCGTGTTGCACAGCCCCTACAACCTGTACAGTACCTCGTGTTGCACAGCCCCTACAACCTGTACAGTACCTCGTGTTGCACAGTCCCTGCAACCTGTACAGTACCTCGTGTTGCACAGCCCCTACAACCTGTACAGTACCTCGTGTTGCACAGCCTCAACACCCTGTACAGTACCTCCTGTTGCACAGCCCCTACAACCTGTACAGTACCTCGTGTTGCACAGCCCCTACAACCTGTACAGTACCTCGTGTTGCACAGCCCCTACAACCTGTACAGTACCTCCTGTTGCACAGCCCCTACAACCTGTACAGTACCTCCTGTTGCACAGCCCCTACAACCTGTACAGTACCTCGTGTTGCACAGCCCCTACAACCTGTACAGTACCTCGTGTTGCACAGCCCCTACAACCTGTACAGTGCCTCGTGTTGCACAGTCCCTACAACCTGTACAGTACCTGGTGTTGCACAGCCCCTACAACCTGTACAGTACCTCGTGTTGCACAGCCTCAACACCCTGTACAGTACCTCGTGTTGCACAGCCCCTACAACCTGTACAGTACCTCGTGTTGCACAGTCCCTACAACCTGTACAGTACCTCGTGTTGCACAGTCCCTACAACCTGTACAGTACCTCGTGTTGCACAGCCCCTACAACCTGTACAGTACCTCGTGTTGCACAGCCCCTACAACCTGTACAGTACCTCGTGTTGCACAGTCCCTACAACCTGTACAGTACCTCGTGTTGCACAGTCCCTACAACCTGTACAGTACCTCGTGTTGCACAGTCCCTACAACCTGTACAGTACCTCGTGTTGCACAACCCCTACAACCTGTACAGTACCTCGTGTTGCACAGTCCCTACAACCTGTACAGTACCTCGTGTTGCACAGTCCCTACAACCTGTACAGTACCTCGTGTTGCACAGCCCCTACAACCTGTACAGTACCTCGTGTTGCACAGTCCCTACAACCTGTACAGTACCTCGTGTTGCACAGCCCCTACAACCTGTACAGTACCTCGTGTTGCACAGCCCCTAAAACCTGTACAGTACCTCGTGTTGCACAGTCCCTACAACCTGTACAGTACCTCGTGTTGCACAGTCCCTACAACCTGTACAGTACCTCGTGTTGCACAGCCCCTACAACCTGTACAGTACCTCGTGTTGCACAGTCCCTACAACCTGTACAGTACCTCGTGTTGCACAGCCCCTACAACCTGTACAGTACCTCGTGTTGCACAGCCTCAACACCCTGTACAGTACCTCGTGTTGCACAGCCCCTACAACCTGTACAGTACCTCGTGTTGCACAGCCCCTACAACCTGTACAGTACCTCGTGTTGCACAGACCCTACAACCTGTACAGTACCTCGTGTTGCACAGCCTCAACACCCTGTACAGTACCTCGTGTTGCACAGCCCCTACAACCTGTACAGTACCTCGTGTTGCACAGCCCCTACAACCTGTACAGTACCTCGTGTTGCACAGCCCCTACAACCTGTACAGTACCTCGTGTTGCACAGCCCCTACAACCTGTACAGTTCCTCGTGTTGCACAGTCCCTACAACCTGTACAGTACCTCGTGTTGCACAGCCCCTACAACCTGTACAGTACCTCGTGTTGCACAGCCTCAACACCCTGTACAGTACCTCGTGTTGCACAGCCCCTACAACCTGTACAGTACCTCGTGTTGCACAGCCCCTACAACCTGTACAGTACCTCGTGTTGCACAGCCCCTACAACCTGTACAGTACCTCGTGTTGCACAGCCTCAACACCCTGTACAGTACCTCGTGTTGCACAGCCCCTACAACCTGTACAGTACCTCGTGTTGCACAGTCCCTACAACCTGTACAGTACCTCGTGTTGCACAGTCCCTACAACCTGTACAGTACCTCGTGTTGCACAGTCCCTACAACCTGTACAGTACCTCGTGTTGCACAGCCCCTACAACCTGTACAGTACCTCGCGTTGCACAGCCCCTACAACCTGTACAGTACCTCGTGTTGCACAGTCCCTACAACCTGTACAGTACCTCGTGTTGCACATCCCCAGCACCCTGTACAGTACCTCGTGTTGCACAGCCCCAGCACCCTGTACAGTACCTCGTGTTGCACAGCCCCAGCACCCTGTACAGTACCTCGTGTTGCACAGCCCCTACAACCTGTACAGTACCTCGTGTTGCACAGCCCCTACAACCTGTACAGTACCTCGTGTTGCACAGCCTCAACACCCTGTACAGTACCTCGTGTTGCACAGCCCCTACAACCTGTACAGTACGTCGTGTTACACAGCCCCAGCACCCTGTACAGTACCTCGTGTTGCACAGCCCCTACAACCTGTACAGTACCTCGTGTTGCACAGTCCCTACAACCTGTACAGTACCTCGTGTTGCACATCCCCAGCACCCTGTACAGTACCTCGTGTTGCACAGTCCCTACAACCTGTACAGTACCTCGTGTTGCACATCCCCAGCACCCTGTACAGTACCTCGTGTTGCACATCCCCAGCACCCTGTACAGTACCTCGTGTTGCACAGCCCCAGCACCCTGTACAGTACCTCGTGTTGCACAGCCCCTACACCCTGTACAGTACCTCGTGTTGCACAACCCCAGCACCCTGTACAGTACCTCGTGTTGCACAGCCCCAGCACCCTGTACAGTACCTCGTGTTGCACAGCCCCAGCACCCTGTACAGTACCTCGTGTTGCACAGCCCCAGCACCCTGTACAGTACCTCGTGTTGCACAGCCCCAGCACCCTGTACAGTACCTCGTGTTGCACAGCCCCAGCACCCTGTACAGTACCTCGTGTTGCACAGCCCCAGCACCCTGTACAGTACCTCGTGTTGCACAGCCCCAGCACCCTGTACAGTACCTTGTGTTGCACATCCCCAGCACCCTGTACAGTACCTCGTGTTGCACAGCCCCAGCACCCTGTACAGTACCTCGTGTTGCACAGCCCCAGCACCCTGTACAGTACCTCGTGTTACACAGCCCCAGCACCCTGTACAGTACCTCGTGTTGCACAGCCCCAACACCCTGTACAGTACCTCGTGTTGCACAGCCCCAGCACCCTGTACAGTACCTCGTGTTGCACTGTTACGAGTATGGCCCATACCCGTTGTATTTTATGCAAGGATGTGCTCCTTTATTTTATAATATATATGCTAATGCTAATATTGTATTATATTACGTTTTGTTAGCAGTTCTTAATATTGTCATGTAGTGGGAAACCACTAGTGTAAGTGCCGGTTGGCACTTCAGGTACTTAGTCTCCCTCAGTCACGTGACCAACGTGACGTCGGCTTACCACTCAGTGGTACCGGCAGTAGGTTCACAGCACCTGCTCAGAGAAGGTTCACAACCCTTGCTCTGAGTAGTTTTACAGTACTCGCTGAGAGTGTGTCCTTCACACTCACTCTGACTAGCACTCTTCTAGTCTGGGCTGGCATAGCCAAGGGAGCATACCTCACTCATTGACCTCTCATAAGAGACATGTCAAGTTCTCTCTTGTGGTCGTTTTTCTTTCATGATTGAGTTCCTTTCTTAAGCTTGTCGTCTTCGAGTTATTTATACTCTAGCGACTTAATCTTTCAGGTGACTGAATAAGCCTTGTCGGCCTTGATGTTAATTTGTGGTCTAAGCTATTCTTAGTCATGTTGGATGAAAATGAGACTAAGTCCGTCACTTACGAGTTCTTGTATACTCTGAATTGATAGTTCAGATAAGTCTTTATAAGCATTGTAAGTTACTTTGTGGCTAGGTCTTAATAAGCCTTATAGGTGCATATTATTGGTGATTTTAGTACAAAGCTCAACCTCAAGAGGTTCATTTATTCATATCAATGTACTAGTACGTACCAAGAGAAATGTAAGAGTTAAACTCCTTATTTTATGTTAATCATAACCTATCATACATTAAACTAAACTCTTCTAGTACAGTATCCCCTGTATTGGACAGCCCCAACACCCTGTACAGCATCCCCTGTATTGGACAGCCCCAACACCCTGTACAGCATCCCCTGTATTGCACAGCCCCAGCACCCTGTACAGTATCCCCTGTATTGGACAGCCCCAACACCCTGTACAGCATCCCCTGTATTGCACAGCCCCAACACCCTGTACAGTATCCCTTGTATTGCACAGCCCCAACACCCTGTACAGTATCCCCTGTATTGGACAGCCCCAACACCCTGTACAGTATCCCCTGTATTGGACAGCCCCAACACCCTGTACAGTATCCCCTGTATTGGACAGCCCCAACACCCTGTACAGTATCCCCTGTATTGGACAGCCCCAACACCCTGTACATTATCCCCTGTATTGCACAGCCCCAACACCCTGTACATTATCCCCTGTATTGGACAGCCCCAACACCCTGTACATTATCCCCTGTATTGCACAGCCCCAACACCCTGTACAGTATCCCCTGTATTGGACAGCCCCAACACCCTGTACAGTATCCCCTGTATTGGACAGCCCCAACACCCTGTACAGTATCCCCTGTATTGGACAGCCCCAACACCCTGTACATTATCCCCTGTATAGGACAGCCCCAACACCCTGTACATTATCCCCTGTATTGCACAGCCCCAACACCCTGTACAGTATCCCCTGTATTGCACAGCCCCAACACCCTGTACAGTATCCCCTGTATTACACAGCCCCAACACCCTGTACAGTATCCCCTGTATTGGACAGCCCCAACACCCTGTACAGTATCCCCTGTATTGGACAGCCCCAACACCCTGTACATTATCCCCTGTATTGGACAGCCCCAACACCCTGTACATTATCCCCTGTATTGCACAGCCCCAACACCCTGTACATTATCCCCTGTATTGCACAGCCCCAACACCCTGTACAGTATCCCCTGTATTGCACAGCCCCAGCACCCTGTACAGTATCCCCTGTATTGCACAGCCCCAGCACCCTGTACAGTATCCCCTGTATTGCACAGCCCCAACACCCTGTACAGTATCCCCTGTGTTGCACAGCTCCAGCACCCTGTACAGTACCCCCTGTGTTGCACAGCTCCAGCACCCTGTACAGTATCCCCTGTGTTGCACAGCCCCAGCACCCTGTACAGTACCCCCTGTGTTGCACAGCCCCAGCACCCTGTACAGTACCCCCTGTGTTGCACAGCCCCAGCACCCTGTACAGTACCCCCTGTGTTGCACAGCCCCAGCACCCTGTACAGTACCCCCTGTGTTGCACAGCCCCAGCACCCTGTACAGTACCCCCTGTGTTGCACAGCTCCAGCACCCTGTACAGTACCCCCTGTGTTGCACAGCCCCAGCACCCTGTACAGTACCCCCTGTGTTGCACAGCCCCAGCACCCTGTACAGTACCCCCTGTGTTGCACAGCCCCAGCACCCTGTACAGTACCCCCTGTGTTGCACAGCCCCAGCACCCTGTACAGTACCCCCTGTGTTGCACAGCCCCAGCACCCTGTACAGTAGTCCCTGTGTTGCACAGCCCCAGCACCCTGTACAGTGCCCCCTGTGTTGCACAGCCCCAGCACCCTGCACAGCAATAAAAAATGAAAAGTGTCTTGCGGTGGTTTCGATGGAGGACACTGTCATGGAAATTCGGGTGTCATCCGCAAAGGAAGACACGGAGCTATAGTTTACATCTCTGTGTATGTCAAATATGAGGTTGAGGAACAAGATGGGAGTACTGTGCCTTGTGGAACAGAGCTTTTCACCCTAGCTGCCTGGGACTTCATTCTGTTCAATATTATTCCTCGTGTTCTATTTGTCAGAAAGTTATAGATCCAACTTTGCCTGTTATTTCTTTGTCACGCATTTTGTGCACTATTGCACCATGGTCACACTTATCGAAGGGTATTGCAAATTCTGTGTATACATCATCTGCATTTCGTTTACCCTCTACAGCATCCAGGACCTTATTATAATGCTCCAGTAGCTGGGTCAGGTAGTAGTGACCTTCTCTAAACCCGTGTTGCCTTGCGTTGTGTAACTGATGGCAATATAGGTGGTTGGCGATATTGCTTCTTAGAACCCTTTCAAAGATTTTTATGATATGGGTTGTTAGTGCTATATGTCTGTAGTTCTTTGCAATTGCTTTACTGCCACCTTTGTAGAGTAAAGCTATGTCTGTTGTTTTTAGTGAGTGTGGGATGACCCCTGTGTCCATGCTCCCTCTCCATAGAATGCTGAAGGCATGTGACAAGGGCTTCTTGCACTTCTTGATGAACACGGAGTTCCATGAGTCTGGGCCTGGGGCAGAGTGCATGGGCATGTCATTTATTTCTTTTTTTGAAAGTCTTGTGGTGTTAGGATAATATCCGAGATTGAGATGACCAAATTTTGGGTCTCGTTCATAAAGAATTCATTTGGATTATCGACCCTTAGTCTGGGCAGCGGATCGCTGAACACTGAATCATATTGGGACTTTAGTATCTCACATATTTCTTGGCTGTCATCTGTGTATGTCCCATCTCGCCTAAGCAGGTGTCCAATACTGGATGTTGTTTTTTTCTTAGATTTGGCATAAGAGAAGATGTAATTTTTTTTTAATTTCCTTTATGGCTTTTAGTTCTTCGTGCGATTCTTGTCTCCTGTAAGATTTTTTCAGCTTGCATTCGATTTTTGCAATTTCATTGGCCAGTGCCTCCTTATTTCAGATATATTGGCCCCACTCAGCAGCTCTGTGACTCTTTGCCTTCATCTGTATAGGGAGCATCTCTTTCTTTCTAGTTTACATCTTCTCTTTCTTTTTTTAATGGAATGTGAAGGTTCACGCAGCCCTGTCAGACCCTGAAAGTGTGTTTAATAAAGCTGGTTCCTTCTTATGGAAATAAAAATAGAAAACTCAGTAATAACATATTAAGATAAACAATTTTATTAATTTAGTAAAGAATGTTAAACATTTAAACATGAAATTAATCCAACTTTAAGTAAAAATGAAAAATTAAATATATAATCAGTGATTCAAAGCTAATATGTACACAATGACGTAGAGGAGAATTGTGTTGTGCTGATGTTGTAGGAACGTAGCTCTGCATCGTGGTTTGGAACGCCGAGCCATTCTTGATGATATGGGGGGGGGGGATCACAGGTGAACGTGACTGTTGAAACAGAAGACAGTGTTCCCAACAGGAGTAGAGATTCTGACGAACAGAGGTTGACTATTATCTTCTGACCACCACAACACCTTTGAAGCAGTTAACTCGCCAGTAAAGAACAACATGAAATGCTGGTTGAGTTATAACTGGGAGAAGGTTGACTGAATAGTGTGTAACTGACTGGGTAGTCGGCTACGTGTGGAAGGAGAACCAGTGTGAGTAGAGATGTCAAAGTGACATTTTTGATCTTTTAAAGATCAAGGCTGCACTTCTGTATCTCACCTCTGTCGAAATAAAACATAAAGTTATACACCAGTCTAGAAACACTCACATGATAGGCATACAGCCTTTATAAGAAATAGTGAGGATTAAAAGATGACATAGCACTGCATAAGTCAATCAAGGCACGAGTAAATTGGAGACTAAAACGCTAAACAAGTGTGAAGCTCTTACTGAAACCAACTTAATCCAAAACATAAAAATTTAGACACGAGTGGAACGAATACTTGCAGATTTGATGGGAGCCGCAAGTCAAGTGACTGACCACCAGTCAGAAACACACTCGTCACCTCCCACCGGATGCAGAAAGGTGGACTAGCAGGAAGTATGCACCCACCCTAACTGAACAAGCAGACTGCCCAATAAATTAACACCACCATCCATTCATACTTCCACCACTTCTATATAATGAACTTTTCCCTCACAAGTTCGATATTTGCAATTTCATTGACCAGTGCCTCTCTTCGTATTTCAGATATATTGGCCCCATTCAGCAGCTCTGTGACTCTTCGCCTTTGTGTGTATAGGGAGCATCTCTCTCTTTCTAGTTTACATCTTCTCTTTCTTTTTCTTAATGGAATGTGCGTTGAGCAGATCTCAAGAACGGCAGAGTTTATTTTTTCTAGGCAAAGGTTTGGATCTGCGTTTTTTTAGGATATCTTCCCAGCTTGTTTCATTTAGGACATGGTTGACTCGTTCCCAATGTATGTTTTTGTTATTGAAGTTAAATTTTGTGAAGACATCTTCATGACTATCTCTATTATGTTGTGATCTGAGTGTATTGTCTTTGATACAGTTGTATTGCGTATAAGATCGTCGTTGGTAGTGAAGATGAGCTCCAGCGTATTTTCTAGTCTTGTCGACTCTAATATTTGCTGGTTTAAGGTGAATTTGGTGCAGAGATTTAATAGCTCGTGTGTGTGTAAATTTTTCATCCGAGCTGCCTCCTGGGGTGATATCTGCTAAAATATTATAGTGGTCTGCATGATTTTTTTTGACTCTCTGGTATCTTTTTCGGTATATGTACGGAAAAGAGTGATTCGTTGTGTTTTTTATTCATTTCTATCACATCAGGTTGTCAAGTTATACGGAAACGTTACTTTTCTCTTTTTGTATAACGTAAGTAAATGAGAAAATGGTATATCACTAATTAAAATGCTTATCATATATTGACTTAACTGTTAAATGTGATTTATTTTTTTTTATTCTCAGATTATTAATATGTCTAGAGGCTGCATAAATTCACTAGACATATTTTGGTGTCTGCGGACAATTCACTCCTTCATATTCCCGGAACAACATTACTCATTTGTTGAAGCGCTGCTACTTTACTTATTTTGGCTGCAAACTTGGAGACCAGGACAAACCATTTGTACCACAAAAAGCTTACTGATGCAAGAGTTGCATCAGTAAGCTCCAAATGTGTTCAGCTGGAAAACTCTGGAGTACCAATGGTATGGCGGGAGCAGATTAACCATCATGATGACTGCTACTTTTGTATGACTAAAGTGACTGGATTCAACAAGAAGACTAAAGATCATATAATATACTCAAATATTAAGCAATAAGGTCTGTTTCACACTCTGAAGATATTCCTGTACCTGTGTCACCTGAAACATGGCCAATTTCATCAGAGTCTGGTGAGATTTAAGTATACTATGAACCTTAACCTTCCAAAAGAAAGTGCACAGTTACTTGGCTCTAGACTGAAGGAACACAGGCTTCTAGCTCCTGGAACAACATTCACTTGATACCGTCATCGTGAAGTGGAATTCACTCAGTTCTTCGACAAAGATGAATCTTTAGTTTTCTGTTCAAACATTTCTGGCCTTATTGAACACCTGGGGATGCCATACAAAGCAGATAAATGGAGATTCTTCATTGATTCTTCTAAAAGAAGTTTAAAGGCTGTACTTTTCTACAATGGCGACACAGCTGCATCTGTGCCAGGTGGCCAAAGTGTACAAATGTCAGAAACTTACGCAAATATTAAAACACTAATATCTGCAATCAAGTTCCAGAATCACAATTTTCTCATTTGTGGTGATTTAAAAGTTATTGCTCTCCTACTAGGTCTTCAAGGTGGATACACCAAGTATCCCTGTTTTTTGTGTCTTTGGGACAGTAGGGCAGACAGCCAGCACTATGAACAAAAAGACTGGCCACCAAGAACCTGCTTCTTACCCGGAAACCACAACGTGAAAACTGTGCCACTAGTTGACCCCAAGAAAATTCTGCTGCCACCACTCCACATCAAATTAGGACTTATGAATAATTTTGAGAAGGCCCTGAACAAGAATGGAACTGCTTTCAAGTACCTGGAGTCAAAGTTTCCTCGTATAAGTGAAGGCAAGCTAAACTCCCTCAGATTCGGGAATTGATGACGGACAAGCATTTTGATGAAGCATTAGCAGGTGTCGAGGTGAATGCCAGGTTTTCATTCAGGCAGATTGTCCACAACTTCCTGGGAAACAGGCGCTCCCCCGAAAATGAAAAAAAAATCCACGTCCTGATTTCAAGTTTCCAACAACTTAGGTCTAGAATGAGTGTAAAGATGCACTTTCTGCACTCACATCTTGACTATTTTCTCAGCAATTGTGGGAACTACAGCGAGGAACAAGAAGAACGGTTCCATCAGGATATTTGCACCATGTGAACTCGATACCGGGACAAATAGAATGTCAGCATCATGGCGGATTACTGCTGGTCACTGAAACGTAATGGTCTTGATGCACACCACAAGCAACAAACAAAGTGGCCTTCCTTCTTTTGATTCAATATAAAGGCTAACCATGTGGAGCATATTTTGTTTTATAAAATCATTGATTTGATTCATGATGATTTGGAATTTATATGTTCTTAAAATTAACAATGTGCTTTACCATGATTACTTGCCTAATTTTTAACAAATTAACAATTTAGATATTTACAATCAGCAACCCAAGAATATGTAAGAATGCAACCATTAATTAAAATAAAAATTAAAAACATTCCATATGCAGACCAGTGTCATTGTTACACTCCTCCATTTTAGGTATCTCTAGTTGAAATCTCCCAGTAGCAAGATGTTGGGAGATTTTCCAGACAGTGATCAGTTTTCAAAAGCTGTTCCTGGAAGTGCTGAGAATTTGCATCTTGAGGATTGTATACAACCACAATGACAAGGTTTTGTTTTTCAATCTGGATCATTCGATGCCTGGCAGCCAGAGTGGACGCACCTCGTACCCCTCTGCTGTCAGCCGAGCAGACTACTCAGTGTAGGCAATGGCATGTAGCGTACGACGTCGTGTTAATACCGTGGGTATTGAACTTCTGTGTGGGGCTATCATGCCCATGCCTGCCCAGGATTTGATGCCCTTGATCATCAGGGAAACTTACGGTATCGACGACAAGGACCTGTATGGAGTAGCCTTGAATGGGTCCTTCAGAATTTTTGTGAAACTGCTCCATGGGCGAACGTATGAGGAGCTTGTTGACTGTTTTCAAGACCTCAGGGTGGACATGACCTCAGACGTGAGTGTATGGTTAGTGGACGTTTCCCGCCAGTACACGTGGGTGAGGGTCAGGAATGTACCCTTTGAAGCTGATTAGTTAGACATTCAACAAGCCTTCGGCAGGTATGGTGTTGTTCATGTGGCCCAGCAGGGAAAATGGGCATCTGGAGCGTATGAAGGCCTCCCTGAGGGAAGTTTCACCCTCAAAATGTCACTCTGCCAGCCTATTCCTTTGTATGTGTTTTGGAGGAGTTTCGTACTCAGGTCTTGGTGATGTATCCTGGACAGCATCGCACCTGTCACCTCTGCGGCAAATACAGTCATATTGTGGCCTGGAAGGCGGGGCCAGACCGGGTGACCGGCTGATGCAGCACCCACCGGCATGGGGCAGTAGGTTCCTGAGCCCACCTGGGCGGAGGATGGAGGGCGTGGTCAACTTTGGAGCGAGGTGGTTGAGGCTCCACCACCGGAGCCTCAACCACCTCTGGAGCAGCCAGCGTGGCTGGAGGAGCAGCAGGTATCTGAGGGCATAGAGGCTTTCACGATGATAGTTGAGATGATGCAGTCCTTGTTCTGATCACCTGAGGTCTCAGTGGCAGGACCATTGGGTAATCAGGAGCCTGCATCGGAGGTGGCTGCTTGGCGTGAGGTGGATGTAAGTGTCATTGCGCATGGCATGGACGGGCTGACGCCTGGTAAGGAAGGTGTGCAGATGTTAGTGGTGGAGGTGCACCGTGAGGAGGACCCCGGTTCATCGATGGTGGAGAGTGTTGTCATCAGGAAATGGGCAGCTGTGACATCTGACTCTGACGATGTCTTAACGTCAGCCCAATGTACGGGGAAGGTGTGGGTGGTGGAGGATAGTAGTGTAGGAGGGAGAAAGCACCAGTGGCATCACATGTGGTGAGTGTGGCATGGGCAGTGAGAAGGTCCCTGGTGTGCATGTGAAGGGGGATGTGGGCCAGAGGGGGTCCCAGCATTAACAGGCCTCCAGTGCATGACGCTGAACATTAATGGCTTGTGCGAGTGAATGAAACGTGATTGGTTTTGTATGTTCTTACATAGACACCGTGTGGACGTGGCATACATTCATGAGCATAACTGGAAAGTAGGGAAAGATTTTGAGATGGAGGGCTACCAGAGTTTTGTGATGCATTCAGAGCACTTAAAAGGGTGGGTTGCCATCTTGATCAGGGAGGCAAGCCCATTCTTGTTGCTAAGGAGTTGGGGGGGGGTCGATGGCAGGGTTTCACGAGTGGATGGTTGGTGGGGGGGTGAGAAAGTGGGTTTTATATGTGTGTACACACTGGCAGAGAACCTTGTGCGCATTAAGAATGCTTTTGTGAGGGAAAAATTGGTTTATTTCTTAAGTTCGTTACTTCTCTAGCGTTTGTGGGAGGGGATTGTAACAATAGTTTCATTGCCGGCTACTTGTTAAGGTAGGGTAAGTCAAGCTCCCACTATTCCCGCCTTTTTCCCCCACCCCGAAAGTGATAGTTTGACTGCCGGCTGCTTGTTAAGGTAGGGTCAGTCTAGCTCCCGCTATCCCTGCCCCTCCTTCTTCCCCCCACCCCCCCAGAAAGGTGACATGTGGGGCTCCGGTCCAAACAGTAATCACTAGATTCACAGCTCTCAGCACTACTCTTGGATGACAGAGAGGGTCACCTGCCAATCAATGAGTAGAACTGATGGAGATGGACTAGCGTCATGAGACTTTAACTTTTTGGATTTAATTACCTGTGCACCTGTATGAAATTGCAGGACGTAACCCCTCATCATTACAGCGGTAAAGAACCTGCTTTCCTGTCATCGGGATAGAATACTCACGGCTATACTGTGAAGAACGAACCGGTGGGTTGTAACCAACACCTGCGACCCTCCCCCCCCCATCATCAGCAACAGCTACGATTTCAACAACACACAGTGTCACCAACACCAGACACCCAAGTTTTATATTAGCGTTGAATTCAGTTATCATTTATATTTTTCATTTTTCATTTTCTTTAATGTAGGATTAATATTTCATATTTAAGTGTTTTATATTTTATATTTTCTATATAATAAAGTGTTTATGTTTGTCTGTTATTATTTCTTTTTCTATTCATTAATTTTCCTGAGGAGGAGCCAGCCTTGGTAATACTGTCTGAAGTTATTACAGGGCTGAGTAAGCCTTCACAAGTGGCGACCTTGCCAGGATCAACTCTACTGAATCAAGATTCAATTCCATCTCGAATCTACCATTGGAACTTCAACGCCGCATACCACAGACAGTTACCACCAGCCATGAGTAATCATTCTCTATGGTAGGACTACAGTACAGGTATTTAAAAGATTTGGTGATTGTTATGGTCTCAATTTATTGTAAGTCAAGTCAAGGCAGGAATACTAGTTAATTCTGCCATCTATTTTTGTGTGAGCTTGAAACACTTTGGAGGATTAGACTCTAGGGACCCGAGATTTTCCAGTGACAATTTGTTTCATTGAGCTCTTTATTATATCAAGGGAACTGTCATAGGACACTCTTGATTTGTTGGTGAGAAGATTGGATGGTCAAGTGACCCCATTCTACTTACTGTTTGCTCGGAGCCGGCATAGAACCCTTCGTTTTAATTAATACATATTGTTTAATTGAAGCAGGGATCGAGCCCTCTGGTTTATTTACAGTTTGAGTGGAGCAGGAATTGAACCCTCCATTTTCTTTAATACCCATTTCATTTCCCCTGATAGTTTAAGTTATTCTTGCAAGCATGCAGGAATACCAGTTTTGGATGAACACTGGAAGTAAGTTAGGAACAACAGGGAAAAATTTAGAATCTTTCATTAGTGCTAAGATCCAGGAAAGACTTGAAAGTGAGAGAATTGAGAGAGAAGAGAGACAGAAAGGGAAAGAGAAGAAGAAAAGGAGAGAGAGAGAATCGAAAGAGAAGAGAAAAAGGAGAGAGAGAGAATCGAAAGAGAAGAGAAAAAGGAGAAAGAGAACCTTGAAAGACAGGAGAAAAAGGAGAGAGAGAGAATTGAGAGAGAATTCCAAGAAAGACAATTAGAAGGAGAGAGAGAAGACAAAAAGGAGCACAATAGACTTGATCGTGAAGAAAGTGCTAGAGAACGTGAGGAACAGGCTAAAATACGTGAGGAACAGGCTAAAATACGTGAGGAACAGGCTAAAATAAGAGAACTTGAGGAAAGAGCAAAGGATAGAGAAGTTGAGGAAAAAGCTAGAGAACTTGAGTTAATAGAGAGAGAAAAGGATCGCGAGCTCGAGAAAGCTCGCTTTGAATTAGAGAATAAAAAGTTAATTCTTACACAACAACAATTAGAGGATGAAGTAATTGAACATCATGCAGCTAGTGCACATATTCCAACACCTAATTTACCTCCCTTCACAGAGGGGGAAGACATAACTTCATACATTATCAGGTTTGAAAATACCGCTACCCTCTGTGAATGGCCTGCTGACACCTGGGCTACCAGGTTAGGAATGTTATTTTCTGGTACAGCCTTGAATATCTATGCAACTTTGTCACAGGATATTATATGTAATTATAACCTACTGAAGAAGGCAATCCTTAAAGCATATCAAAAAACCACTAATTCTTACAGGAAAGATTTCAGGTATGCCACCTTACAGCCTGGCCAGAACTTTCAGCAGTTACAGGTAACACTCTTTCGTTTGTTCGACTTTTGGATAGAGAGTTCAGGAATTGATCACAGTTATGAATCTCTTAGAGACTTCATGGTTGCTGACCAGTTCCTGACAGCTCTTCCTCACCAGATACGAACATTCATTAGAGAACGTAACCTGATTAAAGCTGAGGAAGTTGCTGAGGCTGCTGACCTGTATGCTGAGGCTCACAATTCCTATAAAGACCTAAAGGGATCGAACCCTAAGGGCAAGGGTTCATCAGACCTTAAGAAATCAAAGCCTCTAGTGGAAAGTAAAATGACTTCTTTTATTCCTGTTTGTCATTTGTGTGGTGTTAAGGGACATAAACGTCCAGATTGTCCTTCTAAGAAGGTCCAAAAAGTTGGAAGATGTTTTAAAGACTGTAATGACCAAGCACCCTTCTGTTCAGGAACAGTTAATGGACTTAATGTATCTACCATTTTACGAGACACTGGATGCACATGTATAGTCATTTCTGATAAGCTGTTCCCTAACCTTAAAGAAACTCATTCCTCTGCTATACTTTCAGACTACTTGGGCCATACGGACACTTTTCCTACCATCCGTTGTTATATTAGGTATAAATGGTTCACAGGTTGGTCTGAAGCCATACTAGCTTCCATCACTTCTTGCTCCGTACTAATAGGTAATGTAAAAGGTGCCATTCTTCCTTCTGAGATTGACCTTTCATCACCAAAGGTGGACATAGGTGTTTCAGATCCTCTTTCTGTAGAGTCAGAGAAGCCCCTCGAAAGTTCAGATGAGACAATGTCTCGTGAGATTCATGTGGGATTAAAAACCAGTGATGCTACTCTCGAAAGCGAGGTAGTAGGATCACCGGTTCACTTATTAGATGAAAGTGAAGATATCACCTCCGATACTATAAATGTCTTGACTAGGGCTCAGACCAAAGCCCAGGCTTCTCCTACTGTCCATCCTTTGATTTTCCCTGACTTTAAGCCTTTAGACATATCGAAGGACTCCTTTGTCAATTTACAACGTAATTGCCCTTCTCTTCAGAATTGCCATAATGCCGCTAAACAAAATCAAGTTATCCAAAGGAAAAACTTTTCATATAAATTTGAATATATAAAAGGTATCTTGTACAAGTCAGTATTCAAATTAAATTCAGATGAGATAGACTATTCCATCTTAGTTGTTCCAAGTCAATGCAGAGAGACTGTTCTTAAAATGGCTCATGACCTGCCAGTGGCCGGACATTTCTCGCATCGTAAAACCTTAAATAAAATTAGGGAAACCTATTTTTGGCCAAAAATGTCCTCAGATGTCACTACCTATTGTAGATCGTGTAAAGTTTGCCAACTGTCATCCTCCCGAGGTACCAGGCGAGTACCTATGGTCAAAATGCCAGTCTTTACGGTACCTTTTGAAAGAGTAGCTATTGACATCGTTGGTCCTTTATCTCCACTTTCATCTGGGGGACATAGATATATATTAACATTAGTTGATTATGCTTCGAGCTTCCCTGAAGCCGTTCCCTTAAAAACCATAACTACTACAGAGGTGGCTGAAGCCCTTTTGTCCATCTTCTCCAGAGTGGGCATCCCTAGAGAAATTTTGTCTGACCGTGGGACACAATTCACATCTGACTTAATGCAACATCTATACCAACTTCTGGGAGTGAAGCCTCTCTTCACTGAAGAATGTAAGGTGTGCGTAATTGACACCTCTAACTTAGACTATGATGAAGAACTACATGACTTGGTGACTCTTGACCACTCGGACGCAACCAACATTAATATTAATGAATCTTTGGATGACCATAAGAGACATGAACTACTTCAATGTGTGAGTAACTTTTCAGACGTCTTTACTGATATTCCAGGTGTTACCTCCACGGTAGTCCATAAGATTGACTTAGTGACGGACAATCCTATCAAACGAAAATTATACCCAGTTCCAGTTCACCTTAGGGATGCATTTGACCGAGAGGTAGACAAATTATTAAAACTAAAGATCATTGAACCTTCAGTATCTTCATATTGTTCACCAGTAGTCATGGTTAAGAAGGAGGATAATTCATATAGACTTGCTATTGACTTCAGAGGCCTTAATGCTATAACTCGGTGGGATGCTGAGCCTATGCCCTTAATAGATAGCGATCTACACAAATTTTATGACTCTTCCTTCTTTTCAGAGATTGATATTGCGCAGGCATATCATCAAGTAATGTTAGATCCTTCTTCTAAGCAGTACACCACTTTTCCTACACACCAAGGACTGATGCAATATAGAACTATGCCCTTCGGTTTGGTAACTGCCTGTGCTACCTACGTGAGACTGATGAGAAAGGTCTTGGGTAATATGCCAAATGTTTCAGTTTATTTTGATAACATTTACGTAATGACATCCACGTGGGGCGAACATATCCAAACATTAACATCAGTTTTGCGTAGGTTACGCTCACATGGCCTCACTGCCAAGCCGAAGAAATGCTTCCTTGGGTATAACAAGATTAGATATCTTGGACTGATACTTTCTAATAACTCTCTGCAGCCTCTCCCCAGTAAGATCAAAGCTTTATTAGAATTTAAATTCCCCAAAACCAAGAAGCTCATGCGTAGCTTTCTTGGTTCTGTAAATTTTTATGCATGGTTTATCCCGAACCTTACTGATCTTACAGGCATCTTATCCGACTTCCTTAAAAAGTCTGTGAAGGAACCTCTTGAACTTTCCGACGTAGCTCAGGAAAAGTTTAATGAGATTAAAAGTATCTTTTCGAAAGACCCTATACTTAAGATTCCAGATATTAATAAAACATTTTGTTTAAGAACTGATGCCTCCAATACTGGCTTAGGTGCAGTGTTACTACAATACCATGATGGTACTCCCTTCCCTGTATGCTTCCTAAGCCGGAAACTCCTTCCCGCAGAAACGAGATACTCCACCATAGAAAAGGAATGTTTAGCCCTTGTGTGGGGTATCTCCAAACTTAAATTTTATTTGCTGGGAAAAGAATTCATTTTAGAAATGGACCACAAACCTTTGATATACCTAGAAACTTTTAAGGGAACCAACAGTCGCCTCTTGAGGTGGACATTGGCACTCCAGGCTTTTAAGTTCCATATTGTGTATATCAATGGTTCATCCAATTATTTCTCTGACTGGTTAAGTCGTGACAGTCAGTAGAAGATTTCTTGCCTTAAGCGACTTCCATATGTTAGAACTTTTTCCTCGCCTATTCTTCTTATACTCCTTGACTATAAGTCTTGGTATGGGGGAGTGTGAGGGAAAAGTTCAATAGATAGGAGTAGCGAGGGAGTATATAGTAACAATAGTTTCATTGCCGGCTACTTGTTAAGGTAGGGTAAGTCAAGCTCCCGCTATTCCCGCCTTTTTCCCCCACCCCGAAAGTGATAGTTTGACTGCCGGCTGCTTGTTAAGGTAAGGTCAGTCTAGCTCCCGCTATCCCTTCCCCTCCTTCTTCCCCCTCCCCCCGAAAGGTGACGTGTGGGGCTCCGGTCCAAACAGTAATCACTAGATTCACAGCTCCCAGCACTACTCATGGATGACAGAGAGGGTCACCTGCCACTCAATGAGTAGAACTGATGGAGATGGACTAACGTCATGAGACTTCCCCTTTTTGGATTTAATTACCTGTGCACCTGTATGAAATTGCAGGACGTAACCCCTCATCATTACAGCGGTAAAGAACCTGCTTTCCTGTCATCTGGATAGAATACTCACGGCTATACTGTGAAGAACGAACCAGTGGGTTGTAACCAACACCTGCGATCCCCCCCCCCCATCATCAGCAACGGCTACGATTTCAACAACACGCAGTGTCACCAACACCAGACACCCAAGTTTTATATTAGCGTTGAATTCAGTTATCATTTATATTTTTCATTTTTCATTTTCTTTAATGTGGGATTAATATTTCATATTTAAGTGTTTTATATTTTATATTTTCTATATAATAAAGTGTTTATGTTTGTCTGTTATTATTTCTTTTTCTATTTATTAATTTTCCTGAGGAGGAGCCAGCCTTGGTAATACTGTCTGAAGTTATTACAGGGCTGAGTAAGCCTTCACAGTCATGTAGCGTGCGATATAAAGTCTGTTGGTAGAGCAGTGATCCCTTATTCTGATCATAGGGCAGTTGTAGTGGAGATGGGGTGGGAGGCATTAGCTAGATGGCAGACGAGTTACTGGAAATTAAATATGAAGGTTCTCATGGATGAGGAGGCTGTGGCAGGTTTTGCTGCTCTATGAGAGGAGAGGAGGGAAGTCGATGACGTGGTGGGTTGGTGGGATGGCATTGCAAAGGCTCAGATTAGAGATTTTTATGTTCGTGAGGGGAAGAGGATAAATCACATGTGATATGGGTTGTCAAATTATCTGGACCAGTGCTTACATGTTGCTACAGTAGGGGCACTTTGCAGGGAAGGTACCTAGTGGAGGAGATGGAGGCCCTGAAGGAGAGGTTAAGGAAGTTGCAGAATGAGAGGTTTGAAGCCATAAGGGTGTAGGCAGGTATAGAGGAGGTGCTATGGGGGCATAGGCCGTCATCCTGTGTCCTGAGGAGTCAACAGCAATGTAGGAAGGCAACAACTCTAATGCAACCAGAGGTGTGTGATGGGGAGGAGGATTATTGGGTGGGGCAGGTGCTCATGTTGGCAGAGGTCAAGGGTATGTATGCTGACAGGTGGTATGCTCGTTATTGGTGTAATCGAGGGGTGGATGCAGAGCTGTTGGAGGAAGTGAGTGGCTGTGTGAGAAAACCCCTTGGAGGGAGTGATAGAACAACATTGGAGGGGGGGAATACTGAGGAGGAGGAAATTTGGAGAGCATTAGCTGGAATGAGCAAGGGAAAGGCACTGGGAGTGGATGGGATTCCTTGTGAATTTTATATGACACATTGGGACCTGTTGCGAGGATTCTTGGTCAGGCTCCTGAATGCAATAAAACGGGGATGAGGGGGACAGATTAGGGGTGGGGCAAGAGATGAGGGTAGTGGTATTAGTCCCAAAGGGGTCACATCAGCGCACCCTGAAGGATTATTGTGCATTATCTTTGATGTGCACAGACTACAAGCTTTTTGCAAAGGTGCTCGGTAACTGCCTAAAGTGTGTAGTTGACAGGGTGGTCTCCCCGAGCCAGTTTGGTTTGCCTGGATGATCGATGGTGATGGGTCGTGGTATCCTCTGGAATTTGGTAGCTGTATTCGGTGGGGGAGGAGGGGAGCGTATGACACCGTGGAAAGGGAGGCTTTAGGTCACATTTTTATGTCTCAGGGTTTTGGGGAGGAAATAGTTGGATGGGTGAATACATTGTACGACCAAGCGTGTGTTTGTGTGCAAGTTAATGGGCGTTTGAGGAAGGCAGTGGCTTTAGGGTGGGGCCTTCGTCAGGGGTGCCCGCTTTTGCAGTTATTGTTTGCGTGCATGCAAGACCCTTTCTATAGGTTGGTGGAGGCGAGAATACGAGGGGACAGGGGTAGGGATGGGTGGCCATGGCCAAGTCTGGTAGGGTATGTGAATGACTTGACACTTTTGGTGGATGAGGGGAGGCTGTTGGGTGGACTGGAGGAGGTGGTGTGGGTTTACAGAGGTGCCTCTGGAATGGTGATGTAGAGAAATCGTTCATTTTAGGGTTGGGGATGTGGGAATGCAGGCTGGAATGGGGATGTCGGGTGGTGATGAACTGTGTGGATGTTTAGAAGATATGTGACACTGTATATAGGGCAAATTTAGTTAGAGCAAGGGAGGATAATTCTGCTCATTTGGAGGATCGTGTGGTAAAGAAATTGAGAGTACTGAGGGCGAATCACCTCACCATCCTGCAGAAGGTGATTGTGATTAACGTGCTCTTGTATAGTAAGATTTGGTTAATAGCACATGTGTTCCCGTTAACAGCGCCAGTAATTCAACATATCCAAAGCAGGGTGTTCAGATTTTTGTGGGGTTCAAAGTGTGAGTGGTTAAAAAGGGAGGTGGTCATGCTGCCTGTGGGAAGGGGGGATGGGTCTTTTGGATTTACGGCAGAGGGTTAAATGTGTTTTCATCTGGCATGAGGTATTGCTGGGCGGGGATTTTCAGGAGGGATTGTTGGGGAAAGTTCATGACGTGTTGCGGGGATTGTACAGGGGAGCAGACCTACGTGAGTGCGAGGTGGTCTTGTGGGTGTTGGCAATGGCCCGGGAAACGGGGAAGGTCAGGGCTGGGATATTGCAAAGGGTGATAGGGGGGCATGTGGTGAGGCCAGGGGAAGGGTTATGCCCAATTTACGATTGGGCAAACATCTGGAGAAGATTTTGCAGGTTGAGATTACAGCCCAGGGTGAGGGAAGCAATGTTTCGTTTTTTGCATGGAATCTTGCCCTCTGGTGCAGTACTGAGGGATCATAGGTTGGGTGGGGATGGGCACTGTGGGTTGTGTGAGAGGGAGGAAATGGCTTACCATGTTGTTTATTTTTGTGAGGGGCTGGAGAGAATCAGGGAATGGGTGGGCAGAATGGTGGAGAGGGTGGGGGGAGGGGTGTGTCGGTTTTGAAGGCACTGAGTTTAGATGTGCCAGGGGTGGAAGATGGTGCAGCACCTGCGCTGGCATATGTGATGGTGGACTACATATACATATCCTGGAGCATTAGGGGGTCAGATGCGTGGAAACTACAGGACCGTGTATTGGCGACGATGGTCTTCTATATATTGTGTAGAAATTGGGATCTCTATGGGACTAGGTGGGGGAATGTTTTTCTGATGGTTACCATACCCTCACGGTGAGTGAAATGCTCAGTATGTAGGGGTGGGAAATAAATCAGGGGATAGACATCGGGCTTGCCTTCCGGTGCGAGAGGGTTTTGGGTATGGAGTGTGGTCCGGGGGTAGGTGATAGGGCATGACAGTTACACTTGCATAGTGAGGTGAATCTGTTGGTGCTCTTTTATTGTCAGTCACCACTCCAGGGTGAGGTGTTCACTGTCACGTTTGGTGCATGTTCTGGTATGAGTAGTTGTCCTGGTTCTGTTCATGGCATGAGTGGTGGTGATAAATTAGACACATGTGCAACTCTTGGGTATCTTTATTGAGGAAACGTATCACCACACAGTGGCTCAAAACATACTCAACCCCTGCCAGTTTGGATTCAGGAAAAATAAAAGCACTAATGATGCAATCATAAAAATGCTAGATCTGCTTTACACAGCATTGGAAAATAAGGAATATCCACTAGGAATTTTTATTGACCTAAGAAAAGCTTTTGACACAGTAAACCACGAAATCCTACTCCACAAACTTGACCACTACGGTATAAGAGGCCATGCGCTTGCTTATTTCAAATCTTACATTACCAATAGGTATCAGTATGTCACCATTAAAGACACAGCATCAGCAACACGGCCACTTGATACTGGAGTTCCGCAGGGAAGTGTCCTTGGTCTCCTGCTCTTCCTCATATACATCAATGACCTTCCAAACGTATCCCAACACCTGAAACCCATTCTCTTTGCTGATGACACGACTTATGTCATCTCTCACCCTAATCTTGCCACCCTCAACACCATTGTGAATGAGGAGCTGATTAAAATATCGACTTGGATGACAGCCAATAAACTTACGCTTAACACTGACAAAACTTACTATATTATGTTTGGTAGCAGAGCAGGAGATGCACAAATTAACATTAAGATTGACAACACTCTAATTACCAGAAATAATGGGGGAAAATTCCTAGGCTTATACCTTGACAACAACCTTTACGATTAAATTTTACGATTAAGAATAAAACTAAGTATGCCCGAAATGCCTAGCCATGCTAAGCGTTCTAGTGGTACACTCTGTAATCACAATTTTACTACATGTAAACCAAACAATAACCAAATTTCTGTAAACTCAGCATTGTAATCCTTATAGAGAATAAACTTTGAATTCATCAGTCCATACAAAGGAGAAACTTGAAGAGCAGGAGGAGAATGAGGTAATCAGTCCCTCATCCTTGAGTCGATGTGGTCAGTCAATCAATCTTGATGAACTGACCACACTGTAGGCGTGCAACCGGTGAGGGTTTTGGGGATGGGGCTCGTGCCATCGGGCGGGGCCATAGGTGAACGGCCTTGTTTTATATTTTTTGTGCATGTTATAATCATCGGTGTCACGCGTTATTGCCGTCCATACAGAGAGTGGGGATGGATCTAGCATTGTGGAGGCAGGTGGCAGCATTTTTGTTCATAAGTAGCAAGTTGTTTGTACCAGGTTTTTTATTGAGTGATACACACTAAGGGTATCTTTTAGGGTAGGGGGGCAACCACCCAGGGAAGTACTACCCTCCTGCCACATGACTGTGAAACAGAAACCTGTAACTGTTTTACATGATGGTAGGATTGCTGGTGTCTCTTTCTGTCTCATAAACACGCTAGATAACAGGGATATCTTGCTACTCCAACTTACACTTTGGTCACACTTCACAGACACGCACATGCATATATATATACATACATCTAGGTTTTCTCTCCAATTTCTAAATAGTTCTTGTTCTTCTTTATTTCTTCTATTGTTCATGGGGAAGTGGAAAAGAATCTTTCCTCCGTAAGCCATGCGTGTCGTATGAGGCGACTAAAATGCCGGGAGCAATGGGCTAGTAACCCCTTCTCCTGTAGACATTTACTAAAAAAGAGAAGAAGAAAAACTTTATAAAACTGGGATGCTTGAATGTGCGTGGATGTAGTGCGGATGACAAGAAACAGATGATTGCTGATGTTATGAATGAAAAGAAGTTGGATGTCCTGGCCCTAAGAGAAACAAAGCTGAAGGGGGTAGGGGAGTTTCGGTGAGAAGAAATAAATGGGATTAAATCTGGAGTATCTGAGAGAGTTAGAGCTAAGGAAGGGGTAGCAGTAATGTTGAAGTATCAGTTATGGAAGGAGAAAAGAGAATATGAATGTGTAAATTCAAGGATTATGTGGATTAAAGTAAAGGTTGGATGCGAAAAGTGTGTCATAAAAAGCGTGTATGCACCTGGAGGGAGAAGAGAGGAATGTAGAGGAGAGAGAGAGATTTTGGGAGATGTTAAGTGAATGTATAGGAATCTTTGAACCAAGTGAGAGAGTAATTGTGGTAGGGGACCTGAATGCTAAAGTAGGAGAAACTTTTAGAGAGGGTGTGGTAGGTAAGTTTGGGGTGCCAGGTGTAAATGATAATGGGAGCCCTTTGATTGAACTTTGTATAGAAAGGGGTTTAGTTATAGGTAATACATATTTTAAGAAAAAGAGGATAAATAAGTATACAAGATATGATGTAGGGCGAAATGACAGTAGTTTCTTGGATTATGTATTGGTAGATAAAAGACTGTTGAGTAGACTTCAGGATGTACATGTTTATAGAGGGGCCACAGATATATCAGATCACTTTCTAGTTGTAGCTACACTGAGAGTAAAAGGTAGATGGGATACAAGGAGAATAGAAGCATCAGGTAAGAGAGAGGTGAAGGTATATAAACTAAAAAAGGAGGCAGTTAGGGTAAGATATAAACAACTATTGGAGGATAGATGGGCTAATGAGAGCATAGGCAATGGGGTCGAAAAGGTATGGGGTAGGTTTAAAAATGTAGTGTTAGAGTGTTCAGCAGAAGTTTGTGGTTACAGGAAAGTGGGTGCGGGAGGGAAGAGGAGCGATTGGTGAAATGATGATGTAAAGAGAGTAGTAAGGGAGAAAAAGTAAGCATATGAGAAGTTTTTACAAAGTAGAAGTGATGCAAGGAGGGAAGAGTATATGGAGAAAAAGAGAGAGGTTAAGAGAGTGGTGAAGCAATGTAAAAAGAGAGCAAATGACATAGTGGGTGAGATGTTATCAACAAATTTTGTTGAAAATAAGAAAAAGTTTTGGAGTGAGATTAGCAAGTTAAGGAAGCCTAGAAAACAAATGGATTTGTCAGTTAAAAATAGGAGAGGAGAGTTATTAAATGGAGAGTTAGAGGTATTGGGAAGATGGAGGGAATATTTTGAGGAAATGTTGAATGTTGATGAAGATAGGGAAGCTGTGATTTCGTGTATAGGGCAAGGAGGAATAACATCTTGTAGGAGTGAGGAAGAGCCAGTTGTGAGTGTGGGGGAAGTTCATGAGGCAGTAGGTAAAATGAAAGGGGGCAAAGCAGCTGGGATTGATGGGATAGAGATGGAAATGTTAAAAGCAGGTGGGGATATAGTTTTGGAGTGGTTGGTGCTATTATTTAATAAATGTATGGAAGAGGGTAAGATACCTAGGGATTGGCAGAGAGCATACATAGTTCCTTTGTATAAAGGCAAAGGGGACAACAGAGAGTGCAAAAATTATAGGGGATAAGTCTGTTGAGTATACCTGGTAAAGTGTATGGTAGAGTTATTATTGAGAGAATTAAGAGTAAGACTGAGAATAGGGTAGCAGATGAACAAGGAGGCTTTAAGAAAGGTAGGGGGTGTGTGGACCAGGTGTTTACAGTGAAACATATAAGTGAACAATATTTAGATAAGGTTAAAGAGGTTTTTGTGGCATTTATGGATTTGGAAAAGGCGTATGACAGGGTGGATAGGGGGGTAATGTGGCAGATGTTGCAGGTGTATGGTATAGGAGGTAGGTTACTGAAAGCAGTGAAGAGTTTTTACCAGGATATTGAGGCTCAATTCAGAGTATGTAGGAAAGAGGGAGATTATTTCCCAGTAAAAGTAGGCCTTAGACAAGGATGTGTGATGTCACCGTGGTTGTTTAATATATTTATAGATGGGGTTGTAAGAGAAGTAAATGCGAGGGTCTTGGCAAAAGGTGTGGAGTTAAAAGATAAAGAATCACAAATAAAGTGGGAGTTGTCACAGTTGCACTTTGCTGATGACACTGTGCTCTTGGTTGATTCTGAAGAGAGGTTGCAGAGGTTGGTGGATGAATTTGGTAGGGTATGTAAAAGAAGAAAATTGAAAATGAATACAGGAAAGAGTAAGGTTATGAGGATAACAAAAAGATTAGGTGATGAAAGATTGGGTATCAGATTGGAGGGAGAGAGTATGGAGAAGGTGAATGTATTCAGATATTTGGGAGTGGACGTGTCAGTGGGTGGGTCTATGAAAGATGAGGTGAATCATAGAATTGATGAGAGGAAAAGGGTGAGCGGTGCACTTAGGAGTCTGTGAAGACAAAGAACTTTGTCCTTGGAAGCAAAGAGGGGAATGTCTGAAAGTATAGTTTTACCAACGCTCTTATATGGGTGTGAAGCATGGGTGATGAATGTTGCAGCGAGGAGAAGGCTGGAGGCAGTGGAGATGTCATGTCTGAGGGCAATGTGTGGTGTGAATATAATGCAGATAATTCGTAGTTTGGAAGTTAGGAGGAGGTGCGGGATTGCCAAAACTGTTGTCCAGAGGGCTGAGGAAGGGTTGTTGAGGTGGTTCGGACATGTAGAGAGAATGGAGCGAAACAGAATGACTTCAAGAGTGTATCAGTCTGTAGTGGAAGGAAGGCGGGGTAGGGGTCGGCCTAGGAAAGGTTGGAGGGAGGGGGTAAAGGAGGTTTTGTGTGCGAGGGGCTTGGACTTCCAGCGGGCAAGCGTGAGCGTGTTTGATAGGAGTGAATGGAGACAAATGGTTTTTAATACTTGACGTGCTGTTGGAGTGTGAGCAAAGTAACATTTATGAAGGGGTTCAGGGAAACCGGCATGCCGGACTTGAGTCCTGGAGATAGGAAGTACAGTGCCTGCACTCTGAAGGAGGGGTGTTAATGTTGCAGTTTAAAAACTGTAGTGTAAAGCACCCTTCTGGCAAGACAGTGATGGAGTGAATGATGGTGAAAGTTTTTCTTTTTCGGGCCACATTGCCTTGGTGGGCCACCCTGCCTTCGTGGGCCACCCTGCCTTGGTGGGCCACCCTGCCTTGGTGGGCCACCCTGCCTTGGTGGGCCACCTGCCTTGGTGGGCCACCCTGCCTTGGTGGGCCACCCTGCCTTGGTGGGCCACCCTGCCTTGGTGGGCCACCCTGCCTTGGTGGGTCACCCTGCCTTGGTGGGCCACCCTGCCTTGGTGGGCCACCCTGCCTTGGTGGGCCACCCTGCCTTGGTGGGCCACCCTGCCTTGATGGGCCACCTTGCCTTGGTGGGCCACCCTGCCTTGGTGGGCCACCTGCCTTGGTGGGCCACCCTGCCTTGGTGGTCCACCTGCCTTGGTGGGCCACCCTGCCTTGGTGGGCCACCCTGCCTTGGTGGGCCACCCTGCCTTGGTGGGCCACCCTGCCTTGATGGGCCACCCTGCCTTGGTGGGCCACCCTGCCTTGGTGGGCCACCTGCCTTGGTGGGACCGGCCAGTGTGCTAATAACAAAATATTAAAATAAGATGTTATCGTCATCATAGAATAATAAGATAATATTATAACCTTTATATTATAATAATAAGGTAAAAGGACCACAATGGAAATAAGTCACTCTGTCTGACTTTTTTGGGTTATCCCAGGTTCTCTACACATATGCTGCTATGTATGATAATTCTATGTAACTGTATTTGTGTATACCTGAATAAACTTACATACTTGTCGCCCTGCTATTATGTAATCCGTGGCGAGAGTAGGTAGTGGTTAGGTTGCTATAAATCTGATGTTGGTGAGATTATGTGTAGATTTATTATAAGCTGTACTGAATTGTTTTAAATAAAAAAAATATAAAAAAATCTTAATCGCCATAACTTCAACTACATCATTTGAGGTGTTTAGTAGTTCTGAGCAAATGAGCGACTCTGTGACGTACAGGCCAACCCCCCCCCCTCCTTGTTGTCTGTGGAGTCTGTCGTATCTGAATAGGTTACAACCTGGGATCCATATTTCGTTGTCAAAATGATCCTTAATATGAGTCTCTGTGAAAGCCAAAAACATTGCATTTGTCTCTGTGAGCGGTCCCTTAATGTACGGAATTTTGTTGTTTGTTAATGTCTGTAGACCCTGTATGTTTGTAGACCCTGTATGTTTGTAGACCCTGTATGTTTGTAGACCTTGTATGTTTGTAGACCCTGTATGTTTGTAGACCCTGTATGTTTGTAGACCTTGTATGTTTGTAGACCTTGTATGTTTGTAGACCCTGTATGTTTGTAGACCTTGTATGTTTGTAGACCCTGTATGTTTGTAGACCCTGTATGTTTGTAGACCTTGTATGTTTGTAGACCTTGTATGTTTGTAGACCCTGTATGTTTGCAAAGATATATGTCGTTATATTGATGGAATGTTGAATCGAATCGAATCGAATCGAATCGAGGACGACGAGAGCTGTCATAAGATGGGAAGGAAGAAGGATAAGGAAGGATGGAAATAACTGGAAAAGGATGGGGAGGAGGGGAAGAGGAGGAATCAAGGCAAGTGGCCCAACCACTGTGGGACATGTGGTACAAAAGTACTGGAGACGTAGATAGAGAGGCTTGACTGATGTCATTGCTTGGCTCACTAGGAGAGGATGGCGAAGGCAGCGGTAGGAGCTGGGAGTGTCAGAAGGCAGCAAGCAGGATGAGTTGGTTATGGTCTTATACCGTTTATCAGTGCGGTATATTGTTTTCGAGAGAGTTGTATCACACTTATGGGAGAGCTGTAGTAGTATTCGTTGGTTTGGAGTTGGTAGATATCTGGTTGTAGGTAGGGAATGGTCTTTCTTCGCTTTGGTACGATACAGTGTTGTCTTGGAGATGTTGGATGAGTTCTAGGCGAGTCATGCTTGCAGGGTATAGCCTCGTGGTGTAGAATATGAGTCCTTTGTGTTTAACCCATGGTGTTCCAGGTAATCGACGTGAGCTAAGTAGAGAAGGCGGTGGTGGAGTAGAGGAAGGTGGTGTTGCTTCGTTTTCAACTTCAGTAGACGAATTAGAAGATGTTTCTGGTGGTAAGGCTTCTGATTGGTTGGATTCAGCGAGAGGTGGTGGCGGTGGAGGCTTCTCATTGGTCGTTGTTGGATTGACGTCACTAGTTGGTGGTGTTGATGGAACTTCTGCAGAAGAGTTGGCGATTAAGTTTTTGGTGAATTTGAGAATTTCTTCAGAAGGTGGAGATGCTGGAAATGTAAATGAAGGCATGTTATTTAATGCAAATAACTCGTTGATGGTAGAGTTAAATGATCAATGTACAGCCATGTTTTGCATATGAGCGTATAGTAGACAGTAGTGAATCTTCGTTACGTCACATGTTGGAGGAGTGATGGTAGTGGTGGTGGTGGAGGCGGGCTGAGTAGATGCTTGAAGTAATTATGTAGTGTCTGCTTGTATCTTTGCAATTGCTGCATACGTTGGAGTGTTGCTTGTAGGTTTTTTCTTTGCTGCATCTTGTGTTTTCTTCATAATATCCTTTCTTGTAGGACATTTTGCTGCCAGTGTATGGTGATCATTACTCTTGCAGTTTAAGCTCGCTGGTTGTGTTGGAGCAGCAGTGTTGCAGGAACTGAAGGTGTGTCCCTCACTACCACATGTAGTGCAGAACTTCTTGTCTTTTACTGGACATGCTTTGGTGGTGTGATGGTATGAATAACAGTTCCAGCAATGTTGGATGTAGTGATATCTCTCTGCTTCAATGTAGGTAGGGCTGATGTAGTAGTAGTAGACAGCAAGACCTTCGTTCAGAGCAGTGGCAGCCATGTTCACGTCGGTGAAGGTGACCTTGATCATGGACGTTGCATTTGGGATTTTTGTAATGCTGTCAACAGTAGCCCAAGTATTTTGCGTCTCGATGGATGACTTGAGTTCAGCAGTTGATTGAGACGTCAGTAGTAAGACGTTTGAGACGTTGAGTAGTAAGAGTAGTGATGGCTTCTGTAGTGAGTAGCTTCTCTGCTTCAGCATCATCGTGACACACAACAATGAATGCTTCTTTCAGTGACAATATGGTGTTGAATTTTACTTCCAGTGCTACCAGAACAACAGTTGCAAGAGCAATCTTCGTTGAATCATCAACGGTACCATTTCTTGGTTTGATCTTTACACGATTTGCGTAGCTCATCGTGTAAGTCAAGGCGATGACAACGCTGGTAAAGGTTCCCCTCCCCAACGGGGATCGTAGGGAGACAGAGTAAGTAAGGAGAGCTGCTATGACCTGCCTGGGCGAGAGTCAAGAGCAGAATCTTCTTCTTTCATTCGTCAATTTGTGCCTATTTGTCTGGAATGTTGAGGTTATTTGTATATAACTTATTACATAACTGTTCATAGTTATAATTTCATTTTAAAGCTGACTGAAATGCGCAGGTTAACTATGACTTCGTGTAAGTCTGCCAGACATGTAATTAATCCAGTATCAACAGTATACCTACCTAAGAGAAATGAACACTGTCATGATCATATCCTAGGGAGAGGTTTTTGATCCAAGGTATTGGGCCTACCCTCCATTTTCGAAAATCACACCTCATTGCCTCCTTTTCTTCAAGTTGCTATATAACCCCTACAGGTTTAGTGAACATCTTACTTATATAATAAAATATATTTATAGAGAAATGCTTGACCTGTAAAAATTATATCGAGCCTGAGGGAATAGAAGGTAATGAGTTTGATCCAAGGAAGGGAACAAGAGCTATTTCCCAGCATCAACCCCCCCTTTGAGGGGACTAGAGCTAGAGCCCGACCTAGACATGATGGTGTGGTATTCACCAGTAAATACCTGCATTTGTGGCACAGTGTGAACCATGCTAACCTTCCTGTATAGAAATATACTTAATTAGATGAATTTTGTTAGGCCGGCCTGGACCAGTGTTAACACTGCCCTGACAGGTTTAGGATTCGCCTGCCATATATTCTAACTCCATCCTTTCTGTGATTTCATTTCCTATGTAAAATGTGATTACACAATATCATTAATGTTAGTTAGTTTAATATGTTTATTATGCACCCCATACCCATCCTGTGGGCGGTAGTCACCCCATACCCATCCTGTGGGCGGTAGTCACCCCATACCCATCCTGTGGGCGGTAGTCACCCCATACCCATCCTGTGGGTGGTAGTCACCCCATACCCATCCTGTGGGCGGTAGTCACCCCATACCCATCCTGTGGGCGGTAGTCACCCCATACCCATCCTGTGGGTGGTAGTCACCCCATACCCATCCTGTGGGTGGTAGTCACCCCATACCCATCCTGTGGGTGGTAGTCACCCCATACCCATCCTGTGGGCGGTAGTCACCCCATACCCATCCTGTGGGCGGTAGTCACCCCATACCCATCCTGTGGGTGGTAGTCACCACATACCCATCCTGTGGGTGGTAGTCACCCCATACCCATCCTGTGGGCGGTAGTCACCCCATACCCATCCTGTGGGCGGTAGTCACCCCATACCCATCCTGTGGGTGGTAGTCACCCCATACCCATCCTGTGGGCGGTAGTCACCCCATACCCATCCTGTGGGCGGTAGTCACCCCATACCCATCCTGTGGGTGGTAGTCACCCCATACCCATCCTGTGGGCGGTAGTCACCCCATACCCATCCTGTGGGCGGTAGTCACCCCATACCCATCCTGTGGGTGGTAGTCACCACATACCCATCCTGTGGGCGGTAGTCACCCCATACCCATCCTGTGGGCGGTAGTCACCCCATACCCATCCTGTGGGCGGTAGTCACCCCATACCAATCCTGTGGGCGGTAGTCACCCCATACCCATCCTGTGGGCGGTAGTCACCCCATACCCATCCTGTGGGTGGTAGTCACCCCATACCCATCCTGTGGGTGGTAGTCACCCCATACCCATCCTGTGGGCGGTAGTCACCCCATACCCATCCTGTGGGCGGTAGTCACCCCATACCCATCCTGTGGGCGGTAGTCACCCCATACCCATCCTGTGGGTGGTAGTCACCCCATACCCATCCTGTGGGCGGTAGTCACCCCATACCCATCCTGTGGGCGTTAGTCACCACATACCCATCCTGTGGGCGGTAGTCACCCCATACCCATCCTGTGGGTGGTAGTCACCCCATAACCATCCTGTGGGCGGTAGTCACCACATACCCATCCTGTGGGCGGTAGTCACCCCATACCCATCCTGTGGGCGGTAGTCACCCCATACCCATCCTGTGGGCGGTAGTCACCCCATACCCATCCTGTGGGCGGTAGTCACCCCATACCCATCCTGTGGGCGGTAGTCACCCCATTCCCATCCTGTGGGTGGTAGTCACCCCATACCCATCCTGTGGGCGGTAGTCACCCCATACCCATCCTGTGGGCGGTAGTCACCCCATACCCATCCTGTGGGCGGTAGTCACCCCATACCCATCCTGTGGGCGGTAGTCACCCCATACCCATCCTGTGGGCGGTAGTCACCCCATAACCATCCTGTGGGCGGTAGTCACCCCATACCCATCCTGTGGGCGGTAGTCACCCCATACCCATCCTGTGGGTGGTAGTCACCCCATACCCATCCTGTGGGCGGTAGTCACCCCATACCCATCCTGTGGGCGGTAGTCACCCCATACCCATCCTGTGGGCGGTAGTCACCACATACCCATCCTGTGGGCGGTAGTCACCCCATACCCATCCTGCGGGCGGTAGTCACCCCATACCCATCCTGTGGGCGGTAGTCACCACATACCCATCCTGTGGGCGGTAGTCACCCCATACCCGTCCTGTGGGCGGTAGTCACCACATACCCATCCAGTGGGCGGTAGTCACCCCATACCCATCCTGTGGGCGGTAGTCACCACATACCCATCCTGTGGGCGGTAATCACCCCATACCCATCCTGTGGGCGGTAGTCACCCCATACCCATCCTGTGGGTGGTAGTCACCCCACACCCATCCTGCGGGCGGTAGTCACCCCATACCCATCCTGTGGGCGGTAGTCACCACATACCCATCCTGTGGGCGGTAGTCACCCCATACCCATCCTGTGGGCGGTAGTCACCCAATACCCATCCTGTGGGTGGTAGTCACCCCATACCCATCCTGCGGGCGGTAATCACCCCATACCCATCCTGCGGGCGGTAGTCACCCCATACCCATCCTGTGGGTGGTAGTCACCCCATACCCATCCTGTGGGTGGTAGTCACCCCATACCCATCCTGTGGGTGGTAGTCACCCCATACCCATCCTGTGGGCGGTAGTCACCCCATACCCATCCTGTGGGCGGTAGTCACCCCATACCCATCCTATGGGCGGTAGTCACCCCATACCCAACCTGTTGGCGGTAGTCACCACATACCCATCCTGTGGGTGGTAGTCACCCCATACCCATCCTGTAGGTGATAGTCACCCCATACCCATCCTGTGGGTGGTAGTCACCCCATACCCATCCTGTGGGTGGTAGTCACCCCATACCCATCCTGTGGGTGGTAGTCACCCCATACCCATCCTGTGGGTGGTAGTCACCCCATACCCATCCTGTGGGCGGTAGTCACCCCATACCCATCCTATGGGCGGTAGTCACCCCATACCCATCCTGTAGGCGGTAGTCACCACATACCCATCCTGTGGGTGGTAGTTACCCCATACCCATCCTGTGGGTGGTAGTCACCCAATACCCATCCTGTGGGTGGTAGTCACCCCATACCCATCCTGTGGGTGGTAGTCACCCCATACCCATCCTGTGGGTGGTAGTCACCCCATACCC